>NC_090404.1:14829529-15189529 GCF_036365525.1 Heterodontus francisci
TCCTATCTAACCTATCAATACCCCTCATAATTTTGTATACCTCAATCATGTCCCCCCTCAGCCTTCTCTGCTCTAAGGAAAACAACCCTAGCCTTTTCAGTCTCTCTTCATAGCTGAAATGCTCCAGCCCAGGTAACATCCTGGTGAATCTCCTCCGCACCCTCTCCACTGCAATCACATCCTTCCTATAGTGTGGTGCCCAGAACTGTACACAGTACTCCAGCTGTGGCCTAACTAGCATTTTATACAGCTCCATCATAACCTCCCTACTCTTATATTCTATGCCTCGGTTAATAAAGGCAAGTATCCCGTATGCCTTCCTAACCCCCTTATCTACCTGTGCTGCTGCCTTCAGTGATCTATGGACAAGTACACCAAGGTCCCTCTGACCCTCTGTACTTCCTAGGGTCCTACCATCCATTGTATATTCCCTTGCCTTGTTAGTCCTCCCAAAAATACATCACCTCATACTTCTCAGGATTAAATTCCATTTGCCACTGCTCCGCCCATCTTACCAGCCCATCTATATCGTCCTGTAATCTGAGGTTTTCCTCCTCACTATTTATGACACCACCAATTTTCGTGCCATCTGCAAACTTAGTGATCATACCTCCTATATTCACGTCTAAATCATTAATGTACATTACAACAGCAAGGGTCCCAGCACCGATCCCTGTGGTACACCACTGGTCACAGGCTTCCACTTGCAAAACAACCCTCAATCATCACCCTCTGCCTCCTGCCACTAAACCAATTTTGGATCCAATTTGCCAAATTGCCCTGGATCCCATGTTGACCAATCTCCCATGCGGGACCTTAACAAAAGCCTGACTGAAGTCCATGTAGACTACATCTACTGCTTTACCCTCATCTACACATCTAATCACCTGCTTGAAAAATTCAAATCAAGTTAGTTAGACACGATCTCCCCCTGACAAAGCCATGCTGACTATTCCTGATTAATCCCTGCCTCTCCAAGTGGAGGTTAATCTTGTCCCTTAGAATTTTTTCCAATATTTTCCCTACCACTGACGTTAGACTCACCGGCCTGTAATTACCTGTTTTATCCCTACTACCCTTCTTGAATAATGGTACCACATTCACTGTCCTCCAGTCCTCTGTTACCTCTCCTGTGGCCAGAGAGGATTTGAAAATTTGTGTCAAAGCCCCTGCTATCTCCTCCCTTACCTCACATAACAGCCTGGGATACATCTCATCTGGGCCTGGGGATTTATCCAATTTTAAGCCCGCTAAAACAGCTAATACTTCCTCCCTTTCAATGCTAATATGTTCAAGTTTCTCACAATCCCCCTCCCTGATCTCTACACCTACATCGTCCTTCTCCATAGTGAACACAGATGCAAAGTAACCATTTAAAACCTCACCTATGTCCTCCGGCTCCACATACAGATTGCCACTTTGGTCCCTAATGGGTCCTACTCTTTCCCTGCTTATCCTCTTGCCCTTAATATACTTATAAAACGCCTTAGGATTTTCCTTTATCTTGCCCGCCAGTGTTTTTTCATGTCCCCTCTTCGATCTCCTCATTGCTTTTTTAAGGACCCCCCTACACTTTCTATACTTCTCTAGTCCCTCAGCCCTCTGAATCTGCCATAAGCCTCCTTTTTTTCCCTGATCCAATCCTCTATATCCCTTGACATCCAGGGTTCCCTGGACTTGTTGGTCCTACCTTTCACCTTTATGGGAACATGTTGGCTCTGAACTCTCACTATTTCCTCTTTGAATGACTCCCACTGGTCTGATGTAGACTTTGCTACAAGTAGCTGCTCCCAGTCCACTTTGGCCAGATCCTGTTTTATCATATTGAAATCGGCCTTCCCCCAATTCAGTACCTTTATTTCCGGACCGTCTTTGTCCTTTTCCATAACTACCTTAAATCTTACAGAGTTTTGGTCACTTTCCCCGAAATACTCCCCCACTGACACTTCTACCAATTGTCCAGCTTCATTCCCTACTATTAGGTCCAGTACTGCCCCTTCTCTTGTCGGACTATCTACATACTGGCTCAAAAAGCTCTCCTGTATGCATTTTAAGAATTCCGCCCCCTTTAAGCCTTTTACACTAAGACTATCCCAGTTGATATTGGGTAAGTTGAAATCCCCTACTATTATTACCCCATTATTTTTACACCTCTCTGAGATTTGTCTACATATCTGCTCCTCTATCTCTCCCTGACTGTTTGGAGGCCTGTAGTACACTCCCAGCCAAGTGATTGCCCCCTTTTTGTTTCTTAGTTCGACCCATATGGCCTCATTTGAGGAACCTTCTAAGATACCATCCCTCCTTACTGCAGTAATGGACTCCTTGATCAACAGTGCAGTGCCACCTCCTCTTTTACCCCCTCCCCTGTCATGCCTGAAGATTCTGTACCCTGGAATATTGAGTTGCCAGTCCTGCCCCTCGCTCAGCCATGTGTCTGTGATAGTAATAATATCATAATCCCATGTGCTAATCAATGCCCTCAATTCATCTGCCTTACTAGTAAGACTCCTTGCATTAAAATAGATGCAATCCAGCCTTGCATTTCTCCCTTGTGCCTTAACAGGTCTGTATTTGCTCTGCCTTCCTCTTTCTCTGTCTCTCTCTCTCGCTCTTCTGTCCTGATCTTTAAAACTCACACAGACCAGCCACAAGATGACTTTGAATCTTTTTAATAACAGCCGGGAGGCAGGTTTGGGTGATGGGGGAGCTGTTAACTTCGCTGCCAATCCACCGAGCAATTACAGGGGAAGGAAAGACTCGGGCTCCGGCCTAGCTGGCAGGCTTCGGGCGGCTGAGTGAGGAGTGGGGTGTGGGGGAGGGGAGGTGCGGTGGGAGAGCGGGGGCTCGGGTGGGCGTGCGGAGAAGACCTTCTGTCCCGGGCAAAAAAAGATCATCGATTAAAAAATAAAAACAAGTGAGACTGCACACCAAAGCGTAACAGAACTGCTGAACCGACTCAATGACAAGTGAATCCCTGAGGGAAGATGCAATATTTTTCCTCTTTATTCCGGAACCTCGACGGTTTCCGATTTACTTTCACCTTGTGTCTCTCGATCTCTCTTGGTCCTGCAAATCCCCCAGCACTGGCATCAGTTAAGCCAGCACAGGCTGGAAACTGGGCTCTTCCTGTTCCGTGTGGTGCTCAGTACCGCACCACACCGGCTGAGGGCGTCAATCTGCCAATAAGCTAACTGGTGCCCTCTTGACAAAGGAGGCCTCAGGTTCGGACTCCTCACGCCGAATTCCCGAGTGGTTTTCCATGGCTGTTCCGCTTGGGAGAATGGGAGAATGGTAAACACAGCAATTGGAAGGTGACTGAATCAGTTCAGATTTTAAGCAGTCAGGGGAGAGGCAGCATGGCTGCTGCTCCAGCCAACCTTGGCCTCCTGCCGAGGCCTCTGGGCCTGCCCAAAGAGCTGCCATGAAAAGCTTCCTGTGTTGCCTGTGATGAACTGGTTTGTCATCAATGTGATGGGTCTGAGTGAATCTGCTAAAGGCTCGCCTCTTCCCCACAAACCACCGCACCCCTCCCCCCACCCCCCCGCCCGGTCTCGGGCTCCTCTGTGCAGCTCAGTTGGAAGTAAACGAGAGGAGGTGGCAGTTGTCAAAGGCCCTCAGCTCTCCCGAACCAAACTCAATGCAGCTGACTGCAGGGAATCCAGCTGAAGTTACCAGAGCCAACTGGACAGGGATAATGCTGGAGGGAGGGAGCGTATGTGCATGAGAGAGAGAGAATGAGAGAGACAGAGAAGATGGAGACAGGGAAAGGAGTGGCAGACCGAGAAAGAACGAGAGATAGACAGAGAGCAAGGCAGATCGAGAGAAAGAGAGATACAGAGAGAAAGAGAGAAACAGAGAGGGAGAGACTGTTACGACTAGGTGAGACAGGGGTCTAGGGTTCCCTTTCAGCCTTCACCTGGTCTTACCATAGCAGGGTTTAATTTTAAACACACAGTGTTTTTAGCTCCCCCTTGGTGAATCCTTATTCACCGCTTTCCAATTACAAGGCAAAGAAACCAGCACAAACAGGTTTTCTCAGGTTTAAAGAAGAAAAGTTGACATTTATTAAACTTAAACTCTAATTTGGTTGATGCCTATAGACACCCGACGCGCCCACGCTAGCATGCATACGCAATACACACATGCAAATAGAGACAGAAAAGAGCAGAAGAAGAATAAAGTGGAAACGTTTGAGGCAATATCTGAAGAGTTTTTGTTACGGTTCTTCGAGCTCACTGTAGAGTCCTTGATTGTAGGTAGATCGTGCTTTTCATTGGGGCCCAGTATTCTTCTTAAACCTTGTTCACTGTAGGATCATTTTTTTCTCTCTTGGGGTTCATGTGTCTTCAGTGGATTCAGAGGCTTGTGAGAAAGAGATGGGAGCAGACAGGAGAGATCTTCTCAGTCCAGGAGCAAACAGTCTTTCTGAGTTCGAACTCTCTGTGGCCAGTTCAAAAGAAAACCCTGCAACATCCAGTTAGTCATGTGACCAGCTGGTCTAACCAGTCTTGGCCCTTGCGGATTGTATCCTCATTAGCAGGCCCTGGAATGCTCTACCTCACCTTCAATGTCTCTTAATATGCAAATGTCTTTTCCAGTCACAGCTGATCTGTTTAACAAGTCATTTCCTCACTCCAGCAACAGTTTAAAATCAATGTTCATGACAAAATTAATGTGCATCATTCTTGGCAGGTGGGAGCCTAGCATGACTGTGACAGAAAAAGAGACAGAGAGAGACACACACATAGAGACAGAAAGAGAGAGAGACACACACACACACAGAATGAGAGAGACAGAGAAAGATGGAGAGCAGGGAAATAAATGAGAGAAAGAGAGAGAGAGACAGAGAAAGAATGAGAGAGAAAGACAGAGAGCAAGGCAGAGAGAAGGACAGAGTCAGAGAGAGAGTGACAGAGAGAGCAGAGACTGAGAGACAGAGAAAAAATGAGAGAGAGGCAAACCGGCAGAGAGCAAGGCAGAGAGACAGAGAGAGAGATATAGAGAGACAGAGAGAGATAGTGAGACAGAAATAGAGAGACAGAGAGAGAGAGAGACTGAAAAAGGGAGACAGGAAGGCAGAGAGATGGATAGACAGAAAGTGAGACAGAGATTGAAAGACAAAGACAACGAGAGAGAGAGTAAGACACACACAAAAATTTATAGAAGGAAAAAGAAAGCGATAAAGAGGTAAAGAAGGATAAAGAGAGACAGAGAAAGAAAGGAAAGGAGAAAGAGAAACCGGAGGACAGAGGGAGACAAAAAGAAATGGAGAGGAAGAGGAAGAGGCGAGTGAGAAAGAGAAAGAGATATGTATATTTACAGGAACTGAGAGAGACAGAGTGAGAGACAGAGAGATAAATTGGGATGGGACTATCCTGGGCAGATATCAGGAAAGCGATGGAGAGAGTCTTCGCTGGAGAGGAACTGCCCTCCAAATAGTGTCCAACATTCAAACAAATTAGAATTAGAACATTACAGCGCAGTACAGGCCCTTCGGCTCTCGATGTTGCGCCGACCTGTGAAACCATCTGACCTACACTATTCCATTTTCACCCATATGTCTATCCAATGACCACTTAAATGCCCTTAAAGTTGGCGAGTCTACTACTGTTGCAGGCAGGGCGTTCCACGACCCTACTACTCTCTGAGTAAAGAAACTACCTCTAACATCTGTCCTATATCTATCACCCCTCAACTTAAAGCTATGTCCCCTCGTGTTTGCCATCACCATCCGAGGAAAAAGACTCTCACTAACCACCCTATCTAACCCTCTGATTATCTTATATGTCTCTATTAAGTCACCTCTCCTCCTCCTTCTCTCCAATGAAAACAACCTCAAGTCCCTCAGCCTTTCCTTGTAAGACCTTCCCTCCATACCAGGCAACATCCTAGTAAATCTCCTCTGCACCCTTTCCAAAGCTTCCACATCCTTCCTATAATGCGGTGACCAGAACTGCACGCAATACTCCAGGTGCGGCCGCACCAGAGTTTTGTACAGCTGCAGCATGACCTCGTGGCTCCGAAACTCGATCCCCCTACTAATAAAAGCTAACACACCATATGCCTTCTTAACAGCCCTATTAACCTGGGTAGCAACTTTCAGGGATTTATGGACCTGGACACCAAGATCTCTCTGTTCATCTACACTACCAAGAATCTTCCCATTAGCCCAGTACTCTGCATTCCTGTTACTCCTTCCAAAGTGAATCACCTCACACTTTTCCGCATTAAACTCCATTTGCCATCTCTCAGCTCAGCTCTGCAGCCTATCTATGTCCCTCTGTGGCACCAAAGAGCCCGAGCATGACTGGGGTCAATGGTGGGGAGCAGGGCACAGGAGGTCAGGGGTCAAAGGGTATGCCCTCCAATCACTGGAGTCAAACATGATGAAGAGGAAGATTGTTGTTGCTGTCGGGGGCCGATCATTTTAGCCCTCCAGCAACTCTCATTCTTCAGGTCAAGTTATTTGACTGCAGGAGGGATCCCACTCTCACCAGAAGCCCCACCCTGCCACACCCCTGAAGTCAGCATCAACCAGAGGAATGGAAGCTGGGCCTCAGTACTCCACACTGATCAAGTGTGAGGGGCAGTCTGTCTGGAGGGGAGCCGGTGATTCACATGGAGGCTCGGGGAGGTTGTGCCAAGTAGTTGAGGCTTCAGTTTACAAGACCCAAAGCGGTTAGCGAGGCCCAGGGCCGCCCCCATGTGGTCATAGAGGACACGGATCCTGAGGCCTAGTAGGTCTCTGCTCAGTTAATCCAGCTCCCTCTCACTGTCACTCAGTAACCCCTCTCCCCAGCGCCCTGTGTTACTGACTGTGTCTTCATTGCAATAGGTTTTGAGTACAGGAGTAAAGATATCTTGCTGCAATTATATAGAGCATTGGTGAGACCGCACCTGTAGTATTGTGTACAGTTTTGATCTCTTTATCTAAGGAAGGATATACTTGCCATAAAGGGAGTGCAATGGAGATTCACCAGACTGATCCCTGGGATAGCAGGATTGTATTATGAGGGGAAAGTGAGGAAACTGGGTCTGTATTCTCTAGAGTTTTGAAGAATGAGAGGTGATCTCATTGAAACTTACAAAATTCTTACAGGGAGTGACAGGGTGGATGTGGATAGGATGTTTCCTATGGCTGGTGAGTCTAGAACAAGGGGGCACAGTCTCAGAATAAAGGACAGGCCATTTAGGACTGAGATGAGGAGGAATTTCTTCACTCAGAGGGTGGTGAATCTGTGGAATTCTCTACCCCAGAGGACTGTGGAAGCTCAATCATTGAGCATGGTCAAGACAGAGATCTGGATACTAACGACATCAAGGGATATGGGGATAGCGCGGGAAAGTGACATTGAGGTAGATGATCAGCCATGATCGAATTGAATGGCGGAGCAGGCTTGACGGGCTGAATGGCCTCCTCCTGTTCCAATGTTCCTGTAACCACAGTGATCAAGAAGGATGGTGCCATCACAGAATGTCTAGATCCTAGAAGGTTAAACTGAGCGCTCAACTAATGTCCTCACAACTTTGGGAGAGTTAACTCTGAGACGGACGTCAGAGCCACGTTCTTCTCGAAGCCGGATGTGGATACCGGACGGTCCACCTTCCGGAAGATTCACCGGAACTTTCAGAACACCGTTTGGACGATATTCCTTACTATACTCACCATTTGCTCTATCAGTAAGCGAAGACCTGTTCCAACAACACATGAATCACATTGCTGAAAATGTTCCTGCATGTGTTTGCATAGTGGCTGATTTAACAGTCACAGGAAGTACTAAAGAAGAGGATGACAGGAATCGGCACATCTCAATGAAAACAGCCACACAAGGAGGTTTCGTGTTTCATAGCAACAAATGTGCCACTAATGTCAGAACACATCAACCTTTTCAGCTCAGTCCACACTGATACTAGAATCAGGATCCCAGTAAGGCTGGGGATATACAATGTGCGCCTACTCCTCAAGACAGGGAAGATTTACAGAGGGGTTTGGGTTTGTTTAACTTTCTGACGCCATACATCTCGAATTTCTCCGGGAAACTGCCATCGCTATGTCATCTTCCCAGGAAAAAACAGCCACTCAATTCGCTGAAACGCTCTCTTTCTGCAGAAACAGGTTTGCAGTACTATGACCCAAGGGAAAAAACTACGCTTGAGGTGGATACGGACATCCGAATTAGGAGCAGGAGTAGGCCATGCGGACCCTCAAGCCTGCTCCGCCATTCAATCAGATCACGGCGGATCTGTTTGTGTCTGGAATTCCACACTCCCATCTACCCCCCCGATAACCTTTGATTCCCTTTCCTAACAAGAATCTATCTACCTCCGCCTTAAAAATATTCACTGACCCTGCCTCCATCACCATGTGAGGCAGAGAGTTCCAAAGTCGCACAACCGTCTGAGAGAAAAACATTTCTCCTCATCTCTGTCCTAAAAGGGCGACCCCTAATTTTAAAACAGAGCCCCCTAGTTCTGGACTCACCCACACGAGGAAACATCCTCTCCACATCCACCTTGTCAAGACTGTTCAGCATCTTATAAACTTCAATTAAATCTCCCCTCACTCTTCTAAACTCCAGTGAAAACAAGCCCAGTCTGTACAACCTTTCCTCATAAGACAACTCGCTCATTCCAGGTATCAATCTAGTAAACCTCCTCTGAACCGCCTCCAATGCATTCACATCCTTCCTCAAATAAGGAGACCAAATCTGCACACAGTATTCGAGATGTGGTCTCACCAATGCCCTGTATAACTGAAGCATAACTGAAGCAATTCCCTGTATAACTGATTCTTCACGAAAGGGTCTATTTGCAAGAAGGTAGACTAATTGCATTTGATTCCAATAGTTTGTCATCCACTCAGGTGAATTATCTGAGCATAGAACGGAAAAGCTAACACAAGGGTTGGGTGTTATAAGATTTCATGCATATCTCCTTGGCAAATGCTTTGTTGTTGAGACATCATAAGCCATTGGCAATGACTGGACGATAAAAAAAACCACTCGACTACAAAGGCCATTAATTGAAGCTACAAGGGTTCGGCGGTGAGGTTTGATAGAAACCTGGAAACCTCAAGGTTATGTTTGGCACAGTGAGCAGATTACCCAACCTCAAGGAGCGAGGAGACATCCCATGAGATGTCCGAGCTGATGAAATCGATGTAGAGGGTGAAGACATGGTGCACTTTGGGCAGTGCAAACGTGATCAGTTCCAAGGGGAGACTTCAACAGATCCTGCTCTAAAGGGATTGCAGCAACTGAATGGCCTGTCACATTGCAAGAGGTACCCACAGAACCCCAGAACCTGTTGGAAATACCATAACCAAATAGGAATATCGAATGGCATTATTTTTGAAGGGAGACAAGGGACCCGAGCAACGATTCATCAAGATATCCCTTACACACTTGCACCAAGTTCACATGGGCATTGAAAAGACCAGACAGCTTGTGCATGAAACATTGGTCAGGAACAAATCGTGACGAAGAGGGAGCACTGAGGTTGTGTGATGCATGTCCGGGGGGATCACCGTCAAAGGCGATGATTGTCTCCTCAATGTCGACCGTGTCTCCACATTCCCCGTCATTCAACAATTGACTGATACATCAAGTTCGTCAGCAGCCCACACGATGAGCACAATTTTTCGTTTGTTTGGTTTGCCCAGAGGAGGTAGTTTCGGATAACTGTTCACAGCACACCGACAAGCCGCTTCCAGACCTGTGTGCGAAGTGGGCAGCAAATCACCTCGTATCACCCGCATCAGCCCAGATCAAACGGCCTGGCGGGGAGGATGGTGCAGAATGAAGTGCAGAGAAACGAACCAAGAGCGCCAAGTTGTAAAGTCACACGTGCAGACATACCCGTCGACACAGAGTTACCATCGCCGGAGAAGGTCATGATGGGAAGGCGAGTGAGGACGACTCCTCCCAGTCATCACTTAATCAGATCAATGCCAATTCAAGACAAATGACTGGCGAGGCAGGAAAGAATGCAAGTCAGGCATGACAAGCATGTAGGTGTGGAATTACATCCTCAACAGGTCAACCCGTAGGTCAGTGCATGGTTCCCTGCCGAAGCGTTGAGCATCTGTAACCAAGTCTCAACAAAGTTGCACAGTTCCAAGATCAGGTCAAGTTACCACACCACCGATATGTTTCAGAGATACATTCATTAATGAACATGAGCAGAAATACATGTGTAAGTAATGTTCAAATCTCTCCGATTGCATTATGTACATAGTTTATAATTGATGAAACTATTTCAGGAAAGAGGGATGTTGTGATATTACTCTAATTGTTGAATATATAAACAGTCTAACATTTTTCACCACAGAAAGTGGTGTAAACCAACATGTAATAGAAAATGTGTCATAATGGCAGTCAACAGTAAGAAATGGATTCAGAGCTTTCCTGTACGTCTGTTTACTTGTAATAAAGAACCCATCATTCAAATAACAATTCAGTCTCAGTTGGGTTTGTACATTTGTGTTCAGAAATCAAGAACACAAAACTAACTGTATCTGTACTGATGTTAATCCAGCT
Organism: Heterodontus francisci; assembly: GCF_036365525.1. Taxonomy (NCBI): domain Eukaryota; kingdom Metazoa; phylum Chordata; class Chondrichthyes; order Heterodontiformes; family Heterodontidae; genus Heterodontus; species Heterodontus francisci. The sequence continues at coordinate 14,840,071 of NC_090404.1, forward strand.
CCCTCACACTGTCACTCAGTAACCCCTCCCCCCAGCACCCTGTGTTACTGACTGTATCTGTACTGATGTTAATCCAGCTCCCTCACACTGTCACTCAGTAACCCCTCTCCCCAGCACCCTGTGTGACTGACTGTATCTGTACTGATGTTAATCCAGCTCCCTCACACTGTCACTCAGTAACCCCTCTCCCCAGCTCCCTGTGTTACTGACTCTATCTGTACTGATGTTAATCCAGCTCCCTCACATTGTCACTCAGTAACCCCTCTCCCCCAGCACCCTGTGTGACTGACTGTATCTGTACTGATGTTAATCCAGCTCCCTCACACTGTCACTCAGTAACCCCTCTGCCCAGCACCCTGTGTTACTGACTGTATCTGTACTGATGTTAATCCAGCTCCCTCACACTGTCACTCAGTAACCCCTCTCCCCCAGCACCCTGTGTTACTGACTGTATCTGTACTGATGTTAATCCAGTTCCCTCACACTGTCACTCAGTAACCCCTCTCCCCCACCCTGTGTTACTGACTGTATCTGTGGTGATGTTAATCCAGCTCCCTCACGCTGTCACTCAGTAACCACTCCCCAGCTCCCTGTGTTACTGACTGTATCTGCACTGATGTTAATCCAGCTCCCTCACACTGTCACTCAGTAACCCCTCTCCCCAGCACCCTGTGTTACTGACTGTATCTGTACTGATGTTAATCCAGCTCCCTCACACTGTCACTCAGTAACACCTCTCTCCAGCACCCTGTGTTACTGACTGTATCTGTACTGATGTTAATCCAGCTCCCTCACACTGTCACTCAGTAACCCCTCTCCCCAGCACCGTGTTACTGACTGTATCTGTACTGATGTTAATCCAGCTCCCTCACACTGTCACTCAGTAATACCTCTGCCCAGCACCCTGTGTTACTGACTGTATCTGTACTGATGTTAATCCAGCTCCCTCACACTGTCACTCAGTAACCCCTCCCCCCAGCACGCTGTGTTACTGACTGTATCTGTACTGATGTTAATCCAGCTCCCTCACACTGTCACTCAGTAACCCCTCCCCCCAGCACCCTGTGTTACTGACTGTATCTGTACTGATGTTAATCCAGCTCCCTCACACTGTCACTCAGTAATACCTCTGCCCAGCACCCTGTGTTACTGACTGTATCTGTACTGATGTTAATCCAGCTCCCTCACACTGTCACTCAGTAACCCCTCCCCCCAGCACCCTGTGTTACTGACTGTATCTGTACTGATGTTAATCCAGCTCCCTCACACTGTCACTCAGTAATACCTCTGCCCAGCACCCTGTGTTACTGACTGTATCTTGACTGATGTTAATCCAGCTCCCTCACACTGTCACTCAGTAACCCCTCCCCCCAGCACCCTGTGTTACTGACTGTATCTGTACTGATGTTAATCCAGCTCCCTCACACTGTCACTCAGTAACCCCTCTCCCCCATCACCCTGTGTTACTGACTGTATCTGTACTGATGTTAATCCAGCTCCCTCACACTGTCACTCAGTAACCCCTCTCCCCCAGCACCTTGTGTTACTGACTGTATCTGTACTGATGTTAATCCAGCTCCCTCACACTGTCACTCAGTAACACCTCTCCCCAGCACCCTGTGTTACTGACTGTATCTGTACTGATGTTAATCCAGCTCCCTCACACTGTCACTCAGTAACCCCTCTCCCCCAGCACCTTGTGTTACTGACTGTATCTGTACTGATGTTAATCCAGCTCCCTCACACTGTCACTCAGTAACCCCTCTCCCCCAGCACCTTGTGTTACTGACTGTATCTGTACTGATGTTAATCCAGCTCCCTCACACTGTCACTCAGTCACCCCTCTCGCCCCCAGCACCCTTTGTTACTGACTGTATCTGTACTGATGTTAATCCAGCTCCCTCACATTGTCACTCAGTAACACCTTGCCCCAGCGCCCAGTGTTACTGACGGTATCTGTACTGATGTTAATCCAGCTCCCTCACACTGTCACTCAGTAACCCCTCTCCCCCATCACCCTGTGTTACTGACTGTATCTGTACTGATGTTAATCCAGCTCCCTCACACTGTCACTCAGTAACCCCTCTCCCCCAGCACCCTGTGTTACTGACTGTATCTGTACTGATGTTAATCCAGCTCCCTCACACTGTCACTCAGTAACCCCTCTCCCCAGCACCCTGTGTTACTGACTGTATATTTACTGATGTTAATCCAGCTCCCTCACACTGTCACGCAGTAACTCCTCTGCCCAGCACTCTGTGTTACTGACTGTATCTGTACTGATGTTAATCCAGCTCCCTCACCCTGTCACTCAGTAACACCTATCCCCAGCAGCCTGTGTTACTGACTGTATCTGTACTGATGTTAATCCAGCTCCCTCACACTGTCACGCAGTAACACCTCTGCCCAGCACCCTGTGTTACTGACTGTATATGTACTGATGTTAATCCAGCTCCCTCACACTGTCACTCAGTAACCCCTCCCCCCAGCACCTTGTGTTACTGACTGTATCTGTACTGATGTTAATCCAGTTCCCTCACACTGTCACTCAGTAACCCCTCCCCCCAGCACCCTGTGTTACTGACTGTATCTTTACTGATGTTAATCCAGCTCCCTCACACTGTCACTCAGTAACCCCTCCCCCCAGCACCCTGTGTTACTGACTGTATATGTACTGATGTTAATCCAGCTCCCCCACACTGTCACTCAGTAACCCCTCTCCCCAGCACCTTGTGTTACTGACTGTATCTGTACTGATGTTAATCCAGCTCCCTCACACTGTCACTCAGTAACACCTATCCCCAGCAGCCTGTGTTACTGACTGTATCTGTACTGATGTTAATCCAGCTCCCTCACCCTGTCACTCAGTAACACCTATCCCCAGCAGCCTGTGTTACTGACTGTATCTGTACTGATGTTAATCCAGCTCCCTCACACTGTCACGCAGTAACACCTCTGCCCAGCACCCTGTGTTACTGACTGTATATGTACTGATGTTAATCCAGCTCCCTCACACTGTCACTCAGTAACCCCTCCCCCCAGCACCTTGTGTTACTGACTGTATCTGTACTGATGTTAATCCAGTTCCCTCACACTGTCACTCAGTAACCCCTCCCCCCAGCACCCTGTGTTACTGACTGTATCTTTACTGATGTTAATCCAGCTCCCTCACACTGTCACTCAGTAACCCCTCCCCCCAGCACCCTGTGTTACTGACTGTATATGTACTGATGTTAATCCAGCTCCCTCACACTGTCACTCAGTAACCCCTCTCCCCAGCACTCTGTCTTACTGACTGTATCTGTACTGATGTTAATCCAGCTCCCTCTCACTGTCACTCAGTAACCCCTCTCCCCCAGCACCCTGTGTTACTGACTGTATCTGTACTGATGTGAATCCAGCTCCCTCACACTGTCACTCAGTCACCCCTCTCGCCCCCAGCACCCTTTGTTGCTGACTGTATCTGTACTGATATTAATCCAGCTCCCTCACACTGTCACTCAGTAACCCCTCTCCCCAGCACCCTGTGTTACTGACTGTATATGTACTGATGTTAATCCAGCTCCCCCACACTGTCACTCAGTAACCCCTCTCCCCAGCACCTTGTGTTACTGACTGTATCTGTACTGATGTTAATCCAGCTCCCTCACACTGTCACTCAGTAACCCCTCCCCCCAGCACCCTGTGTTACTGACTGTATCTTTACTGATGTTAATCCAGCTCCCTCACACTGTCACTCAGTAACCCCTCTCCCCCAGCACCCTGTGTTACTGACTGTATCTGTACTGATGTTAATCCAGCTCCCTCACACTGTCACTCAGTAACCCCTCTCCCCAGCACCCTGTGTTACTGACTGTATCTGTACTGATGTTAATCCAGCTCCCTCACATTGTCACTCAGTAACACCTTGCCCCAGCGCCCAGTGTTACTGACTGTATCTGTAGTGATGTTAATCCAGCTCCCTCACACTGTCACTCAGTAACCCCTCTCCCCCAGCACCCTGTGTTACTGACTGTATCTGTAGTGATGTTAATCCAGCTCCCTCACACTGTCACTCAGTAACACGTCTGCCCAGCACCCTGTGTTACTGACTGTATCTATACTGATGTTAATCCAGCTCCCTCACACTGTCACTCAGTAACCCCTCTCCCCAGCACTCTGTCTTACTGACTGTATCTGTACTGATGTTAATCCAGCTCCCTCTCACTGTCACTCAGTAACCCCTCTCCCCCAGCACCCTGTGTTACTGACTGTATCTGTACTGATGTTAATCCAGCTCCCTCACACTGTCACTCAGTAACACCTCTGCCCAGCACCCTGTGTTACTGACTGTATCTATACTGATGTTAATCCAGCTCCCTCACACTGTCACTCAGTAACCCCTCTCCCCAGCACCCTGTGTTACTGACTGTATCTGTACTGATGTGAATCCAGCTCCCTCACACTGTCACTCAGTCACCCCTCTCGCCCCCAGCACCCTTTGTTGCTGACTGTATCTGTACTGATATTAATCCAGCTCCCTCACACTGTCACTCAGTAACCCCTCTCCCCAGCACCCTGTGTTACTGACTCTATCTGTACTGATGTTAATCCAGCTCCCTCACATTGTCACTCAGTAACACCTTGCCCCAGCGCCCTGTGTTACTGACTGTATCTGTACTGATGTTAATCCAGCTCCCTCTCACTGTCACTCAGTAACCCCTCTCCCCCAGCACCCTGTGTTACTGACTGTATCTGTACTGATGTTAATCCAGCTCCCTCACACTGTCACGCAGTAACACCTCTGCCCAGCACCCTGTGTTACTGACTGTATCTATACTGATGTTAATCCAGCTCCCTCACACTGTCACTCAGTAACCCCTCTGCCCAGCACTCTGTTTTACTGACTGTATCTGTACTGATGTTAATCCAGCTCCCTCACACTGTCACTCAGTAACACCTATCCCCAGCACCCTGTGTTACTGACTGTATCTGTACTGATGTTAATCCAGCTCCCTCACACTGTCACGCAGTAACACCTCTGCCCAGCACCCTGTGTTACTGACTGTATCTGTACTGATGTTAATCCAGCTCCCTCACACTGTCACTCAGTAACCCCTCTCCCCAGCACCTTGTGTTACTGACTGTATCTGTACTGATGTTAATCCAGCTCCCTCACACTGTCACTCAGTAACCCCTCCCCCAGCACCCTGTGTTACTGACTGTATCTGTACTGATGTTAATCCAGCTCCCTCACACTGTCACGCAGTAACACCTCTGCCCAGCACCCTGTGTTACTGACTGTATCTGTACTGATGTTAATCCAGCTCCCTCACACTGTCACTCAGTAACCCCTCTCCCCAGCACCTTGTGTTACTGACTGTATCTGTACTGATGTTAATCCAGCTCCCTCACACTGTCAATCAGTAACCCCTCCCCCCCAGCACCCTGTGTTACTGACTGTATCTGTACTGATGTTAAACCAGCTCCCTCACACCGTCACTCAGTAACCCCTCCCCCCCAGTACCCTGTGTTACTGACTGTATCTGTACTGATGTTAATCCAGCTCCCTCACACTCTCACTCAGTAACCCCTCCCCCCCACCCCCCCCCCCCCAGCACCCTGTGTTACTGACTGTATCTGTACTGATGTTAATCCAGCTCCCTCACACTGTCACTCAGTAACCCCTCCCACCAGCACCCTGTGTTACTGACTGTATCTGTACTGATGTTAATCCAGCTCCCTCACACTGTCACTCAGTAACCCCTCTCCCCAGCACCCTGTGTTACTGACTGTATCTGTACTGATGTTAATCCAGCTCCCTCACACTGTCACTCAGTAACCCCTCCCACCAGCACCCTGTGTTACTGACTGTATCTGTACTGATGTTAATCCAGCTCCCTCACACTGTCACTCAGTAACCCCTCTCCCCAGCACCATGTGTTACTGACTGTATCTGTACTGATGTTAATCCAGCTCCCTCACACTGTCACTCAGTAACCCCTCCGTGCCCTGTGTTACTGACTGTATCTGTACTGATGTTAATCCAGCTCCCTCACACTGTCACTCAGTAACCCCTCTCCCCAGCACCCTGTGTTACTGACTGTATCTGTACTGATGTTAATCCAGCTCCCTCACACTGTCACTCAGTAACCCCTCTCCCCAGCACCCTGTGTTACTGACTGTATCTGTACTGATGTTAATCCAGCTCCCTCACACTGTCACTCAGTAACCCCTCTCCCCCCAGCACCCTGTGTTACTGACTGTATTTGCACTGATGTTAATCCAGCTCCCTCACACTGTCACTCAGTAACCCCTCTGCCCAGCACCCTGTGTTACTGACTGTATCTGTACTGATGTTAATCCAGCTCCCTCACACTGTCACTCAGTAACCCCTCTCCCCAGCACCCTGTGTTACTGACTGTATCTGTACTGATGTTAATCCAGCTCCCTCACACTGTCACTCAGTAACCCCTCTCCCCCCAGCACCCTGTGTTACTGACTGTATCTGTACTGATGTTAATCCAGCTCCCTCACACTGTCACTCAGTAACCCCTCTCCCCAGCACCCTGTGTTACTGACTGTATCTGTACTGATGTTAATCCAGCTCCCTCACACTGTCACTCAGTAACCCCTCTCCCCCCAGCACCCTGTGTTACTGACTGTATTTGCACTGATGTTAATCCAGCTCCCTCACACTGTCACTCAGTAACCCCTCTCCCCAGCACCCTGTGTTACTGACTGTATCTGTACTGATGTTAATCCAGCTCCCTCACACTGTCACTCAGTAACCCCTCCCACCAGCACCCTGTGTGACTGACTGTATCTGTACTGATGTTAATCCAGCTCCCTCACACTTTCACTCAGTAACCCCTCTCCCCAGCACCCTGTGTTACTGACTGTATATGTACTGATGTTAATCCAGCTCCCTCACACTGTCACTCAGTAACCCCTCTCCCCAGCATCCTGTGTTACTGACTGTATATGTACTGATGTTAATCCAGCTCCCTCACACTGTCACTCAGTAACCCCTCTCCCCAGCATCCTGTGTTACTGACTGTATCTGTACTGATGTTAATCCAGCTCCCTCACACAGTCACTCAGTAACCCCTCTCCCCAGCACCCTGTGTTACTGACTGTATATGTACTGATGTTAATCCAGCTCCCTCACACTGTCACTCAGTAACCCCTCTCCCCAGCACCCTGTGTTACTGACTGTATCTGTATTGATGTTAATCCAGCTCCCTCACACTGTCACTCAGTAACCCCTCCCCCCAGCACCCAGTGTTACTGACTGTATCTGTACTGATGTTAATCCAGCTCCCCCACACTGTCACTCAGTAACCCCTCTCCCCAGCACCTTGTGTTACTGACTGTATCTGTACTGATGTTAATCCAGCTCCCTCACACTGTCACTCAGTAACCCCTCTCCCCAGCATCATGTTACTGACTGTATCTGTACTGATGTTAATCCAGCTCCCTCACACTGTCACTCAGTAACCCCTCTCCCCAGCACCGTGTTACTGACTGTATCTGTACTGATGTTAATCCAGCTCCCTCATACTGTCACTCAGTAACCCCTCTCCCCAGCACCCTGTGTTACTGACTGTATATGTACTGATGTTAATCCAGCTCCCTCACAGTGTCACTCAGTAACCCCTCTCCCCAGCACCCGGTGTTACTGACATTATCTGTACTGATGTGAATCCAGCTCCCTCACACTGTCACTCAGTAACCCCTCTCCCCAGCACCCTGTGTTACTGACTGTATCTGTACTGATGTTAATCCAGCTCCCTCACACTGTCACTCAGTAACCCCTCTCCCCAGCACCCTGTGTTACTGACTGTATCTGTACTGATGTTAATCCAGCTCCCTCACACTGTCACTCAGTAACCCCTCTCCCCAGCACCCTGTGTTACTGACTGTATCTGTACTGATGTTAATCCAGCTCCCTCACACTGTCACTCAGTAACCCCTCTCCCCAGCACCTTGTGTTACTGACTGTATCTGTACTGATGTTAATCCAGCTCCCTCACACTGTCACTCAGTAACCCCTCTCCCCAGCACCTTGTGTTACTGACTGTATCTGTACTGATGTTAATCCAGCACCCTCACACTGTCACTCAGTAACCTCTCTCCCCAGCACCCTGTGTTACTGACTGTATCTGTACTGATGTTAATCCAGCTCCCTCACACTGTCACTCAGTAACCCCTCTCCCCAGCACCTTGTGTTACTGACTGTATCTGTACTGATGTTAATCCAGCTCCCTCACACTGTCACATTCGGGCCAGTGAAGGACCACAGGCTTTCGGATGTCTTGACAACTCAGCCGTGTGTGTTAAAATTGCAGTCGGAGCTGGGGGTGGGAGTGTTAATCAAGCCTGATTTGAATCCAAATTTACAGCCGTTCTTTAAGAGGGGTTGAAGGAGGGAGAAGGAGGCGGTCTGCTTTAAACAGGCAGGGGAGCTGTTGGCCACTCTCAGGAAGACTGGCGGGTTGACCGTCCCATCAGGGAGCGGAGGCGGAGCAGGGGACACCAATGGTGTGTGCAGAAATGCCGGGGGTGTGCCGAGTGAGCCAATGTAAAGCGTGCTAGTGGCGCGGGGTAGGGTGGGGGGGAATGGGTGTAGTGATATTGGGAGGGGAATGTCGAGTGCTGGGAGGAGCAGAGAAAGTTTTCTTTAAACTTTCCCAGAAGTTGGACAGACAGAGAGAGAGAGAGCGAGTTGGAGGATTCTGGAGGACCCTCAGAGAATCGGGGAGAAACCGTTCGGAGTGTCGGAGCAGACTTGCCTTCGTGGGAGAGTCTCCCTCGCCTGGGAGTCAGGCAGGAGGAATGAGGGCGTCAGGCTGCGACGAGGATGAGGAGCTGGACTTTAGGTTGACCTTTGGGGAGGAACTCGAGGTTCCCCGCTCAGGGCCGGGGGCCTCAGGTCAGTAGATCACAGCCAGAGCGGCATCTCAGCTTGAGGGGGCATCGCCCGTGCCCCTGTTGCTGACCCACCCCCCTCCCCCTCGCAGCGAGGAAAGCCACACCCCATCCCAAGATTCCCCCTTCCTCTGACTCCCCCTCCCTCTGTCCCTCGAACACCCACCGCCCTCCAATTTTACTCCTCTCTCCAGATCGCCCTGCCTCCAACGTCTGCCCTCTCTGAATCACCTTTGTCTAGCCCCTGCCTCTCTGATTCCACTCCCTCTGCATCCCCTCCCTCTGAATCCACCCTCCCTCTGCATCACCCCTCCCTCCGAATGCCCCTCCCTCTGAGTGCCCATCTCTCTGCCCACCCCTCACTCACTGTGACACTTGCCCTCCCTCCAAACTCCCCTCACTCCCAGTGACACATTCCCTCCCTCCGTCCAACCTCCCTTCACTCCCAGTAATACACTCCCTCCCTTCCTGCATACCCCCCTCAGTCCCAGTGACACACTCCCTCCCTCCCTCTAAACCCCCCACACTCCCAGTGACACACTCCCTCCCTCCCTCTAAACCCCCCACACTCCCAGTGACACACTCCCTCCCTCCCTCTAAACCCCCCACACTCCCAGTGACACACTCCCTCCCTCCCTCTAAACCCCCCACACTCCCAGTGACACACTCCCTCCCTCCCTTCCTCTAAACCCCCCACACGTCCAGTGACACACTCCCTCCCTCCCTTCCTCTAAACCCCCCACATTCTCAGTGACACATTCCCTCCCTCCCTTCCTCTCAACCCCCCACACTCCCAGTGACACACTCCCTCCCTCCCTTCCTCTAAACCCCCCACATTCTCAGTGACACATTCCCTCCCTCCCTTCCTCTAAACCCCCCACACTCCCAGTGACACACTCTCTCCCTCCCTCTAAACCCCCCACACTCCCAGTGACACATTCCCTCCCTCCCTTCCTCTAAACCCCCCACACTCCCAGTGTCACACTCCCGCCTTCTCTCCCTCTAAGCCCCCTCACACCCAGAGACATCCACCCTCCCTCGAAACACCTCTCATTCCAGTGAAACACTCCCTCCCTCTGAAACTCCCACACTCCATGACAAATTCCCCCCCCCCCAACTGACTCCTCTCTCTCCCTCCAACTGACTCCCCTCTCCCCTCTGACTGACCCTTCTCTCTCCCTCCGACTGAATCCTTTCTGTCCCTCCGACTGACTCCCCCTCCTCTCCGACTGACTTCCCTCCCCTCCTCTGTGACTCCCCTCTCTCCCTCCGCAAAACTCCCCTCACTCCCTCTGACAGACTCCCCTCTCACCCTCTGACTGACTCCCCTCTCCCAGTCCAACTGACTCCCCTCTCCCTCCGACTCACTCGCCTCTCTCCCTCTGACTGTCTCCCCTTTCTCCCTACGGCTAACTCCTCTCTCCCCATCCGACTGACAACCCTCTCCCCCTCCAACTAACTCCCCTATCTCCCTCCAACTGACTCCCTCTCCCCCTCCAACTGATTCCCCTCTGCCCCCCGACTGACTCCACTCACCCTCGGATTGACTCCCCTTTCTCTTTCTGACTGACTCCACTCGCCCTCAGACTCACCTCCCTCTTCCCCTCCGACTGTTGTGCCTCTCTCCCTCCGATGACTCCTCTCTCCGCCCCAAACTGACTCCCCTCTCTCCCTCCAACTGTCAACTTGTCCTCTGACAGACTCCCCTCTCTCCTTCTGACTGACTCCTCTCTCTCCCTCCGACTGACTCCCCTCTCTCCCTCCGACTGACTCCCCTCTCCCCCTCCGACTGACTCCCCTCTCTCCCTCCGACTGACTCCCCTCGCCCCCTCCGACCTACTCCCCTCTCCCCCTCCGACCTACTCCCCTCTCCCCCTCCGACTGCCTCCCTTCTCCACCTCCGACTGACTCCTCTCTCTCCCTCCAACTGACTCCCCTCTCCCCCTCCGACTGACTCCCCTCCCCCTCCGACTGACTCCCCTCTCCTCCTCCGACTGACTCCCATCTCCTCCTCCGACTGACTCCTCTCTCCTCTTCCTGACTGACTCCCCTCTCTCCTTCTGACTGACTCCTCTCTCTCCCCCCAACTGACTCCCCTCTCCTCCTCCGACTGACTCCCCTCCTCCCCCGACTGACTCCCCTCTCTCCCTCCAACTGACTCCTCTCTCCTCCTCCAACTGACTCCCCTCTCTCCCTCCAACTGACACCCCTCTCCTCCTCCAACTCACTCCTCTCTCCTCCTCCGACTGACTCCCCTCTCCTCCTCCGACTGACTCCCCTTTCTTCCTCCAACTGACTCCCCTTTCCCTCCAACTGATACCCCTCCCCTCCTCTGACTGATTCCTCTCTCCTCCTCCGACTGACTCCCCTCACTCACTCCGAATGACTCCGCTCTCCTCCGCTAACTGACTCGCCTCACTCACTCCGACTGACTTCCCTCCCCTCCTCTGACTGATTCCCCTCTCTCCCTCTGACTGACTCCTCTCTCCCTCTGACTGACTCCCCTCTCCGCCTCCAACCAACTCCCCTCTCTCCCTCCGACTGACTCCCCTCGCCCCTCCGACTGACTTCCCTCTCCTCCTCCAACCGATTCCCCCCTCCCCCTCTGACCGATTCCCCTCTCTCCCTCTGACTGACTTCCCTCCCCTCCTCCGACTGATTTACCTCTCCGCCTCCGACTGACTTCCCTCCCCTCCTCCGACTGACTCCCCTCTCCTCCGCTGACTGACTCGCCTCACTCACTCCGACTGACTTCCCTCTCTCCCTCTGACTGATTCCCCTCTCTCCCTCTGACTGACTCCCCTCTCCCTTCCGACTGACTTCCCTCTCCTCCTCCAACCGATTCCCCTCTCTCCCTCTGACTGACGCCCCTCCCCCTCTGACTGACTCCCCTCTCCCTCTGACTGACTCCCCTCTCTGCCTCCGACCGACTCCCCTCTCCCCTCCGACTGACTTCCCTCTCTCCCTCTGACTGACTCCCCTCCCCCTCCGACTGACTCCCCTCTCCCTCCAACTGATTCCCCTCTCCCCCCGACTGACTTCCCTCTCCTCCTCCAACCGATTCCCCTCTCCCCCTCTGACTGACTCCCCTCTCCCTCTGACTGACTCCCCTCTCCCCTCCGACTGACTTCCCTCTCTCCCTCTGACTGACTCCCCTCTCCCCTCCGACTGACTTCCCTCTCCTCCTCCAACCGATTCCACTCTCTCCCTCTGACTGACTCCCCCCCTCCCTCTCTGACTGACTCCCCTCTCTCCCTCAGACTGACTCCCCTCTCTCCCTCCGACTGACTCCCCTCTCCCTCCGACTGACTACCCTCTCCCTCCGACTGACTCCCCTCTCCCCCTCCAACCGATTCCCCTCTCCCCCTCCAACCGATTCCCCTCTTTCCCTCCACTGACTCCCCTCTCTCCCTCCGACTGACACCCCTCTCTCCCTCCGACTGACTGTCCTCTCCCTCCGACTGACTCCCCTCTCCCCCTCCGAGTGACTGCCATCTCCCTCCGACTGACTCCCCTCTCCCCCTCCGAGTGACTGCCCTCTCCATCCAACTGAATCCTCTCTCCTCCTCCGACTGACTCCCCTCTCTCCCTCTGACTGACTCCACCTCCATCCGACTGACTCCCCTCTCCTCCTCCGACTGACTCCCCTCATTATCTCTGACTGACTCACCTCTCTCCCACCAACTGACTCCCCTCTCTCCCTCCGACTGACTCCACTCTCCATCCGACTGACTCCCCTCTCTCCCTCCAACCCACTCCCCTGCAACTCCGACTGACTCCCCTCTCCCCCTCCGAGTGACTGCCCTCTCCCTCCGACTGACTCCCCTCTCCCCCTCCAACCGATTCCCCTCTCTCCCTCCACTGACTCCTCTCTCCCTCCTACTGACTTCCTTCACCTCCTCTAACTGACTCCCCTCTCTCCCACTGAATGACTCCCCTCCAACTCTGACTGACCCCTCCTCCGACTGACTCCCCTCTCTCCCTCACACTGACTCCCCTCTCTCCCTCCGACCAACTCCCCTCCCTCAGACTGATACCCCTCGCCCTCTGACTGACTGCCCCCTCAGACTGATACCCCTCACCCTCTGACTGACTGCCCCCACAGACTGATACCCCTCGCCTTCTGACTGACTCCCCCCTCTCCCTCTGACTGACTCTCCCCTCAGACTGATACTCCTCACCCTCTGACTGACTCCCCCCTCTCCCTCTGACTGACTCCCCTCTCTCCCTCCGACTGACTCCCCTCTCCCTCCGACTGACTACCCTCTCCCTCCGACTGACTCCCCTCTCCCCCTCCAACCGATTCCCCTCTTTCCCTCCACTGACTCCCCTCTCTCCCTCCGACTGACACCCCTCTCTCCCTCCGACTGACTGTCCTCTCCCTCCGACTGACTCCCCTCTCCCCCTCCGAGTGACTGCCATCTCCCTCCGACTGACTCCCCTCTCCCCCTCCGAGTGATTGCCCTCTCCATCCAACTGAATCCTCTCTCCTCCTCCGACTGACTCCCCTCTCTCCCTCTGACTGACTCCACCTCCATCCGACTGACTCCCCTCTCCTCCTCCGACTGACTCCCCTCATTATCTCTGACTGACTCACCTCTCTCCCTCCAACTGACTCCCCTCTCTCCCTCCGACTGACTCCACTCTCCATCCGACTGACTCCCCTCTCTCCCTCCAACCGACTCCCCTGCCACTCCGACTGACTCCCCTCTCCCCCTCCGAGTGACTGCCCTCTCCCTCCGACTGACTCCCCTCTCCCCCTCCAACCGATTCCCCTCTCTCCCTCCACTGACTCCTCTCTCCCTCCTACTGACTTCCTTCACCTCCTCTAACTGACTCCCCTCTCTCCCACTGAATGACTCCCCTCCAACTCTGACTGACCCCTCCTCCGACTGACTCCCCTCTCTCCCTCACACTGACTCCCCTCTCTCCCTCCGACCAACTCCCCTCCCTCAGACTGATACCCCTCGCCCTCTGACTGACTGCCCCCACAGACTGATACCCCTCGCCTTCTGACTGACTCCCCCCTCTCCCTCTGACTGACTCCCCCCTCAGACTGATACTCCTCACCCTCTGACTGACTCCCCCCTCTCCCTCTGACTGACTCCCCCCTCTCCCTCTGACTGACTCCCCCCTCAGACTGATATCCCTCACCCTCTGACTGACTCCCCCCTCTCCCTCTTACTGACTCCCCCCTCAGACTGATACCCCTCACCCTCTGACTGACTCCCCCCTCTCCCTCTTACTGACTCCCCGCTCTCCCTCCGACCGACTCCTTGCTCTCCTTCTTTAACACACTGTCCCCCACTCTGACTCAATCCCCTCTCCCACTGTGGCTGAGAACTCCCCCTCCCATTCAAACTCAGTATCCTCCCTCCAACTCATTCCCCTCATCTCCCGAATAATACCCCTGTCTTTCTGACTGACACCCCCTCTTCCCAGCTGATGTGTCTGTCCTTCACCCCCATCAGGCTTCCCGGTGTCTGTAACCGGGAAGAAGTAGGTGAGAGGGTTAATCCCCTCTGATAGCAACAGGCTGCCCGGTGTCTGACTGTAACTGGGAAGAGGTGGGTGAGAGGGTTAATCCCCTCTGATAGGAACAGGCTGCCCGGTGTCTGATTGTCACTGGGAAGAGGTGGGTGAGAGGGTTAATCCCCTCTGATAGGAACAGGCTGCCCGGTGTCTGATTGTCACTGGGAAGAGGTGGGTGAGAGGGTTAATCCCCTCTGATAGGAACAGGCTGCCCGGTGTCTGACTGTAACTGGGAAGAGGTGGGTGAGAGGGTTAATCCTCTCTGATAGGAACAGGCTGCCCGGTGTCTGACTGTAACTGGGAAGAGGTGGGTGAGAGGGTGAATCCCCTCTGATAGGAACAGGCTGCCCGGTGTCAGACTATAACTGGGAAGAGGTGGGTGAGAGGGTTAATCCCCTCTGATAGGAACAGGCTGCCCGGTGTCTGACTGTAACTGGGAAGAGGTGGGTGAGCGAGGGTTAATCTTGCAAAGTGTTGACTGGGTGCCCCCAATCATTGTAAACAGATTGCCTTGCTCAGAACGAGCGTCACTCGGAGTGTTCGTGTGGTGCAGTGTCCTCCTTTGTTCCCGCCTTTGCTTGTGTTCGACAGGGTGGGGGAGGGTGCTGGGGTAAAGGCAGACGGAGGAATGTTGAGAGGGTAATGAAGGGTTTGTTCCAGTGCCCAGGTGTGCCTTGACACTGATCTAGATTCACCTCCCCAATTTGGCCTCAGTACCCACTGGTTCGAGGTAGTGGGTGGGGCATCTGTGTGCAGCTGGGGCACGCGGGGTGTGGGGGGGGGGGGGTGGGGGGGGGGGGCAAGGGGCTCCTGCTCTGAATCGCCATTCAGTAACTCCTGATGCAGCAGGTGGGGGTGGGGGCGGGGTGGGGAGTGATTTGACAGTCAGTTGTGGTAAGGGTGAGGCTCCTATTGTTGAATATCCTGCTTGGTTTCACTGTTGGGACCTGCGTGCAAAAAAATGGGGTCAGCTGGGTGAGGGTAGCTATCACCCGTGGTAACCGTACCCACCACCCCCCCCCACCCCCACGATGCATCCCTCTCCAGAGAGGTAGAGAAGGAACCATGGCCCCCCCCGCACCATCGATAATATTAACGAATGTTCTGTCTGCTTGTGGCTCCTCTCACTTCCGATTATTGTAAATGACTATGTTTACATTTACAATGGGAGCTGCCTCTGTTACCTTGAGACTTGACTCTTCCAATGCACTCCGGACCGGGATCCCACCTTCACCCACTGTAAACCTTACCTCATCCAAAACTCTGCCACCTCCCCCAGCCTCACAACCCTCCGAGATCTCTGCCCCCCTCTAATTCCGGCCTCTCTCGCATCCTCCGATTTTAATGGCTCCACCATTGGCGGCCGTGCCTTCAGCTGCCTGGGCCCCGAGCTCTGGAATTCCCTCCCTGAACCTCTCCACCTCCCTCCTCCTTTCGACTCGAGTTGAAACCTACCTCTTTGACCAAGCTCTTTTGGTTCCCCCAGTCCTAATATCTCCTGATGTGGCTCGGTGACAAATTTTGTTTGGTATTCGCTCTTGGAAAGCACCTCGGGATGCTTTACCATGTTAAAGGCACGGCATAAATGCAAATTGTTGTTATTGTTATGTAAACATGTCACGCTGTAATTATACTCTTCCGCCAGCGGTGGTGCTGCAGTCTTTTTTTCTGCCCTTTCAGTCGGAGGTGGGTGGTAGGGTCTGGTTCTGCATGGTGGGCACAGCCATCAAAAGTTGTAATTGGGGTGGGAGTTGCAGGGAAACCCAACATCTCCCACCCTCTCGGCCTCTGCCCCAATCACCTGTTTCCCCCTCGCTGCCTGCTCCAACTTTATCCCCTTCTCCCATTCACATTCTGTTACTTCTCTCCTTCCTACCATCCCCTCGCTCACCACATTTCACACCTTCCCCTTCATGATACCAGCTCAGCCCTAGTATCCTCCCACCCCTCTTGCTCCATTCTCACTCACTTCACCCTTATCCCTCCTCCTTATTCACTCCCCCAAGGATGAGCGGCAAGCAGCCTGAGGTAACTCTCACCCTCAACTTGTTTCTCACCTTCCTTCCTCCCTTTCTGTTTCCCTCAAATAGGTTTTCGGCAGTGAAACACCTTATTTCTATAATTAATTTAGCATGAGGAAAGGCACCTGCGTGCATTCTCTCTGCCGCTCTTTATCCTCCGATGACTGTTTCCCTCAAATCGGTTTTCAAAATTCAATCTATTTGTTTAAAAAAATAAGACAATTTAGCATGAGGAAAGACACGTGTGCATTCTCTGTGTTACTATTTCTCCTCTGATGTCTGTTCCCCTCAAATAGGCTTTCAAAATTCAATCAACTTGTTTTAAAAAATAAGCTAATTTAGCATGAAGAAAGACACATGTGTGTATTCCCTGCATCTCTCTCTCTCTCTCTCTTAATCTCAATCATAGTGCACGCGAAGTCAGAGTTGGAAGGTTAACTGCAGGAATGCTCCTTGACCCAGTGCTGTCAAGGACACCACAAGAGGAAATGCTGATCTGGATCAGGACTTTGTTAATGAAGCAGAAAATTTACCAGAACAGTAACACCCCTACACGCCTGGGGAGGGGGCCGTGACCACATGATGATAACGTGTCACCAGGGATTGACTGGCAATGTGGGAAATCATGAGATTTCCCAGGCTCCCTGGTGAATAGTTGCTTCGCAATGTGTTATCCCACCCCCTTTCAGGAGAGCTACCCCGATTATATCAGCCACCCCCATCATTCAACTGTACTTCAGTGAGAAGATAAGTGGAGCACCTTTAAAGGTGTAAAGAAAAAAGATGTGCCCTTCTTTAACACCTTTTAAGACTTCAGGGCATACCAGAGCATTTCACAGCCAATCAAGTATGTTTGAAGCGTTGTAATGTAGGGAGTGCACAGCAAGCTCCCACAAAACAGCAATGGCCAGCTCATAAGTCTTTTGCTGATTTAGATCGAGGGGTTAAATGTTAGCCCAGGGTATGGAAAAAAATTCCCCTGCTCTTCTGCAAATAGTGGCCGTGGGTGCTTTTATGCCCCCCCGATTGATCAGTTAAATACCTCACCAGAACGATGACACCTCCGACAGCACAGCATGCCCTCAGTACCGGCACCGGAGGGTCGGCCCCGGATTTTGTGCTGAATTCCCTGGATTGGAGCCCGAACCCAGGGCATTCTGACGCCCTGGTTCAGTTTTGCTGCGTCAACCGTCACGGTGCAGTTGCAGCCCCCAGCCACTGTGTGGCACCACGGAGGGATATTTTGCAAGTGGAATCGTACAGCAAAGATGGAGGCCATTTGGCCTATCGTGCTTGTGCCAGCTCTTATGAAAGAGCTTCCCAGATTAGTGTCACCAACCCCCTCTCCTTTCCCCAGAGCCCTGTAAATTTGTCCTTTCAAATTATTTATCCAATTCCCTTTTGAAAGTTACGACAGAATCTGCTTCCACGCCCTTTCAGGCAGCGCGTTCCAGATCGCAGCAACTCGCTGCTGAAGAAACATTTCTCATCTCCCCCTCTCGTTCTCATGTCTATTTTCTCTGGTTACTGACCCTACTGCCCAGAGAAAATATTTCTCCCCATCTAATCTATCAAAACCCTGTGTAATTCTGAACACCTCTATTAAAGCTCCCCTTAACCTTCCCTGCTCTAAGGGGAACAATCCCAGTTTCTCCAGTCTCTCCATCTAACTGAAGACCCTCATCCCTGGTATCATTCCAGTAAAACTCTGCCTCTTCTCCAAGGCCGACACATCCTTCCTAAAGTGCGGTGCCTGGAATTGGACACAATACTCCAGCTGTTCTGACCATGACCAAGTGAGAACGCAAGAATTGTTAGCTGAATAGGCCATTCGGCCCCTCGAGCCTGCTGCACCACTCAATAAGGTCTTGGCTTATCTTCTACCTCGCCTCCACTTCCCCGCCCACTCCCCATATCCCTCAATTCCCTCACTGCGCAAAAATGAATCCACCTCGGTCTTGAATATCTTCAATGACTCTGCATCCACAACCCGCTGGCATAGAGAATTCCGAAGGTTCACAACCTTCGGAGTGAAAGAGTTTCCCCTCTTCCCATTCCTCAATGGCCCCTTATCCTGAGACTGTTTATTCATTCACACGATGTGGGCGTCGCAGGCCAGGCCAGCATTTATTGCCCGTCCCCAATTGCCCTTGAGAAGGTGGTGGTGAGCTGCCTTCTTGAACCGCTGCAGTCCATGTGGGGTAAGTGCACCCACAGTGCTGTTAGGAAGGGAGTTCCAGGTTTTTGACCCAGCGACAGTGAAGGAACGGTGATATAGTTCCAAGTTGGGATGGTGTGTGACTTGGAGGGGAACTTGCAGGTGGTGGTGTTCTCATGCGTCTGCTGCTCTTGTCCTTCTAGGTGGTAGAGGTTGCGGGTTTGGAAGGTGCTGTCTAAGGAGCCTTGGCACTTTGCTGCAGTGCATCTTGTAGATGGTACACACTGCTGCCACTGTGCGTCGGTGGTGGAGGGAGTGAATGTTTGTAGATGGGGTGCCAATCAAGCTGGCTGCTTTGTTCTGGATGGTGTCGAGCTTCTTGAGTGTTGTTGGAGCTGCACCCATCCAGGGAAGTGGAGAGTATTCAATCACACTCCTGACTTGTGCCTTGTAGATGGTGGACAGGCTTTGGGGAATCAGGAGGTGAGTTACTCACCACAGAAATTCCCAGCCTCTGACCTGCTCTTGTAGCCACAGTATTTATATGGCTACTCCAGTTCAGTTTCTGGTCAATGGTAACCCCCAGGATGTTGATAGTGGGGGATTCAGCGATGGTAATGCTGTTGAATGACAAGGGGAGATGGTTAGATTCTCTCTTGTTGGAGATGGTCACTGCCTGGCACTTGTGTGGCGCGAATGTTACTTGCCACTTATCAGCCCAAGCCTGGATATTGTCCAGGTCTTGCTGCATTTCTACATGGACTGCTTCAGTATCTGAGGAGTCACGAATGGTGCTGAACATTGTGCAATTATCAGCGAACATCCCCACTTCTGACCTTATGATTGAAGGAAGGTCATTGATGAAGCAGCTGAAGATGGTTGGGCCTAGGACACTACCCTGAGGCACTCCTGCAGTGATGTCCTGGAGCTCAGATAATTGACCTCCAACAACCACAACCATCTTCCTTTGCGCTAGGTATGACTCCAACCAGCAGAGAGTTTTCCCCCTGATTCCCATTGACCTCAGTTTTGCTGGGGCTCCTTGATGCCATACTCAGTCAAATGCTGCCTTGATGTCAAGGGCAGTCACTCTCACCTCACCTCTGGAGTTCAGCTCTTTTGTCCATGTTTTGACCAAGGCTGTAATGAGGTCAGGAGCTGATTGGCCCTGGCAGAACACAAACTGAGCGTCACTGAGCAGGTTATTGCTAAGCAAGTGCCGCTTGATGGCACTGTTGATGACACCATCCATCACTTTACTGATGATCGAGAGTAGACTGATGGGGCGGTAATTGGCCGGGTTGGACTTTTTGTGTACAGGACATACCTGGGCAATTTTCCACATTGCAGGGTAGATGCCAGTGTTGTAGCTGTACTGGAACAGCTTGGCTAGGGGTGCAGTTAGTTCTGGAGCACAGGTCTTCAGTACTATTGCCAGAATATTGTCAGGGCCCATAGCTTTTGCAGTATCCAGTGCCTTCAGTCGTTTCTTGATATCACGTAGAGTGAATCAAATTGGCTGAAGTCTGGCATCTGTGATGCTGGGGACTTCAGGAGGAGGCTGAGATGGATCATCAACTGGGCACTTCTGGCTGAAGATTGTTGCAAATGTTTCAGCCTTATCTTTCGTACTGATGTGCTGGGCTTCCCCCATCATTGAGGATGTTTGTGGAGCCACCTCCTCCAGTTAGTTTAATTGTTCACCACCATTCACGGCTGGATGTGGCAGGACTGCAGAGCTTAGATCTGATCCGTTGGTTATGGGATCGCTTAGCTCTGTATCGCATGCTGCTTATGCAGTTTGGCATGCAGATAGTCCTGTGTTGTAGCTTCACCTCATTTTGAGGTATGCCTGGTGCTGTTCCTGGTATGCCCTCCTGCACTCTTCATTGAACTAGGGTTGGTCTCCTGACTTGATGGTAATGGTAGAGTGGGGGATATGCCGGGCTCTGAGGTTACAGATTGAGGTTGAGTACAATTCTGCTGCTGCTGATGGCCCACAGCGCCTCGTGGATGCCCAGTTTTGCATTGCTAAATCTGTTCGAAATCTATCCCATTCAGCACGGTGATAGTGCCACACAACACGATGGACGGTATCCTCAATGTGAAGGCGGGACTTTGTCTCCACAAGGACTGTGCAGTGGTCACTCCGACCAATACAGTCATGGACAGATGCATCTGTGGCAGGCAGATTGGTGAGGACGAGGTTTAACGTCACTCCAGCCTCCTCCCATCTTTCCACATCTAAGTCTATCATTGTAACCCTCTATTCCCTTCTCCCTCATATGCTTGTCTAGCCTCCCCTTAAATGCATCTATACTATTTGCTTCGATGGGGGTTGAGAGTTCCACATTCTCACCACTCTCTGGGTAAAGAGGTTTCTCCTGAATTCCCGATTGGATTTCTTGGTGACTATCTGATATCGATGGTCTCTCATTGTGCTCTCCCCCACAAGTGGGAAACATTCTCTCTGGAACCATTTTATCAAAATCTTTCATAGTTTTAAAGACCTCTATTCGGTCACCCCTCGAATACACGAACAGGAGTAGGCCATTCAGCCCATCGAGCCTGCCCCGCCATTCAATATGATCATGGCTGATCATCCACTTCAATGCCCTTTTCCCCACACTATCCCCATATCTCTTTATGTCATTTGTATTTAGAAATCTGTCAATCTCTACTTTAAACTTACTCAATGACTGAGCTTCCACAGCCCTCTGGAGTAGAGAATTCCAAAGATTCACAACCCTCTGAGTAAAGAAATTTCTCCTCATCTCTGTCTTAAGTGGCTTCCCCCTTATTTTGAAATTGTATCCCCTGGTTCTAGACTCCCCAACCAGAGGAAACATCTTACCTGCATCTACCCTGTCTAACTATCCCTTTAAGTATTTTGTATGTTTCAATGAGATCACCTCTCATTCTTCGAAACTCTGGAGAATACAGACCCAGTTGACCCAATCTCTCTCCATAGGACAGTCCGCCATCCCGGTTAGAAGTCTGGTGTATCTAGGTTGCACTCCCTCTATGACAATAATATCCTTCCTAAGGTAAGGGGACCAAAACTGCACACAGTACTCCAAGTGCAGTCGAACCAATGTTCTATACAATTGAAGCAAAACTTAACTACTCCTGTACTCAAATCCTCTTGCGATAAAGGCTAACATATTAGCCTTCCTAATTGCTTGCTGCACCTGCATGTTAGCGTTCAGTGACTTATTGACAAGGACACCCAGGTCCCTTTATACATCTACACTTTCTAATCTCTTTATCATTTAAGAAATACTCTGCACATCTATTCCTCCTACCAAAGTGGATAACCTCACAAGTTTCCACATTATATTCCGTCGGCCACATTCTTGCCCATGCACTAAGTCTGTCCAAATCCCCTTAAAGCCGCTTTGCATCTTCCTCACAACACACTTTCCCACCTAGTTTTGTGTCACCTGCAAACTTGGAAATACTACATTTGGTCCCTGCATCCAAATCATTGATATATATTGTGAACAGCTGAGGCCCAAGCACTGATCCTTGCGGTACCCCACTCGACAGAGCCTGCCAACATGAGAATGACCCGTTTATTCCTACTCTCCGCTTTCCGCCTGCTAACCAATCCTTAATCCAGGTCAGTATATTACCCCTTATTCCATGTGCTTTAATTTTGCTAACCAACCTCCTGGGGGGACTTTATCAAAAGAATTCTGAAAATCCATGTATACCACGTCCACCGACTCCCCTTTATCAATTCTGTTAGTAACATCCTCAAAAAACTCCAACAGGTTCATCAAACATGATTTCCCATTCATAAATCCATGTTGACTATACCCAATCATATCATTATTATCCAAGTGTCCATTTATCACATCCTTTCGAATCGATTCCAATAACCTTTCACCCCCCCTTGCTTATCAAGAATCTATCTCGCTCTGCCTTAAAAATATTCAAAGACTCTGCTTCCACCACCTTTTGAGGAAGAGAATTCCACAGACTCACGACCCTCTGAGAGAAAAAAATTTCTCCTCATCTCTGTCTGAAATGGACGACCCCTTATTTTTAAACAGTGACCCCTCGTTCCAGATTCTCCCACAAGGGGAAACATCCTTTCCACATCCACCCTGTCAGGACCCCTCAGGATCTCATATGTTTCAATCAAGTTGCCTCTTACTCTTCTAAACTCCAGCGGATACAAGCCCAGCCTGTCCAATCTTTCCTCATAAGACAAGCCGCCCATTCCAGGTATTAGTTAGACTTCTCTTTTCAAGTATGAAGAGACCCAGCCTATTCATCCCATCCTGACAAGTGTAACCTTGTATTTTAATCGTAGAGAGGAGGAACTGAAGACGGGAACAAAGAGAACATCATCTCAATGTTGTTTTTTCTCTCTCTCTCCAGATCTGGAGGCAGATGACACCCCAGCCTACTCGAAGGGCCCCTCCTTCACGGTGAATCGGCCAATCGGGATCCCGCGGCATGGAGTGCCCGGCCGGGCTGGAATGCACTCCCCTCCCCCCAGGCCGGTAACCAACGGCGACACCTACGAGAGCCAGCCGGCCCGGCTGATCCACCTGGGGGGGTGCAAGGTGCTGGCCTGCCCCAGCATACAGATCACCTCCATCTCGCCCCCCAGCGACGGGGGCCAGGAGATGGAGCTGGCGGACGAGGACTGCGGCCCCGACGGCTGGGGAGACCCGCGGCCCCAGCTTTCCTCCTCCTCCTCCTCCTCCCCCTTCGGCCGGGACCACCTCTACCTGCCCCTGGACCCGTTTGGCTACCGTGACTGCTCGCTCAGCCCCAGCTCAGCGAGCAGTTTCTCCAGCCGGGGCTGGCTCTCCGACGCGGCCTCCTCCTGCGGCTCAGCCTCCCACGTCTACGACGACGTGGAGCCCGAGCTGAGGGAGGCGGCCCTGCGCTTCGCCCTGGCCTCGCCCTCCCACGGCCGGGCCTGGCCCCTCGACGAGGCCTGGGCCTCGCCCAGCTCCCCCTCCTCGCCCTGCCCCTCGCCTGTCACGGACGAGGGCAGCCGGCTCAGCCCCCGGGGGGGGCCCTCCTCCGGCCCACCCTCCCGGCCTAGCTCGCCCTGCGGCAAGAGGCGGCACTCGGGCCCTGAGGCCTGCTCTTACTACTACCACTACCAGCACCACCAACGCTCGGGCTCGGCCCGGCCCTCTCCCAGCCCCTCTCCCGTCACCTCCCGCAGGGGGAGCATCACAGATGAGGCCTTGTCGCCCCAGGAGGACCCCTCCTCATTGCTGCACCTCCAGCTGCCCCCGGCCTTCGAGGGCGGGGCCTCCGTCACCGGGGACATCCCGCACAAGGCCCGTCGGACGTCACAGGAGCAGACGGTGGCCCTGTTCCGCGAGGCTGAGGAGACTGAGGGGGAGGCCGGAGGGAATCAGTACCCTGGGATTGGCACTGGGCTAGCGGGAGAGGAGGGCACAGTCTCATACCAGCTGCTCAAGAAGGACACGGTGCCCATGGAATATCTGACCGTCCCCTCACCCTTCGTATGGACCAAGGCCCGTGTGGGCGGGCACAGCCCCATCTTTCGGTACGTAACAGTCGGCGGAGATTGTGGTCAACCAAAAGGTAGACAGATACAGAGTAAAGCTCCCTCTACACTGTCCCCATCAAACACTGCATGCAGAGGGGATTGAGAAACACCAGTCAGTGTACAGATATCACCCTGAGAGAGAGAGACTGAGAGACACCAGTCAGTGTACAGATGTCTCCCTGAGAGAGGGGGACTGAGAGACACCAGTCAATGTACAGATCTCTCCCTGAGAGAGAGGGACTGAGAGAAACCAGTCAGTGTACAGATATCACCTTGAGAGAGAGGGACTGAGAGACACCAGTCAGTGTACAGATATCACCCTGAGAGAGAGGGACTGAGAGACACCAGTCAGTGTACAGATATCTCCCTGAGAGAGAGGGACTGAGAGACACCAGTCAGTGTACAGATATCTCCCTGAGAGAGAGGGGACTGAGAGACACCAGTCAGTGTACAGATATCACCCTGAGAGAGAGGGACTGAGAGACACCAGTCAGTGTACAGATATCACCCTGAGAGAGAGGGACTGAGAGACACCAGTCAGTGTACAGATATCTCCCTGAGAGAGAGGGGACTGAGAGACACCAGTCAGTGTACAGATATCACCCTGAGAGAGAGGGACTGAGAGACACCAGTCAGTGTACAGATATCACCCTGAGAGAGAGGGACTGAGAGACACCAGTCGGTGTACAGATATCACCCTGAGAGAGAGGGGACCGAGAGACACCAGTCAGTGTACAGATATCACCCTGAAATAGAGGGGACTGAGAGACACCAGTCAGTGTACAGATATCACCCTGAGAGAGAGGAACTGAGAGACTCCAGTCAGTGTACAGATATCTCCCTGAGAGAGAGGGACTGAGAGACACCAGTCGGTGTACAGATATCTCCCTGAGAGAGAGGGACTGAGAGACACCAGTCAGTGTACAGATATCACCCTGAAATAGAGGGGACTGAGAGACACCAGTCAGTGTACAGATATCACCCTGAGAGAGAGGGACTGAGAGACACCAGTCAGTGTACAGATATCACCCTGAGAGAGAGGGACTGAGAGACACCAGTCAGTGTACAGATATCTCCCTGAGAGAGAGGGGACTGAGAGACACCAGTCAGTGTACAGATATCACCCTGAGAGAGAGGGACTGAGAGACACCAGTCAGTGTACAGATATCACCCTGAGAGAGAGGGACTGAGAGACACCAGTCAGTGTACAGATATCACCCTGAGAGAGAGGGACTGAGAGACACCAGTCGGTGTACAGATATCACCCTGAGAGAGAGGGGACCGAGAGACACCAGTCAGTGTACAGATATCACACTGAGAGAGGGACTGAGAGACACCAGTCGGTGTACAGATATCACCCTGAGAGAGAGGGACTGAGAGACACCAGTCAGTGTACAGATATCACACTGAGAGAGGGACTGAGAGACACCAGTCAGTGCACAGATATCACCCTGAGAGAGAGGGGAGTGAGAGAGAGAGGGGTAAATCTTGATATTGTGAGATTCAGACACAGGACCAGTGAGTGTCAGTGAGAGAGATGCTGTTGAACACTGAGACGAGGTGGCATCCTTGTTGTTTTTGTGTCATGACTCTCTCCCCTCTGGGCACCATGAGGCTGTGGTAGGATTGGCAGAGTGATGGGTGTTGTGTTTCCCTGCAGGGCCTCCGCTCTGCCTCCTCTGGACTGGCCATTGCCCAGCCATTACGAACACCTGGAATTGAAGATTGAGGTGCAGCCCAAGACACACCACCGAGCGCACTACGAGACGGAAGGCAGCCGAGGAGCAGTGAAGGCGGCCGGGGGAGGCCACCCGGTAGTCAAGGTACACCGGGGGGCGGGGGGGGGGGGGGGGGTGCGGGGGCTTGGCGAGAAGAGATTGGCACCTGGGAGGGTTGCCCGGGCTCGCTTGTTTACCGCGGAGCCCATTCCCCGCGGTGTAACTGTCACTGTCCAACAGGTGGGATCGTGACAGGCGGCGAGTTCAGGGTATGTCGACCTTTGACCCACGCCCCCGTCACGGAGTGAAGCCTCAACGGGGTCGACCGGCGGTGAAGAGAGAGAGAGAGAGAGGGAGGCAGAGCTTGGGAGGGAGGGAGATGGAGAGAGGGAGATGGAGAGAGGGAGGGAGACGGAGAGAGGGAGAGAGACTCAGCAAGAGAGAGAGGGACAGAGCAAGGAAGGGAGACAGAGTGAGGGAGGGAGGGAGACGAAGCGAGAGACGGGGGATAGACAGAGCGAGGGAGGGAGGGAGACAAAGCGAGAGATGGGGGCAGACAGAGCGAGGGAGGGAGACGGAGCGAGGGGGGAGGGAGACAGAAGGAGAGAGACTGTGCGAGAGTGGGAGGGAGACGGAGCGAGGGAGAGAGGGAGACAGAGCGAGGGAGGGAGACGGTGCAAGGGAGGGAGACGGAGCGAGGGAGAGGGGGAGACAGAGCGAGGGAGGGAGATAGAGCGAGGGAGGGAGGGAGACGGAGTGAGGAAGGGCGATGGAGCATAGAGACGAAGGGAAGGTAGGCGGTAGAGTGAGAGAGAGGGAGGGAGGCAGAGTGAGAGAGAGAGGCGTAGTGAGAGAGAGAGAGTGAGAAAGGGAGGCGTAGTGTGAGAGAGAGAGGTGTAGTGAGAGAGAGAGAGGCGTAGTGAGAGAGAGAGAGGCGTAGCGAGAGAGAAGCAGGTGTAGTGAGAGAGTGAGAGAGAGGCAGAGTGCTAGAGAAGGGGGCATCGTGAGAGGTAGAGAGAGAGGTAGGCAGAGTGAGAGAGAGAGAGGGAGGCAGAGTGAGAGAGAGAGAGGCAGAGTGAGAGAGGGAGGTGTAGTGAGAGAGAGAGTGAGAGAGAGGGAGGTGTAGTGAGAGAGAGAGTGAGAGAGAGGGAGGCAGAATGTGAGAGAGACCAAGTGAGAGAGGGAGAGAGAGGGAGGCAGAGTGAGAGAGTGGAAGGCGTAGTGAGAGAGAGAGTGAGAGAGTGGAAGGCATAGTGTGAGAGAGAGAGAGAGACAGAGGGTGGCAGAGTGAGAGAGAGAGTGAGAGAGTGGAAGGCGTACTGTGTGAGAGAGAGACAGAGGGTGGCAGAGTGAGAGAGAGAGAGAGAGAGAGAGAGAGGCAGAGTGAGAGAGAGAGAGTAAGTGAGAGAGAAGGAGGCGGAATGAGAGAGAAGGAGGCGGAGTGAGAGAGAGAGAGAGAGTGAGGGAGAGAGTAAGTGAGAGAGAAGGAAGCAGAGTGAGAGAGAGAGGCCAAGTGAGAGAGGGAGTTGGAGTGGGGGAGGGGTCGGAGCGAGGGGGGAGGACAAATGAGGGTGTGGCAGAGGCAGACGGGGGGAGAGAGAGAGAGAGAGAGAGACTGGCATCAACTAACATGCCACAGAGTCGGGTCGGGCGATGAAACCTGAGACCTTCCTGTGTCCCGGAGGTTTGCAGATGAAAACTGAGTTCCCAAATCGGAAAAACAAAGGATTGTCCAACAGGCCCTGGTGCCGTGACATCACCAAAAGGTCACCACTTCACCTCTGGCCTAGATTGCAGGCTTTAGTCAAATTTACCCGAGTGGGGCTGGGGAGAATGTTGTTTCTGTCTTCCAGCTGTAATTAAGAACAGAACCAAGCAAATTGTTTTTTTTTATAAACATGGGCCTTTGGTGTGGTCCCAGTGTAAATATTTGAAATATTTCTCAGCAGAGCCAATTGTTTTCATAGTAGTGGCTCTGAAATTACTCTCCCGGAGACTACAAGTCTCGCACGGCCTGGTAAACAGCTTCCATTCAGCCCACTCCAATTTCACACAGCTAGAATATAGCTCCCTCTACACTGTCCCCATCAAACACTCCCAGGACAGGTACAGTATGGGGGTTAGATACAGAGTAAAGCTCCCTCTACACTGTCCCCATCAAACACTCCCAGGACAGGTACAGTATGGGGGTTAGATACAGAGTAAAGCTCCCTCTACACTGTCCCCATCAAACACTCCCAGGACAGGTACAGTATGGGGGTTAGATACAGAGTAAAGCTCCCTCTACACTGTCCCCATCAAACACTCCCAGGACAGGTACAGTATGGGGGTTAGATACAGAGTAAAGCTCCCTCTACACTGTCCCCATCAAACACTCCCAGGACAGGTACAGTATGGGGGTTAGATACAGAGTAAAGCTCCCTCTACACTGTCCCCATCAAACACTCCCAGGACAGGTACAGTATGGGGGTTAGATACAGAGTAAAGCTCCCTCTACACTGTCCCCATCAAACACTCCCAGGACAAGGCAAGATATCAGGCATGTTTAGAAAGCAGTTGGATGACTGATACCATCGCGTGCCTCTCTAATCGTAGCCCGAGGGCCAAACTAGGCTGGGAATCTCTGGCATTCTGGATGTGCAAAGGTGTGCCGTGACAGCACAAACCATTTTCTGGCCATTTTCAGTCAGCTTGTGCCTTTGTCTGCTAAAACACAGTCCAGAATCCAGGCCAGGCTCCAGTCCAACTCATTCATAATTAGGCCGTCTGCCCAGATCAGAATGACTGGCTCTGAAGCTCAACCGATGCTCCCAGCTCAATGCTCCGCAGAACTGAACAATACCTCTTCATTGTAATTTTCCTGAAAATGAGTGTTCCTCAGAACCAGGCAGCCTGTTCCTATCGGAGAGGATTAACCCTCTCACCCACCTCTTCCCAGTTACAGTCAGACACCGGGCAGCCTGTTCCTATCGGAGAGGATTAACCCTCTCACCCACCTCTTCCCAGTTACAGTCAGACACCGGGCAGCCTGTTCCTATCAGAGAGGATTAACCCTCTCACCCACCTCTTCCCAGTAACAGTCAGACACCGGGCAGCCTGTTCCTATCGGAGAGGATTAACCCTCTCACCCACCTCTTCCCAGTTACAGTCAGACACCGGGCAGCCTGTTCCTATCGGAGGGGATTAACCTTCTCACCCACCTCTTCCCAGTTACAGTCAGACACCGGGCAGCCTGTTCCTATCGGAGGGGATTAACCCTCTCACCCACCTCTTCCCAGTTACAGTCAGACACCGCGCAGCCTGGTCCTATCAGAGGGGATTAACCTTCTCACCCACCTCTTCCCAGTTACAGTTAGACACCGGGCAGCCTGTTCCTATCGGAGGGGATTAACCCTCTCACCCACCTCTTCCCAGTTACAGTCAGACACCGGGCAGCCTGTTCCTATCAGAGAGGATTAACACTCTCACCCACCTCTTCCCAGTTACAGTCAGACATCGGGCAGCCTGTTCCTATCGGAGGGGATTAACCCTCTCGCCCACCTCTTCCCAGTGACAGTCAGACACCGGGCAGCCTGTTCCTATCGGAGAGGATTAACCCTCTCACCCACCTCTTCCCAGTTACAGTCAGA
Organism: Heterodontus francisci; assembly: GCF_036365525.1. NCBI lineage: Eukaryota > Metazoa > Chordata > Chondrichthyes > Heterodontiformes > Heterodontidae > Heterodontus > Heterodontus francisci. Next base: position 14,869,587 of record NC_090404.1, read on the forward strand.
CACCGGGCAGCCTGTTCCTATCGGAGGGGATTAACCCTCTCACCCACCTCTTCCCAGTTACAGTCAGACACCGGGCAGCCTGTTCCTATCGGAGGGGATTAACCCTCTCACCCACCTCTTCCCAGTTACAGTCAGACACCGGGCAGCCTGTTCCGATCGGAGGGGATTAACCTTCTCACCCACCTCTTCCCAGTTACAGTCAGACACCGGGCAGCCTGTTCCTATCGGAGGGGATTAACCCTCTCACCCACCTCTTCCCAGTTACAGTCAGACACCGCGCAGCCTGTTCCTATCAGAGGGGATTAACCTTCTCACCCACCTCTTCCCAGTTACAGTCAGACACCGGGCAGCCTGTTCCTATCGGAGGGGATTAACCCTCTCACCCACCTCTTCTCAGTTACAGTCAGACACCGGGCAGCCTGTTCCCATCGGAGGGGATTAACCCTCTCACCCACCTCTTCCCAGTTACAGTCAGACATCGGGCAGCCTGTTCCTATCGGAGAGGATTAACCTTCTCACCCACCTCTTCCCAGTTACAGTCAGACACCGGGCAGCCTGTTCCTATCGGAGAGGATTAACCCTCTCACCCACCTCTTCCCAGTTACAGTCAGACACCGGGCAGCCTGTTCCTATCGGAGAGGATTAACCCTCTCACCCACCTCTTCCCAGTTACAGTCAGACACCGGGCAGCCTGTTCCTATCGGAGAGGATTCACCCTCTCACCCACCTCTTCCCAGTTACAGTCAGACACCGGGCAGCCTGTTCCTATCGGAGAGGATTAACCCTCTCACCCACCTCTTCCCAGTTACAGTCAGACACCGGGCAGCCTGTTCCTATCGGAGAGGATTAACCCTCTCACCCACCTCTTCCCAGTTACAGTCAGACATCGGGCAGCCTGTTCCTATCGGAGAGGATTAACCCTCTCACCCACCTCTTCCCAGTTACAGTCAGACACCGGGCAGCCTGTTCCTATCGGAGAGGATTAACCCTCTCACCCACCTCTTCTCAGTTACAGTCAGACATCGGGCAGCCTGTTCCTATCGGAGGGGATTAACCTTCTCACCCACCTCTTCCCAGTTACAGTCAGACACCGGGCAGCCTGTTCCTATCGGAGGGGATTAACCCTCTCACCCACCTCTTCCCAGTTACAGTCAGACACCGCGCAGCCTGTTCCTATCAGAGGGGATTAACCTTCTCACCCACCTCTTCCCAGTTACAGTCAGACACCGGGCAGCCTGTTCCTATCAGAGAGGATTAACCCTCTCACCCACCTCTTCCCAGTTACAGTCAGACACCAGGCAGCCTGTTCCTATCGGAGAGGATTAACCCTCTCACCCACCTCTTCCCAGTTACAGTCAGACACCGGGCAGCCTGTTCCTATCGGAGAGGATTAACCTTCTCACCCACCTCTTCCCAGTTACAGTCAGACACCGGGCAGCCTGTTCCTATCGGAGGGGATTAACCCTCTCACCCACCTCTTCCCAGTTACAGTCAGACACCGGGCAGCCTGTTCCTATCGGAGAGGATTAACCTTCTCACCCACCTCTTCCCAGTTACAGTCAGACGCCGGGCAGCCTGTTCCTATCGGAGGGGATTAACTCTGTCACTCATCTCGTCGCTGACATAATCACAGTTGTCCTCAGTACCACTTGTCTAGAACCGGCAGTTGCCACCCAGGAGACTCACTGGTCGCTACAAGGGAAGTCTCGGAGCTTGCGATTCCCACCATAGTCCAAGAGTCAGCTGGAACGCAGGCCCAAGGAATCAGGCAGGGGTGTCGAGGGCTGTAACAGAAGGAGGAGGAGGTTTTGGGAGAGCACAGTCTGAGGCAGAGGGAAGAAGCCGGGCTCTGCATTCTGGCGGGGTTTGGGGGGAGGGGGGGGTGTGCGAGGGAGGATTATCTCGAAGTGGGGAGGGTATCTGCTGGGAGCCTCTGTCAGTCAGTCAGTCACGAATGCCCCCTCCTTGATTCCGTGCGAGGGAGAGGGTGACGCCAGCATTGTTGGTATTTCTGGCTCGGAGGCTCTAACTTAAAGCAGGTGGGACAGCTGGAGCTAATTATGTTCACTGGACGGGGGAGACGCCTCGGCTGTCAGCCCGAGAAGGAAACTTCTGGAAAAAATAATTCTCCTTTTGTTTCACCCGCTAGCTCCGGCGCTCCATAACTCTGAATCTTCCCGGTCTTGCTTCACACCACCCCCGCGCCCCGCCAATTCCACACCTCCTCCCAAGGCAAGAGAGAGCCGCAAACTCAGGTTCAGCGATCAAGGAAAAAGACCACACACTCGCTCGGGTCCCCACACTGCAGCCAGGCCGCAATGCGCAGCTCGCCAGAGTCGCTGGAAAGGCTGCTCAGCTGCAGCAGGAAGCACCACAAATCCAGATGCTCACCAGCATGGCCCCTTCCCTCAAAACACAAATCCAGAAGCCAATGGGTAGGAAATGGTGGATCCCATATCTACGTGGCGTGACTTGAACACATGTTGGGATGTACGGGCATCGTAAAACGAAGGGAGAGGGATATATCAGAGTGTGTTACAGTGAGGGGTGTGGGATATATCAGAGAAGTTACAGTGAGGGGTGTGGGATATATCAGAGTGTGTTACAGTGAGGGGTGTGGAATATATCAGAGAGTGTTACAGTGAGGGGTGTGGGATATATCAGAGAGAGTTACAGTGAGGGGTGTGGGATATATCAGAGAGAGTTACAGTGAGGGGTGTGGGACATATCAGAGAGTGTTACAGTGAGGGGTGTGGGATATATCAGAGAGTATTACAGTGAGGGGTGTGTGATATATCAGAGAGTGTTACAGTGAGGGGTGTGGAATATATCAGAGAGTGTTACAGTGAGGGGTGTGGGATATATCAGAGAGAGTTACAGTGAGGGGTGTGGGACATATCAGAGAGTGTTACAGTGAGGGGTGTGGGATATATCAGAGTGTGTTACAGTGAGGGGTGTGGGATATATCAGAGAGTGTTACAGTGAGGGGTGTGGGATATATCAGAGTGTGTTACAGTGAGGGGTGTGGAATATATCAGAGAGTGTTACAGTGAGGGGTGTGGGATATATCAGAGAGAGTTACAGTGAGGGGTGTGGGATATATCAGAGAGAGTTACAGTGAGGGGTGTGGGACATATCAGAGAGTGTTACAGTGAGGGGTGTGGAATATATCAGAGAGAGTTACAGTGAGGGGTGTGGGACATATCAGAGAGTGTTACAGTGAGGGGTGTGGAATATATCAGAGAGTGTTACAGTGAGGGGTGTGGGATATATCAGAGAGAGTTACAGTGAGGGGTGTGGGATATATCAGAGAGTGTTACAGTGAGGGGTGTGGGATATATCAGAGAGTATTACAGTGAGGGGTGTGTGATATATCAGAGAGTGTTACAGTGAGGGGTGTGGAATATATCAGAGAGTGTTACAGTGAGGGGTGTGGGACATATCAGAGAGTGTTACAGTGAGGGGTGTGGGATATATCAGAGAGTGTTACAGTGAGGGGTGTGGGATATATCAAAGAGTGTTACAGTGAGGGGTGTGGAATATATCAGAGAGTGTTACAGTGAGGGGTGTGGGACATATCAGAGAGTGTTACAGTGAGGGGTGTGGGATATATCAGAGAGTGTTACAGTGAGGGGTGTGGAATATATCAGAGAGTGTTACAGTAAGGGTTGTGGGATATATCAGAGAGTGTTACAGTGAGGGGTGTGGGATATATCAGAGAGTATTACAGTGAGGGGTGTGTGATATATCAGAGAGTGTTACAGTGAGGGGTGTGGAATATATCAGAGAGTGTTACAGTGAGGGGTGTGGGATATATCAGAGAGAGTTACAGTGAGGGGTGTGGGACATATCAGAGAGTGTTACAGTGAGGGGTGTGGGATATATCAGAGAGTGTTACAGTGAGGGGTGTGGGATATATCAGAGTGTGTTACAGTGAGGGGTGTGGGATATATCAGAGAGAGTTACAGTGAGGGGTGTGGGACATATCAGAGAGTGTTACAGTGAGGGGTGTGGGATATATCAGAGAGTATTACAGTGAGGGGTGTGTGATATATCAGAGAGTGTTACAGTGAGGGGTGTGGGATATATCAGATAGTGTCACAGTGAGGGGTGTGGGACATATCAGAGAGTGTTACAGTGAGGGGTGTGGGATATATCAGAGAGTATTACAGTGAGGGGTGTGGGATATATCAGATAGTGTCACAGTGAGGGGTGTGGGATATTTCAGAGACTGTTACAGTGAGGGCTGTGGGATATATCAGAGAGTGTTGCAGTGAGGGCTGTGGGATATATCAGAGAGTGTTGCAGTGAGGGGTGTGGGATATATCAGAGAGTGTTACAGTGAGGGCTGTGGGATATATCAGAGAGTGTTGCAGTGAGGGGTGTGGGATATATCAGTGTGTTACAGTGAGAGGTGTGGAATATATCAGAGAAGTTACAGTGAGGGGTGTGGGAAATATCAGAGTGTTACAGTGAGGGGTGTGGAATATATCAGAGAAGTTACAGTGAGGGGTGTGGGATATATCAGAGAAGTTACAGTGAGGGGTGTGGGATATATCAGAGAGGTTACAGTGAGGGGTGTGGGATATATCAGAGAAGTTACAGTGAGGAGTGAGGGATATTTAAGAGAGTGTTACATTGAGGGTTGTGGGATATATCAGAGAGTGTTACAGTGCGGGGTGTGGGATATATCAGAGAGTGTTACAGTGAGGTATGTGGGGTACATCAGAGAGTGTTACAGTGAGGGGTGTGGGATATATCAGAGAGTGTTACATTGAGGGATGTGGAATATATCAGCGAGTGTTACTTTGAGGGGTGTGGGATATATCAGAGCGTGTTACAGTGAGGGGTGTGGAATATATCAGCGAGTGTTACAGTGAGGGGTGTGGGATACATCAGAGAGTGTGACATTGAGGGGTGTGGGATATGTCAGAGAGTGTTACATTGAGGGGTGTGAGATATATCAGAGAGTGTTGCAGTGAGTGGTGTGGGATGTATCAGAGAGTGTTACAGTGAGCGGTGATGAATATATCAGAGAGTGTTACTTTGAGGGGTGTGGGATATATCAGAGAGTGTTACAGTGAGGGTTGTGGGATATATCAGAGTATTACAGTGAGGGGTGTGGGATATATCAGAGACTGCTATAGTGAGGGGTGTGGGATATATCAGGAAGTGTTACAGTGAGGGGTGTGGGATATATCAGAGAGTGTTACAGTGAGGAGTGTGGGATATATCAGAGATTATTACATTGAGGGATGTGGGATATATCAGATAGTGTTACAGTGAGGAGTGTGGGATATATCAGAGATGATTACATTGAGGGATGTGGGATATATCACAGAGTGTTTCAGTGAGCGTTGTGGGATATATCAGCGAGTGTTATAGTGAGGGGTATGGTATATTTCACTGAGTGTGACAGTGATGGGTGTGGGAGATATCAGAGAGTGTTACAGTGAGGGGTGTGGGACATATCAGAGACAGTTATAGTGAGGGGTGTGGGATATATCAGAGAGTGTTACAGTGAGGAGTGTGGGATATATCAGAGAGTATTACAGTGAGGGGTATGGGATATATCAGATAGTGTTCCAGTGAGGGGTGTGGGATATATCAGAGAGTATTACAGTGAGGGGTATGGGATATATCAGATAGTGTTACAGTGAGGGGTATGGGATATATCAGAGAGTGTTGCAGTGAGTGGTTTGGGATATATCAGAGAAGTTACAGTGAGGGGTGTGGGATATATCAGAGAAGTTACAGTGAGGGGTGTGGGATATATCAGAGAAGTTACAGTGAGGGGTGTGGGATATATCAGAGAAGTTACAGTGAGGGATGTGGGATATATCAGAGAAGTTACAGTGAGGGGTGTGGGATATATCAGAGAGTGTTACAGTGAGGGGTGTGCGATATATCAGAGAGTGTTACAGTGAGGGGTGTGGGATATATCAGAGAGTGTTACAGTGAAGGGTGTGGGATATATCAGAGAGTGTTACAGTGAGGGGTTTGGGATATATCAGAGAGTGTTACAGTGAGGGATGTGGGATATATCAGAGAGTGTTACAGTGAGTGGTGTGGGATGTATCAGAGAGTGTTACAATGAGGGATGTGGGATTATCAGAGAGTGTTACAGAGAGGTGTGTGGCATATATCAGAGAGTGTTACAGTGAGGGGTGTGGGATATATCAGAGAGTGTTACAGTGAGGGGTGTGGGATATGTCAGAGAGTGTTACATTGAGGGCTGTGAGATATATCAGAGAGTGTTGCAGTGAGGGGTGTGGGATATATCAGAGAGTGTTACAGTGAGGGGTGTGGGATATATCAGAGAGTTTTACAATGAGGGATGTGGGGTATATCAGAGAGTGTTACAGTGAGTGGTGTGGGATATATCTGAGTGTTACAGTGAGGCATGTGGGATATATCAGAAAGTGTTACAGTGAGGAGTGTGGGATATATCAGAGATTATTACATTGAGGGGTGTGGGATGTATCAGATAGTGTTACAGTGAGTGGTGTGGGATGTATCAGAGACTGTTACAGTGAGGGGTGTTGGATATATCAGAGAGTGTTACTGTGAGCATTGTGGGATATATCAGAGAAGTTACAATGAGGGGTGTGGGATATATCAGAGAAGTTACAGTGAGGGGTGTGGGAGATATCAGAGAGTATTACAGTGAAGGGTGTGGGATAATTCGGAGATTGTGACAGTGAGGAGTGTGGGATATATCAGAGAGTGTTACACTGAGGGTTGTGGGATATATCAGACAGTGTTACAGTGAGGTATGTGGGGTATATCAGAGAGTGTTACAGTGAGGGGTGTGGGATATATCAGAGAGTGTTACATTGAGGGATGTGGGATATATCAGAGAGTGTTACAGTGAAGGATGTGGGGTAGATCAGAGAGTGTTGCAGTGAGGGGTGTGGGATATATCAGAGAGTGTTACATTGAGGGAAGTGGGATAGATCAGAGAGTGTTACAGTGAGGGGTGTGGGAAATATCACAGAGTGTTACAGTGAGGGGTGAGAGATATATCAGAGAGTGTTGCAGTGAGGGGTGTGGGAAATATCACAGAGTGTTACAGTGAGGGGTGAGAGATATATCAGAGAGTGTTGCAGTGAGGGGTATGGGATATTTCAGAGAGTGTTACAGTGAGGGGTGTGGGATATATCAGAGAGTGTTACAGTGAGGGGTGTGGGATATATCAGAGAGTGTTACAGTGAGGGATGTGGGATAGATCAGAGAGTGTTGCAGTGAGGGGTGTGGGATATATCAGAGAGTGTTACATTGAGGGAAGTGGGATAGATCAGAGAGTGTTACAGTGAGGGGTGTGGGAAATATCACAGAGTGTTACAGTGAGGGGTGAGAGATATATCAGAGAGTGTTGCAGTGAGGGGTATGGGATATTTCAGAGAGTGTTACAGTGAGGGGTGTGGGATATATCAGAGAGTGTTACAGTGAGGGGTGTGGGATATATCAGAGAGTGTTACAGTGAGGGATGTGGGATAGATCAGAGAGTGTTACAGTGAGGGGTGTGGGAAATATCACAGAGTGTTACAGTGAGGGGTGAGAGATATATCAGAGAGTGTTGCAGTGAGGGGTATGGGATATTTCAGAGAGTGTTACAGTGAGGGGTATGGGATATTTCAGAGAGTGTTACAGTGAGGGGTGTGGGATATATCAGAGAGTGTTACAGTGAGGGATGTGGGATATATCAGAGAGTGTTACAGTGAGGGATGTGGCATATATCAGAGAGTGTTACAGTGAGGGGTGTGGGATATATCAGAGAGTTTTACAGTGAGGGGTATGGGATATTTCAGAGAGTGTTACAGTGAGGGCTGTGAGATATATCAGAGAGTGTTACAGTGAGGGGTGTGGGATATATCAGAGAGTTTTACAGTGAGGGGTATGGGATATTTCAGAGAGTGTTACAGTGAGGGCTGTGAGATATATCAGAGAGTGTTACAGTGAGGGGTGTGGGATATATCAGAGAGTATTACAGTGAAGGGTGTGGGATAATTCGGAGATTGTGACAGTGAGGAGTGTGGGATATATCAGAGAGTGTTACACTGAGGGTTGTGGGATATATCAGACAGTGTTACAGTGAGGTATGTGGGGTATATCAGAGAGTGTTACAGTGAGGGGTGTGGGATATATCAGAGAGTGTTACATTGAGGGATGTGGGATATATCAGAGAGTGTTACAGTGAAGGATGTGGGGTAGATCAGAGAGTGTTGCAGTGAGGGGTGTGGGATATATCAGAGAGTGTTACATTGAGGGAAGTGGGATAGATCAGAGAGTGTTACAGTGAGGGGTGTGGGAAATATCACAGAGTGTTACAGTGAGGGGTGAGAGATATATCAGAGAGTGTTGCAGTGAGGGGTGTGGGAAATATCACAGAGTGTTACAGTGAGGGGTGAGAGATATATCAGAGAGTGTTGCAGTGAGGGGTATGGGATATTTCAGAGAGTGTTACAGTGAGGGGTGTGGGATATATCAGAGAGTGTTACAGTGAGGGGTGTGGGATATATCAGAGAGTGTTACAGTGAGGGATGTGGGATAGATCAGAGAGTGTTGCAGTGAGGGGTGTGGGATATATCAGAGAGTGTTACATTGAGGGAAGTGGGATAGATCAGAGAGTGTTACAGTGAGGGGTGTGGGAAATATCACAGAGTGTTACAGTGAGGGGTGAGAGATATATCAGAGAGTGTTGCAGTGAGGGGTATGGGATATTTCAGAGAGTGTTACAGTGAGGGGTGTGGGATATATCAGAGAGTGTTACAGTGAGGGGTGTGGGATATATCAGAGAGTGTTACAGTGAGGGATGTGGGATAGATCAGAGAGTGTTACAGTGAGGGGTGTGGGAAATATCACAGAGTGTTACAGTGAGGGGTGAGAGATATATCAGAGAGTGTTGCAGTGAGGGGTATGGGATATTTCAGAGAGTGTTACAGTGAGGGGTATGGGATATTTCAGAGAGTGTTACAGTGAGGGGTGTGGGATATATCAGAGAGTGTTACAGTGAGGGATGTGGGATATATCAGAGAGTGTTACAGTGAGGGATGTGGCATATATCAGAGAGTGTTACAGTGAGGGGTGTGGGATATATCAGAGAGTTTTACAGTGAGGGGTATGGGATATTTCAGAGAGTGTTACAGTGAGGGCTGTGAGATATATCAGAGAGTGTTACAGTGAGGGGTGTGGGATATATCAGAGAGTATTACAGTGAGGGGTGTGGGATATTTCAGAGAGTGTTACACTGAGGGGTGTGGGATATATCAGAGAGTGTTACAGTGAGGGGTGTGGGATATATCAGAGAGTGTTACAGTGAGGGGTATGGGATATTTCAGCGAGTGTTACAGTGAGGGGTGTGGGATATATCAGAGAGTGTTACAGTGAGGGGTATGGGATATTTCAGAGAGTGTTACAGTGAGGGGTGTGGGATATATCAGAGAGTGTTACAGTGAGGGGTATGGGATATTTCAGAGAGTGTTGCAGTGAGGGGTGTGGGATATATCAGAGAGTGTTACAGTGGGGGTGTGGGATATATCAGAGAGTGTTACAGTGAGGGGAGTGGGATATATCAGAGAGTGTTACAGTGGGGGTGTGGGATATATCAGAGAGTGTTACAGTGAGGGGTGTGGGATATATCAGAGAGTGTTACAATGAGGGGTTTGGGATATTTCAGAGAGTGTTGCAGTGAGGGGTGTGGGATATATCAGAGAGTGTTACAGTGAGGGGTTTGGGATATTTCAGAGAGTGTTGCAGTGAGGGGTGTGGGATATATCAGAGAGTGTTACAGTGAGGGGTTTGGGATATTTCAGAGAGTGTTGCAGTGAGGGGTGTGGGATATATCAGAGAGTGTCACAGTGAGGGGTGTGGGATATATCAGAGTGTGTTACAGTGAGGGGTGTGGAGTATATCAGAGAGTGTTACAGTGAGGGGTGTGAGATATATCAGAGAGTGTTGCAGTGAGTGGTGTGGGATGAATCAGTGAGTGTCGCAGTGAGGCGTGTGGGATATATCATCGAGTGTTATCGTGAGGGGCATGGGATATATCAGAGAGTGTTACAGTGAGGGGTGTGGGATATATCAGAGAGTGTTACAGTGAGGGGTGTGAGATATATCATAGAGTGTTACAATGAGGGATGTGGGGTATATCAGAGAGTGTTACAGTGACGGGTTTGGGATATATCAGAGAGTGTGACAGTGAGGGGTGTGGGATATATCAGAGAGTGTTACAGAGAGGTGTGTGGGATATATCAGAGAGTGTTACATTGAGGGGTGTGGGATATATCAGAGAGTGTTACAATGAGGGATGTGGCAAATATCAGAGAGTGTGACAGTGAGGGGTGTGGGATATGTCAGAGAGTGTTACATTGAGGGCTGTGAGATATATCAGAGAGTGTTGCAGTGAGTGGTGTGGGATGTATCAGAGAGTGTTACAGTGAGTGGTGAGGAATATATCAGAGAGTGTTACTTTGAGGGGTGTGGAATATATCAGAGTATTACAGTGAGGGGTGTGGGATATATCAGAGAGTGTTATAGTGAGGGGTGTGGGATATCTCAGGAAATGTTACAGTGAGGGTTGTGGGATATATCTGAGTGTTACAGTGAGGCATGTGGGATATATCAGAAAGTGTTACAGTGAGGAGTGTGGGATATATCAGAGATTATTACATTGAGGGGTGTGGGATATATCAGATAGTGTTGCAGTGAGGGGTGTGGGATATATCAGTGTGTTGCAGTGAGAGCTGTGGGAAATATCAGAGAAGTTACAATGAGGGGTGTGGGATATATCAGAGAAGTTAAAATGAGGGGTGTGGGATATATCAGAGAGTGTTACAGTGAAGGGTGTGGGATAATTCGGAGAGTGTTACAGTGAGGGGTGCGGGATATATCAGAGAGTGTTACAGTGAGGGATGTGGGATATATCAGAGAGTGTTACAGTGAGGGGTGTGGGATATATCAGGGAGTGTTACAGTGAGGGGTGTGGGATATATCAGAGAGTGTTACAGTGAGGGGTGTGGGATATATCAGGGAGTGTTACAGTGAGGGGTGTGGGATATATCAGAGAGTGTTACAGTGAGGGGTGTGGGATATATCAGGGAGTGTTACCGTGAGGGGTGTGGGATATATCAGAGAGTGTTACAGTGAGGGATGTGGGATATATCAGAGAGTGTTACAGTGAGGGGTGTGGGATATATCAGAGAGTGTTACAGTGAGGGGTGTGGGATATATCAGAGAGTGTTACAGTGAAGGGTGTGGGATATATCAGGGAGTGTTACAGTGAGGGGTGTGGGATATATCAGAGAGTGTTACAGTGAGGGGTGAGGGATATATCAGAGAGTGTTACATTGAGGGATGTGGGATATATCAGATAGTGTTACAGTGAGGGGTGTGGGATATATCAGAGAGTGTTACAGTGAGGGGTGTGGGATATATCAGAGAGTGTTACAGTGAGGGGTGTGGGATATTTCAGAGAGTGTTACAGTGAGGGGTGTGGGATATATCAGAGAGTGTTACATTGAGGGATGTGGGATATATCAGATAGTGTTACAGTGAGGGGTGTGGGATATATCAGAGAGTGTTACAATGAGGTATGTGGGATATTTCAAAGATTCTTACAATGATGGGTGTGGGATATATCAGAGAGTGTTACAGTGAGGGATGTGGGATATTTCAGAGAGTGTTACAGTGAGGGGTGTGGGATATTTCAGAGAGTGTTACAGTGAGGGGTGTGGGATATTTCAGAGAGTGTTACAGTGAGGGGTGTGGGATATTTCAGAGAGTGTTACAGTGAGGGGTGTGGGATATTTCAGAGAGTGTTACAGTGAGGGGTGTGGGATATTTCAGAGAGTGTTACAGTGAGGGGTGTGGGATATTTCAGAGAGTGTTACAGTGAGGGGTGTGGGATATTTCAGAGAGTGTTACAGTGAGGGGTGTGGGATATATCAGAGTGTGTTACAGTTAGAGGTGTGGGAAATATCAGAGAGTGTTACAGTGAGTAGTGTGGGATATATCAGAGAGTGTTACAGTGAGGGGTGTGGGATATATCAGAGTGTGTTACAGTTAGAGGTGTGGGAAATATCAGAGAGTGTTACAGTGAGTAGTGTGGGATATATCAGAGAGTGTTACAGTGAGGTGTGTGGGATATATCAGAGAAGTTACAGTGAGGGGTGTGGGATATATCAGAGTGTGTTACAGTTAGAGGTGTGGGAAATATCAGAGAGTGTTACAGTGAGTAGTGTGGGATATATCAGAGAGTGTTACAGTGAGGTGTGTGGGATATATCAGAGAAGTTACAGTGAGGGGTGTGGGATATATCAGAGAAGTTACAGTGAGGGGTGTGGGATATATCAGAGAAGTTACAGTGAGGGGTGTGGGATAATTCGGAGATTGAGACAGTGAGTGGTTTGGGATTTATCAGAGAGTGTTACAGTGAGGGGTGTGGGATATATCAGGGAGTGTTACACTGAGGGTTGTGGGAGATATCAGAGAGTGTTTCAGTGAGCGGTGTGGGATATATCAGAGAAGTTACAGTGAGGGATGTGGGATATATCAGAGAAGTTAAAGTGAGGGGTGTGGGATATATCAGTGAAGTTACAGTGAGGGGTGTGGGATAATTCGGAGATTGAGACAGTGAGTGGTTTGGGATTTATCAGAGAGTGTTACAGTGAGGGGTGTGGGATATATCAGAGAGTGTTACACTGAGGGTTGTGGGAGATATCAGAGAGTGTTACAGTGAGGGGTGTGGGATATATCAGAGATGTTTCAGTGAGGTATGTGGGGTATATCAGAGAGTGTTACATTGAGGGGTGTGGGAAATATCACAGAGTATTTCAGTAAGGCTTGTGGGATATATCAGAGAGTGTTACAATGAGTGATGTAGGGGTTATCAGAGATGTTAAAGTGAGGGGTGTGGGATATATCAGCGAGTGTTATCATGAGGCGTATGGGATATATCAGAGAATGTTACAGTGGGGGTGTGGGATATATCAGTGTTACAGTGAGGGGTGTGGGAAATTTCACAGAGTGTTACAGTGAGGGATGTGAGATATATCAGAGAGTGTTACAATGAGGGATGTGGGATATTTCAGAGAGTGTTGCAGTGAGGGGTGTGGGATATATCAGAGAGTGTTACAATGAGGGATGTGGCATATATCAGAGAGTGTTACAGTGAGGGGTGTGGGATATATCAGAGAGTGTTACAGAGAGGTGTGTGGGATATATCAGAGAGTGTTACATTGAGGGGTGTGGGATATATCAGAGAGTGTTACAATGAGGGATGTGGCAAATATCAGAGAGTGTGACAGTGAGGGGTGTGGGATATGTCAGAGAGTGTTACATTCAGGGCTGTGAGATATATCAGAGAGTGTTGCAGTGAGTGGTGTGGGATGTATGAGAGAGTGTTACAGTGAGTGGTGAGGAATATATCAGAGAGTGTTGCTTTGAGGGGTGTGGGATATATCAGAGTATTACAGTGAGGGGTGTGGGATATATCAGAGAGTGTTATAGTGAGGGGTGTGGGATATATCAGGAAGTGTTACAGTGAGGGTTGTGGGATATATCTGAGTGTTACAGTGAGGCATGTGGGATATATCAGAAAGTGTTACAGTGAGGAGTGTGGGATATATCAGAGATTATTACATTGAGGGGTGTGGGATATATCAGATAGTGTTGCAGTGAGGGGTGTGGGATATATCAGTGTGTTGCAGTGAGAGCTGTGGGAAATATCAGAGAGTGTTACAGTGAGTGGTGTGGGATATATCAGAGACTGTTACAGTGAGGGGTGTGGTATATATCAGAGGTTGTTGCAGTGAGGGGTGTGGGATATATCAGTGTGTTACAGTGAGAGCTGTTGGATATATCAGAGTGTGTGACAGTGAGCATTGTGGGATATATCAGAGAAGTTACAGTGAGGGGTGTGGTATATATCAGAGAAGTTACAATGAGGGGTGTGGGATATATCAGAGAAGTTACAATGAGGGGTGTGGGATATATCAGAGAAGTTACAGTGAGGGGTGTGGGATATATCAGAGAGTGTTACAGTGAAGGGTGTGGGATAATTCGGTGATTGTGACAGTGAGGAGTGTGGGATATATCAGAGAGTGTTACAGTGAGGGGTGTGGGATATATCAGAGAGTGTTACACTGAGGGTTGTGGGATATATCAGAGAGTGTAACAGTGCGGGGTGTGAGATATATCAGACAGTGTTACAGTGAGGTATGTGGGGTATATCAGAGAGTGTTACATTGAGGGATGTGGGATATATCAGAGAGTGTTACAGTGAGGGGTGTGGGATATATCAGGGAGTGTTACAGTGAGAGGTGTGGGATATATCAGAGAGTGTTACAGTGAGGGGTGTGGGACATATCAGAGAGTGTTACATTGAGGGATGTGGGATATATCAGAGAGTGTTACAGTGAGGGGTGTGGGATATATCAGAGAGTGTTACACTGAGGGATGTGGGATATATGAAAGAGTGTTACAGTGAAGGATGTGGGGTATGTCAGAGAGTGTTACAATGAGGTATGTGGGGTATATCAGAGAGTGTTACAGTGAGGGGTGTGGGAAATATCACAGAGTGTTACAGTGAGGGGTGTGAGATATATCAGAGTGTGTTACAGTGAGCGGTGTGGGATATTTCAAAGAGTCTTACAATGAGGGATGTGGGGTATATCAGAGAGTGTTACAGTGAGGGGTGTGGGATATATCAGAGAGTGTTACAATGAGGGGTGTGGGATATATCAGAGATGTTAAAGTGAGGGGTGTGGGATATATCAGAGAGTGTTACAATGAGGGATGTGGGGGATATCAGAGAGTGTTACAGTGAGGGGTGTGGGATATATCAGAGAGTGTTACAATGAGGGATGTGGGGGATATCAGAGAGTGTTACAGTGAGGGGTGTGGGATATATCAGAGAGTGTGACAGTGAGGGGTTTGGGATATTTCAGAGAGTGTTACAGTGAGGGGTGTGGGATATATCAGGGAGTGTTTCAGTGAATGTTGTGGGATATATCAGAGTGTGTTACAGTTAGAGGTGTGGGAAATATCAGAGAGTGTTACAGTGAGTAGTGTGGGATATATCAGAGAGTGTTACAGTGAGGTGTGTGGGATATATCAGAGAAGTTACAGTGAGGGGTGTGGGATATATCAGAGAAGTTACAGTGAGGGGTGTGGGATAATTCGGAGATTGAGACAGTGAGTGGTTTGGGATTTATCAGAGAGTGTTACAGTGAGGGGTGTGGGATATATCAGGGAGTGTTACACTGAGGGTTGTGGGAGATATCAGAGAGTGTTTCAGTGAGCGGTGTGGGATATATCAGAGAAGTTACAGTGAGGGGTGTGGGATATATCAGAGAAGTTACAGTGAGGGGTGTGGGATAATTCGGAGATTGAGACAGTGAGTGGTTTGGGATTTATCAGAGAGTGTTACAGTGAGGGGTGTGGGATATATCAGAGTGTGTTACACTGAGGGTTGTGGGAGATATCAGAGAGTGTTACAGTGAGGGGTGTGGGATATATCAGAGATGTTTCAGTGAGGTATGTGGGGTATATCAGAGAGTGTTACATTGAGGGGTGTGGGAAATATCACAGAGTATTTCAGTAAGGCTTGTGGGATATATCAGAGAGTGTTACAATGAGGGGTATGGGATATATCAGAGAATGTTACAGTGGGGTTGTGGGATATATCAGTGTTACAGTGAGGGGTGTGGGAAATTTCACAGAGTGTTACAGTGAGGGGTGTGAGATATATCAGAGAGTGTTACAATGAGGGATGTGGGATATTTCAGAGAGTGTTGCAGTGAGGGGTGTGGGATATATCAGAGAGTGTTACAATGAGGGATGTGGCATATATCAGAGAGTGTTACAGTGAGGGGTGTGGGATATATCAGAGAGTGTTACAGTGAGGGGTGTGGGAAATATCACTGAGTGTTACAGTGAGGGGTGTGAGATATATCAGAGAGTGTTGCAGTAAGTGGTGTGGGATGTATCAGAGAATGTTACAATGAGGGATGTGGGATATATCAGAGAGTGTTCGAGTGAGGGGTGTGGGATATATCAGAGAGTGTTACAGTGAGGGGTGTGGGATATTTCAGAGAGTGTTACAGTGAGGGGTGTGGGATATTTCAGAGAGTGTTACAGTGAGGGGTGTGGGATATTTCAGAGAGTGTTACAGTGAGGGGTGTGGGATATTTCAGAGAGTGTTACAGTGAGGGGTGTGGGATATTTCAGAGAGTGTTACAGTGAGGGGTGTGGGATATTTCAGAGAGTGTTACAGTGAGGGGTGTGGGATATATCAGAGTGTGTTACAGTTAGAGGTGTGGGAAATATCAGAGAGTGTTACAGTGAGTAGTGTGGGATATATCAGAGAGTGTTACAGTGAGGGGTGTGGGATATATCAGAGTGTGTTACAGTTAGAGGTGTGGGAAATATCAGAGAGTGTTACAGTGAGTAGTGTGGGATATATCAGAGAGTGTTACAGTGAGGTGTGTGGGATATATCAGAGAAGTTACAGTGAGGGGTGTGGGATATATCAGAGTGTGTTACAGTTAGAGGTGTGGGAAATATCAGAGAGTGTTACAGTGAGTAGTGTGGGATATATCAGAGAGTGTTACAGTGAGGTGTGTGGGATATATCAGAGAAGTTACAGTGAGGGGTGTGGGATATATCAGAGAAGTTACAGTGAGGGGTGTGGGATATATCAGAGAAGTTACAGTGAGGGGTGTGGGATAATTCGGAGATTGAGACAGTGAGTGGTTTGGGATTTATCAGAGAGTGTTACAGTGAGGGGTGTGGGATATATCAGGGAGTGTTACACTGAGGGTTGTGGGAGATATCAGAGAGTGTTTCAGTGAGCGGTGTGGGATATATCAGAGAAGTTACAGTGAGGGATGTGGGATATATCAGAGAAGTTAAAGTGAGGGGTGTGGGATATATCAGTGAAGTTACAGTGAGGGGTGTGGGATAATTCGGAGATTGAGACAGTGAGTGGTTTGGGATTTATCAGAGAGTGTTACAGTGAGGGGTGTGGGATATATCAGAGAGTGTTACACTGAGGGTTGTGGGAGATATCAGAGAGTGTTACAGTGAGGGGTGTGGGATATATCAGAGATGTTTCAGTGAGGTATGTGGGGTATATCAGAGAGTGTTACATTGAGGGGTGTGGGAAATATCACAGAGTATTTCAGTAAGGCTTGTGGGATATATCAGAGAGTGTTACAATGAGTGATGTAGGGGTTATCAGAGATGTTAAAGTGAGGGGTGTGGGATATATCAGCGAGTGTTATCATGAGGCGTATGGGATATATCAGAGAATGTTACAGTGGGGGTGTGGGATATATCAGTGTTACAGTGAGGGGTGTGGGAAATTTCACAGAGTGTTACAGTGAGGGGTGTGAGATATATCAGAGAGTGTTACAATGAGGGATGTGGGATATTTCAGAGAGTGTTGCAGTGAGGGGTGTGGGATATATCAGAGAGTGTTACAATGAGGGATGTGGCATATATCAGAGAGTGTTACAGTGAGGGGTGTGGGATATATCAGAGAGTGTTACAGAGAGGTGTGTGGGATATATCAGAGAGTGTTACATTGAGGGGTGTGGGATATATCAGAGAGTGTTACAATGAGGGATGTGGCAAATATCAGAGAGTGTGACAGTGAGGGGTGTGGGATATGTCAGAGAGTGTTACATTCAGGGCTGTGAGATATATCAGAGAGTGTTGCAGTGAGTGGTGTGGGATGTATGAGAGAGTGTTACAGTGAGTGGTGAGGAATATATCAGAGAGTGTTACTTTGAGGGGTGTGGGATATATCAGAGTATTACAGTGAGGGGTGTGGGATATATCAGAGAGTGTTATAGTGAGGGGTGTGGGATATATCAGGAAGTGTTACAGTGAGGGTTGTGGGATATATCTGAGTGTTACAGTGAGGCATGTGGGATATATCAGAAAGTGTTACAGTGAGGAGTGTGGGATATATCAGAGATTATTACATTGAGGGGTGTGGGATATATCAGATAGTGTTGCAGTGAGGGGTGTGGGATATATCAGTGTGTTGCAGTGAGAGCTGTGGGAAATATCAGAGAGTGTTACAGTGAGTGGTGTGGGATATATCAGAGACTGTTACAGTGAGGGGTGTGGTATATATCAGAGGGTGTTGCAGTGAGGGGTGTGGGATATATCAGTGTGTTACAGTGAGAGCTGTTGGATATATCAGAGTGTGTGACAGTGAGCATTGTGGGATATATCAGAGAAGTTACAGTGAGGGGTGTGGTATATATCAGAGAAGTTACAATGAGGGGTGTGGGATATATCAGAGAAGTTACAATGAGGGGTGTGGGATATATCAGAGAAGTTACAGTGAGGGGTGTGGGATATATCAGAGAGTGTTACAGTGAAGGGTGTGGGATAATTCGGTGATTGTGACAGTGAGGAGTGTGGGATATATCAGAGAGTGTTACAGTGAGGGGTGTGGGATATATCAGAGAGTGTTACACTGAGGGTTGTGGGATATATCAGAGAGTGTAACAGTGCGGGGTGTGAGATATATCAGACAGTGTTACAGTGAGGTATGTGGGGTATATCAGAGAGTGTTACATTGAGGGATGTGGGATATATCAGAGAGTGTTACAGTGAGGGGTGTGGGATATATCAGGGAGTGTTACAGTGAGAGGTGTGGGATATATCAGAGAGTGTTACAGTGAGGGGTGTGGGACATATCAGAGAGTGTTACATTGAGGGATGTGGGATATATCAGAGAGTGTTACAGTGAGGGGTGTGGGATATATCAGAGAGTGTTACACTGAGGGATGTGGGATATATGAAAGAGTGTTACAGTGAAGGATGTGGGGTATGTCAGAGAGTGTTACAATGAGGTATGTGGGGTATATCAGAGAGTGTTACAGTGAGGGGTGTGGGAAATATCACAGAGTGTTACAGTGAGGGGTGTGAGATATATCAGAGTGTGTTACAGTGAGCGGTGTGGGATATTTCAAAGAGTCTTACAATGAGGGATGTGGGGTATATCAGAGAGTGTTACAGTGAGGGGTGTGGGATATATCAGAGAGTGTTACAATGAGGGGTGTGGGATATATCAGAGATGTTAAAGTGAGGGGTGTGGGATATATCAGAGAGTGTTACAATGAGGGATGTGGGGGATATCAGAGAGTGTTACAGTGAGGGGTGTGGGATATATCAGAGAGTGTTACAATGAGGAATGTGGGGGATATCAGAGAGTGTTACAGTGAGGGGTGTGGGATATATCAGAGAGTGTGACAGTGAGGGGTTTGGGATATTTCAGAGAGTGTTACAGTGAGGGGTGTGGGATATATCAGGGAGTGTTTCAGTGAATGTTGTGGGATATATCAGAGTGTGTTACAGTTAGAGGTGTGGGAAATATCAGAGAGTGTTACAGTGAGTAGTGTGGGATATATCAGAGAGTGTTACAGTGAGGTGTGTGGGATATATCAGAGAAGTTACAGTGAGGGGTGTGGGATATATCAGAGAAGTTACAGTGAGGGGTGTGGGATAATTCGGAGATTGAGACAGTGAGTGGTTTGGGATTTATCAGAGAGTGTTACAGTGAGGGGTGTGGGATATATCAGGGAGTGTTACACTGAGGGTTGTGGGAGATATCAGAGAGTGTTTCAGTGAGCGGTGTGGGATATATCAGAGAAGTTACAGTGAGGGGTGTGGGATATATCAGAGAAGTTACAGTGAGGGGTGTGGGATAATTCGGAGATTGAGACAGTGAGTGGTTTGGGATTTATCAGAGAGTGTTACAGTGAGGGGTGTGGGATATATCAGAGTGTGTTACACTGAGGGTTGTGGGAGATATCAGAGAGTGTTACAGTGAGGGGTGTGGGATATATCAGAGATGTTTCAGTGAGGTATGTGGGGTATATCAGAGAGTGTTACATTGAGGGGTGTGGGAAATATCACAGAGTATTTCAGTAAGGCTTGTGGGATATATCAGAGAGTGTTACAATGAGGGGTATGGGATATATCAGAGAATGTTACAGTGGGGTTGTGGGATATATCAGTGTTACAGTGAGGGGTGTGGGAAATTTCACAGAGTGTTACAGTGAGGGGTGTGAGATATATCAGAGAGTGTTACAATGAGGGATGTGGGATATTTCAGAGAGTGTTGCAGTGAGGGGTGTGGGATATATCAGAGAGTGTTACAATGAGGGATGTGGCATATATCAGAGAGTGTTACAGTGAGGGGTGTGGGATATATCAGAGAGTGTTACAGTGAGGGGTGTGGGAAATATCACTGAGTGTTACAGTGAGGGGTGTGAGATATATCAGAGAGTGTTGCAGTAAGTGGTGTGGGATGTATCAGAGAATGTTACAATGAGGGATGTGGGATATATCAGAGAGTGTTCGAGTGAGGGGTGTGGGATATATCAGAGAGTGTTACAGTGAGGGGTGTGGGATATATCAGAGAGTGTTGTAGTGAGTGGTGTGGGATATATCAGAGAGTGTTACAATGAGGGATGTGGGATATATCAGAGAGTGTTACAGTGAGGGGTGTGGGATATATCAGAGAGTGTTACAGTGAGGGGTGTGGGATATATCAGAGAGTGTTACAATGAGGGATGTGGGATATATCAGAGAGTGTTACAGTGAGGGGTGTGGGATATATCAGAGAGTGTTGTAGTGAGTGGTGTGGGATATATCAGAGAGTGTGACAGTGAGGGATGTGGGGGATATCAGAGAGTGTTACAGTGAGGGGTGTGGGATATATCAAAGAGTGTTACAGTGAGATGTTTGGGATATATCTGAGAGCGTTGCAGTGAGGGGGGTGGGATATATCACAGAGTGTTCACAGTGACGTTTGTTGGACATATCGGAGAGTGTTTCAGTGAGGGTTGTGGGATATATCAGCTATTGTTGCAGTGAGTGGTGCGGGATATATCAGAGAGTGTTACAGTGAGGGGTTTGGGATATTTCAGAGAGTGTTGCAGTGAGTGGTGTGGGATGAATCAGTGAGTGTTGCAGTGAGGGGTGTGGGATATATCAGAGAGTGTTACAGTGAGGGGTGTGGGATATATCAGAGAGTGTTACAGTGAGTGGTGTGGGATATATCAGAGAGTGTTGCAGTGAGTGGTGTGGGATATATCAGAGACTGTTTCAGTGACCGGTGTGGGATATATCAGAGAAGTCACAGTGAGGGATGTGGGATATATCAGAGAAGTTACAGTGAGTGGTGTGGGAAATTTCAGAGTGTTACAGTAAGGCGTGTGGGATATATCAGACAGTATTACAATGAGGGATGTGGGGTTTATCAGAGATATTACAGTGAGGGGTGTGAGATATATCAGAGAGTGTTGCAGTGAGGGGTGAGGGATATATCAGAGAGTGTTACAGTGAGGGGTGTGGGATATATCAGAGAATGTTACAATGAGGGATGTGGGATATCTCAGAGAGTGTCACAGTGAGGGGTGTGGGATATATCAGAGAGTGTTACAGTGAGTGGTGTGGGAAATTTCAGAGTGTTACAGTAAGGCGTGTGGGATATATCAGACAGTATTACAATGAGGGATGTGGGGTTTATCAGAGATATTACAGTGAGGGGTGTGGGATATATCAGAGTGTGTTACAGTGAGTAGTGTGGGATATATCAGAGAAGTTACAGTGAGGGGTGTGGGATATATCAGAGAAGTTACAGTGAGGGGTGTGGGATATATCAGAGAAGTTACAGTGAGGGGTGTGGGATAATTCGGAGATTGAGACAGTGAGTGGTTTGGGATTTATCAGAGAGTGTTACAGTGAGGGGTGTGGGAAAGATCAGAGAGTGTTACACTGAGGGTTGTGGGAGATATCAGAGAGTGTTACAGTGAGGGGTGTGGGATATATCAGAGATGTTTCAGTGAGGTATGTGGGGTATATCAGAGAGTGTTACATTGAGGGGTGTGGGAAATATCACAGAGTATTTCAGTAAGGCTTGTGGGATATATCAGAGAGTGTTACAATGAGGGATGTGGCATATATCAGAGAGTGTTCCAGTGAGGTGTGTGGGATATATCTGAGAGCGTTGCAGTGAGGGGTGTGGGATATATCAGAGAGTGTTACAATGAAGTGTGTGGGATATATCAGAGAGTGTTACAGTGAGGGGTGTGGGATATATCAGAGTGTTACAGTGAGGGGTGTGGGATATATCAGAGAGAGTTAAATTGAGGGGTGTGGGATATATCAGAGAGTGTTACAGTGAGGGGTGTGGGATATATCAGATAGTGTTGCAGTGTGTGGTGTCGGATGTATCAGAGAGTGTTACAGTGAGGGGTTTGGGATATTTCAGAGAGTGTTACAGTGAGAGGTGTGGGAAATATCACAGAGTGTTACAGTGAGGGGTGTGGGATATATCAGAGAGTGTTACAGTGTGGAGTGTGGGATATATCAGAGATTATTGCAGTGAGGGGTGTGGGATATATCAGATAATGTTACAGTGAGGGGTGTGGGATATATCAGAGAGTGTTTCAGTGAATGTTGTGGGATGTATCAGAGTGTGTTCCAGTTAGAGGTGTGGGAAATATCAGAGAGTGTTACAGTGAGTGGTGTGGGATATATCAGAGAAGTTACAGTGAGGGGTGTGGGAAATATCACAGAGTGTTACAGTAAGGCTTGTGGGATATATCAGAGAGTGTTACACTGAGGGTTGTGGGAGATATCAGAGAGTGTTAAAGTGAGGGGTGTGGGATATATCAGAGATGTTACAGTGAAGGATGTGGGGTATATCAGTGAGTGTTACAGTGAGGGTTGTGGGAGATATCAGAGAGTGTTAAAGTGAGGGGTGTGGGATATATCAGAGATGTTACAGTGAAGGATGTGGGTGATATCAGAGAGTGTTACACTGAGGGTTGTGGGAGATATCAGAGAGTGTTAAAGTGAGGGGTGTGGGATATATCAGAGATGTTACAGTGAAGGATGTGTGGTATATCAGAGAGTGTTACAGTGAGGCTTGTGGGAAATATCACAGAGTGTTACAGTAAGGCATGTGGGATATATCAGAGAGTGTTACAATAAGGGATGTGGGGGATATCAGAGATGTTAAAGTGACGTTTGTCGGACATATCGGGGAGTGTTTCAGTGAGGGTTGTGGGATATATCAGCTATTGTTGCAGTGAGTGGTGTGGGATATATCAGAGAGTGTTCCAGTGGGGGTGTGGGATATATCAGAGAATGTTACAGTGAGGGTTGTGGGATATATCAGAGAGTGTTACAGTGAGGGTTGTGGGATATATCAGAGAGTGTTGCAGTGAGGAGTGTGGGGTATATCAAATAGTGTTACAGTGAGGGGTGTGGGGTATATCAGATAGTGGTACAGTGAGGGGTGTGGGATATATCAGATAGTGTTACAGTGAGGGGTGTGGGATATATCAGATAGTGTTACAGTGAGGGGTGTGGGGTATATCAGATAGTGTTACAGTGAGGGGTGTGGGGTATATCAGATAGTGTTACAGTGAGGGGTGTGGGGTATATCAGATAGTGTTACAGTGAGGGGTGTGGGATATATCAGATAGTGTTACAGTGAGGGGTGTGGGGTATATCAGATAGTGTTACAGTGAGGGGTGTGGGGTATATCAGAGAATGTTACAGTGAGGGGGGTGAGATATATCAGAGAGTGTTACAGTGGGGGTGTGGGATATATCAGAGAGTGTTACAGTGAGGGTGTGGGATATATCAGAGAGTGTTACAGTGAGGGGTGTGGGAAATATCAGAGAATGTTACAGTGAGGGGTATGGGATATTTCAGAGAGTGTTACAGTGAGGGGTGTGGGATATATCAGAGAGTGTTACAGTGGGGGTGTGGGATATATCAGAGAGTGTTACAGTGAGGGGTGTGGGATATATCAGAGAGTGTCACAGTGGGGGTGTGGGATATATCAGAGAGTGTTACAGTGAGGGGTGTGGGATATATCAGAGAGTGTTACAGTGAGGGGTGTGAGATATATCAGAGAGTGTTACAGTGGGGGTGTGGGGTATATCAGAGACTGTTACAGTGAGGGGTGTGGGATATATCAGAGAGTGTCACAGTGGGGGTGTGGGATATATCAGAGAGTGTTACAGTGATGGGTGTGGGATATATCAGAGAGTGTTACAGTGAGGGGTGTGAGATATATCAGAGAGTGTTACAGTGGGGGTGTGGGGTATATCAGAGACTGTTACAGTGAGGGGTGTGGGATATATCAGAGAGTGTCACAGTGGGGGTGTGGGATATATCAGAGAGTGTTACAGTGAGGGGTGTGGGATATATCAGAGAGTGTTACAGTGAGGGGTGTGAGATATATCAGAGAGTGTTACAGTGGGGGTGTGGGGTATATCAGAGACTGTTACAGTGAGGGGTGTGGGATATATCAGAGAGTGTCACAGTGGGGGTGTGGGATATATCAGAGAGTGTTACAGTGAGGGGTGTGGGATATATCAGAGAGTGTTACAGTGAGGGGTGTGAGATATATCAGAGAGTGTTACATTGGGGGTGTGGGATATATCAGAGAGTGTTACAGTGAGGGGTGTGGGATATATCAGAGAGTGTCACAGTGGGGGTGTGGGATATATCAGAGAGTGTTACAGTGAGGGGTGTGGGATATATCAGAGAGTGTTACAGTGTGGGGTGTGAGATATTTCAGAGAGTGTTACAGTGAGGGGTGTGGGATATATCAGAGAGTGTTACAATGAGGGGTTTGGGATATTTCAGAGAGTGTTGCAGTGAGGGGTGTGGGATATATCAGAGAGTGTTACAGTGAGGGGTTTGGGATATTTCAGAGAGTGTTACAGTGAGGGGTGTGGGATATATCAGAGAGTGTTACAGTGAGGGGTGTGGAGTATATCAGAGAGTGTTACAGTGAGGGGTGTGAGATATATCAGAGAGTGTTGCAGTGAGTGGTGTGTGATGAATCAGTGAGTGTTGCAGTGAGGGGTGTGGGATATATCAGAGTGTTACAGTGAGGGGTGTGGGATATATCAGAGTGTGTTACAGTGAAGGGTGTGGGATATATCAGAGAGTGTTACAGTGAGGGGTGTGGGATATATCAGAGATTGTTACAGTGGGGGTGTGGGATATATCACAGAGTGTTACAGTGAGGGGTGTGGGATATATCAGAGAGTGTTGCAGTGAGGGGTGTGGGATATATCAGAGTGTGTTACAGTGAGGGGTGTGGAGTATATCAGAGAGTGTTACAGTGAGGGGTGTGGGATATATCAGAGAGTGTTACAGTGGGGGTGTGGGATATATCACAGAGTGTTATAGTGAGGGGTGTGAGATATATCAGAGAGTGTTGCAGTGAGGGGTGTGGGATATATCAGAGAGTGTTATCGTGAGGGGCATGGGATATATCAGAGAGTGTTGCAGTGAGGGGTGTGGGATATATCAGAGTGTGTTGCAGTGAGGGGTGTGGGATATATCAGAGAGTGTCACAGTGAGGGGTGTAGGATATCTCAGAGTGTGTTACAGTGAGGGGTGTGGAGCATATCAGAGAGTGTTACAGTGAGGGGTGTGGGATATATCAGAGAGTGTTACAGTGAGGGGTGTGGGATATATCAGAGAGTGTTACAGTGGGGGTGTGGGATATATCACAGAGTGTTACAGTGAGGGGTGTGAGATATATCAGAGAGTGTTGCAGTGAGGGGTGTGGGATATATCAGAGAGTGTTGCAGTAAGTGGTGTGGGATATTTCGGAGAGTCTTACAATGAGGGATGTGGGGTACATCAGAAAGTGTTACAATGAGGGATGTGGGGTATATCAGAGAGTGTCACAGTGAGGGGTGTGGGATATGTCAGAGAGTGTTACAGTGAGGGGTGTGGGATATATCATAGAGTGTTACAGTGAGGGATGTGGGATATTTCAGAGAGTGTTGCAGTAAGTGGTGTGGGATATTTCGGAGAGTCTTACAATGAGGGATGTGGGGTACATCAGAAAGTGTTACAATGAGGGATGTGGGGTATATCAGAGAGTGTCACAGTGAGGGGTGTGGGATATGTCAGAGAGTGTTACAGTGAGGGGTGTGGGATATATAAGAGCGTGTTGCAGTGAGGGGTGTGGAATATATCATAGAGTGTTACAATGAGGGATGTGGGGTATATCAGAGTGTGTTACAGTGACGGGTGTGGGATATATCAGAGAGTGTGACAGTGAGGGGTGTGGGATATATCAGAGAGTGTTACATTGAGGGGTGTGGGATATATCAGAGAGTGTTACAATGAGGGATGTGGCAAATATCAGAGAGTGTGACAGTGAGGGGTGTGGGATATGTCAGAGAGTGTTACATTGAGGGCTGTGAGATATATCAGAGAGTGTTGCAGTGAGTGGTGTGGGATGTATCAGAGAGTGTTACAGTGAGTGGTGAGGAATATATCAGAGAGTGTTACTTTGAGGGGTGTGGGATATATCAGAGCGTGTTACAGTGAGGGGTGTGGAATATATCAGAGAGTTTTACAATGAGGGATGTGGGATATATCAGAGAGTGTCACAGTGGGGGTGTGGGATATATCAGAGATGTTACAGTGAGGGGTGTGGGATATATCAGAGAGTGTTACAGTGAAGGGTGTGGGATAATTCGGAGATTGTGACAGTGAGGAGTGTGGGATTTTTCCGAGAGTGTTACCGTGAGGGGTGTGGGATATATCAGAGAGTGTTACACTGAGGGTTGTGGGATATATCAGAGAGTGTAACAGTGCGGGGTGTGGGATATATCAGACAGTGTTACAGTGAGGTGTGTGGGGTATATCAGAGAGTGTTACAGTGAGGGGTGTGGGATATATCAGAGAGTGTTACATTGAGGGATGTGGGATATATCAGAGAGTGTTACAGTGAGGGGTGTGGGATATATCAGAGAGTGTTACACTGAGGGATGTGGGATATATGAAAGAGTGTTACAGTGAAGGATGTGGGGTATGTCAGAGAGTGTTACAATGAGGTATGTGGGGTATATCAGAGAGTGTTACAGTGAGGGGTGTGGGAAATATCACAGAGTGTTACAGTGAGGGGTGTGAGATATATCAGAGAGTGTTACAGTGAGCGGTGTGGGATATTTCAAAGAGTCTTACAATGAGGGATGTGGGGTATATCAGAGATTGTTACAGTGAGGGGTGTGGGAAATATCACAGAGTGTTACAGTGAGGGGTGTGAGATATATCAGAGAGTGTTACAGTGAGCGGTGTGGGATATTTCAAAGAGTCTTACAATGAGGGATGTGGGGTATATCAGAGATGTTAAAGTGAGGGGTGTGGGAAATATCAGAGAGTGTGACAGTGAGGGGTTTGGGATATTTCAGAGAGTGTTGCAGTGAGGGGTGTGGGATATATCAGGGAGTGTTTCAGTGAATGTTGTGGGAAATATCAGAGTGTGTTACAGTGAGCGGTGTGGGATATTTCAAAGAGTCTTACAATGAGGGATGTGGGGTATATCAGAGAGTGTTACAGTGAAGGATGTGGGGTATATCAGTGAGTGTTACAGTGAGGGTTGTGGGAGATATCAGAGAGTGTTAAAGAGAGGGGTGTGGGATATATCAGAGACTGTTACAGTGAGGGGTGTGGGATATATCAGAGAGTGTCACAGTGGGGGTGTGGGATATATCAGAGAGTGTTACAGTGAGGGGTGTGGGATATATCAGAGAGTGTTACAGTGAGGGGTGTGAGATATATCAGAGAGTGTTACAGTGGGGGTGTGGGGTATATCAGAGACTGTTACAGTGAGGGGTGTGGGATATATCAGAGAGTGTCACAGTGGGGGTGTGGGATATATCAGAGAGTGTTACAGTGAGGGGTGTGGGATATATCAGAGAGTGTTACAGTGAGGGGTGTGAGATATATCAGAGAGTGTTACAGTGGGGGTGTGGGATATATCAGAGAGTGTTACAGTGAGGGGTGTGGGATATATCAGAGAGTGTCACAGTGGGGGTGTGGGATATATCAGAGAGTGTTACAGTGAGGGGTGTGAGATATTTCAGAGAGTGTTACAGTGAGGGGTGTGGGATATATCAGAGAGTGTTACAATGAGGGGTTTGGGATATTTCAGAGAGTGTTGCAGTGAGGGGTGTGGGATATATCAGAGAGTGTTACAGTGAGGGGTTTTGGATATTTCAGAGAGTGTTGCAGTGAGGGGTGTGGGATATATCAGAGAGTGTTACAGTGAGGGGTGTGGAGTATATCAGAGAGTGTTACAGTGAGGGGTGTGGGATATATCAGAGAGTGTTACAGTGGGGGTGTGGGATATATCACAGAGTGTTACAGTGAGGGGTGTGAGATATATCAGAGAGTGTTGCAGTGAGTGGTGTGGGATGAATCAGTGAGTGTTGCAGTGAGGGGTGTGGGATATATCAGAGAGTGTTACAGTGGGGGTGTGGGATATATCACAGACTGTTACAGTGAGGGGTGTGGGATATATCAGAGAGTGTTGCAGTGAGGGGTGTGGGACATATCAGAGTGTGTTACAGTGAGGGGTGTGGAGTATATCAGAGAGTGTTACAGTGAGGGGTGTGGGATATATCAGAGAGTGTTACAGTGGGGGTGTGGGATATATCACAGAGTGTTACAGTGAGGGGTGTGAGATATATCAGAGAGTGTTGCAGTGAGGGGTGTGGGATATATCAGAGAGTGTTATCGTGAGGGGCATGGGATATATCAGAGAGTGTTACAGTGAGGGGTGTGGGATATTTCAGAGAGTGTTGCAGTGAGGGGTGTGGGATATATCAGAGAGTGTCACAGTGAGGGGTGTAGGATATATCAGAGTGTGTTACAGTGAGGGGTGTGGAGCATATCAGAGAGTGTTACAGTGAGGGGTGTGGGATATATCAGAGAGTGTTACAGTGAGGGGTGTGGGATATATCAGAGAGTGTTACAGTGGGGGTGTGGGATATATCACAGAGTGTTACAGTGAGGGGTGTGAGATATATCAGAGAGTGTTGCAGTGAGTGGTGTGGGATGAATCAGTGAGTGTTGCAGTGAGGGGTGTGGGATATATCATAGAGTGTTACAGTGAGGGATGTGGGATATTTCAGAGAGTGTTGCAGTAAGTGGTGTGGGATATTTCGGAGAGTCTTACAGTGAGGGATGTGGGGTACATCAGAAAGTGTTACAATGAGGGATGTGGGGTATATCAGAGAGTGTCACAGTGAGGGGTGTGGGATATGTCAGAGAGTGTTACAGTGAGGGGTGTGGGATATATAAGAGCGTGTTGCAGTGAGGGGTGTGGAATATATCATAGAGTGTTACAATGAGGGATGTGGGGTATATCAGAGTGTGTTACAGTGACGGGTGTGGGATATATCAGAGAGTGTGACAGTGAGGGGTGTGGGATATGTCAGAGAGTGTTACATTGAGGGCTGTGAGATATATCAGAGAGTGTTGCAGTGAGTGGTGTGGGATGTATCAGAGAGTGTTACAGTGAGTGGTGAGGAATATATCAGAGAGTGTTACTTTGAGGGGTGTGGGATATATCAGAGCGTGTTACAGTGGGGGTGTGGGATATATCAGACAGTTTTACAATGAGGGATGTGGGATATATCAGAGAGTGTCACAGTGGGGGTGTGGGATATATCAGAGAGTGTTATAGTGAGGGGTGTGGGATATCTCAGGAAGTGTTACAGTGAGGGGTGTGGGATATATCAGAAATTGTTACAGTGAGGAGTGTGGGATATATCAGAGATTATTACATTGAGGGGTGTGGGGTATATCAGAGACTGTTACAGTGAGGGGTGTGGTATGTATCAGAGGGTGTTGCAGTGAGGGGTGTGGGATATATCAGTGTGTTCCAGTGAGAGCTGTTGGATATATCAGAGTGTGTGACAGTGAGCATTGTGGGATATTTCAGAGAAGTTACAGTGAGGGGTGTGGGATATATCAGAGAAGTTACAATGAGGGGTGTGGGATATATCAGAGATGTTACAGTGAAGGGTGTGGGATAATTCGGAGATTGTGACAGTGAGGAGTGTGGGATATATCAGAGAGTGTTACCGTGAGGGGTGTGGGATATATCAGAGAGTGTTAGACTGAGGGTTGTGGGATATATCAGAGAGTGTAACAGTGCGGGGTGTGGGATATATCAGACAGTGTTACAGTGAGGTGTGTGGGGTATATCAGAGAGTGTTACAGTGAGGGGTGTGGGATATATCAGAGAGTGTTACATTGAGGGATGTGGGATATATCAGAGAGTGTTACAGTGAGGGATGTGGGATATATGAAAGAGTGTTACAGTGAAGGATGTGGGGTATGTCAGAGAGTGTTACAAGGAGGTATGTGGGGTATATCAGAGAGTGTTACAGTGAGGGGTGTGGGATATATCAGAGAGTGTTACACTGAGGGATGTGGGATATATGAAAGAGTGTTACAGTGAAGGATGTGGGGTATGTCAGAGAGTGTTACAATGAGGTATGTGGGGTATATCAGAGAGTGTTACAGTGAGGGGTGTGAGATATATCAGAGAGTCTTACAGTGAGCGGTGTGGGATATTTCAAAGAGTCTTACAATGAGGGATGTGGGGTATATCAGTGAGTGTTACAGTGAGGGTTGTGGGAGATATCAGAGAGTGTTAAAGTGAGGGGTGTGGGATATATCAGAGATGTTACAGTGAAGGATGTGGGATATATCAGAGAGTGTTACACTGAGGGTTGTGGGAGATATCAGAGAGTGTTAAAGTGAGGGGTGTGGGATATATCAGAGATGTTACAGTGAAGGATGTGGGGTATATCAGAGAGTGTTACAGTGAGGGATTGGGAAATATCACAGAGTGTTACAGTAAGGCTTGTGGGATATATCAGAGAGTGTTGCAGTGAGGAGTGTGGGAAATATCACAGAGTGTTACAGTAAGGCTTGTGGGATATATCAGAGAGTGTTACAATAAGGGATGTGGGGGATATCAGAGATGTTAAAGTGACGTTTGTCGGACATATCGGAGAGTGTTTCAGTGAGGGTTGTGGGATATATCAGCTATTGTTGCAGTGAGTGGTGTGGGATATATCAGAGAGTGTTCCAGTGGGGGTGTGGGATATATCAGAGAATGTTACAGTGAGGGTTGTGGGATATATCAGAGAGTGTTACAGTGAGGGTTGTGGGATATATCAGAGAGTGTTGCAGTGAGGAGTGTGGGATATATCAGAGAGTATTACAGTGAGGGGTGTGGGGTATATCAGAGAGTGTTACAGTGAGGGTTGTGGGATATATCAGAGAGTGTTACAGTGAGGGTTGTGGGATATATCAGAGAGTGTTGCAGTGAGGAGTGTGGGATATATCAGAGAGTATTACAGTGAGGGGTGTGGGGTATATCAGATAGTGTTACAGTGAGGGGTGTGGGGTGTATCAGATAGTGTTACAGTGAGGGTTGTGGGATATATCAGAGAGTGTTACAGTGAGGGTTGTGGGATATATCAGAGAGTGTTGCAGTGAGGAGTGTGGGATATATCAGAGAGTATTACAGTGAGGGGTGTGGGGTATATCAGATAGTGTTACAGTGAGGGGTGTGGGGTATATCAGATAGTGTTACAGTGAGGGGTGTGGGATATATCAGATAGTGTTACAGTGAGGGGTGTGGGGTATATCAGATAGTGTTACAGTGAGGGGTGTGGGGTATATCAGAGAATGTTACAGTGAGGGGTGTGAGATATATCAGAGAGTGTTACAGTGAGGGGTGTGGGATATATCAGAGAGTGTTACAGTGAGGGGTGTGGGATATATCTGAGATGTTACAGTGAGGGGGTGGGATATATCAGAGAGTTTTATAGTGAGGTGTGTGGGATATATCAGAGATTGTTACAAGAGGGGTGTGGGATATATCAGAGAGTGTTGCAGTGAGGGGTGTGGTATATATCAGAGAATGCTACAATGAGGGATGTGGGATATATCAGAGATTTAACAGTGAGGGGTGCGGGATATATCAGAGAGTTTTATTGTGAGGGGTGTGGGATATATCAGGGAATCTTACAGTGAGGGGTGTGGGATATGTCAGAGATTGTTACGGTGAGGGGTGTGGGATATATCAGAGATTGTTGCAGTGAGGCGTTTGGGATGTCTCAGAGAGTGTGACAGTGAGTGGTGTGGGATATATCAGAGAAGTTACAGTGAGGGGTGTGTGATATACCAGAGAGTGTCACAGTTAGAGGTGTGGGATTTTTCAGAGAGTGGTACAGTAAGGGGTGTGGGATATATCACAGTGTGTTACAGTGAGTGGTGTGGGATATATCACAGTGTGTTACAGTGAGAGGTGTGGGATATATCAGAGAGTGTTACAGTGAGGGTTGTGGGATATATCAGAGAGTGTTCCAGTGAGGGGTGTGGGATATATCAGAGAGTGCTGCAGTGAGGGTTGTGGGATATATCAGAGAGTGTTACAGTGAGGGGTGTGGGATATATCATCGTTTGTTACAGTGAGATGTTTGGGATATATCAGAGAGTGTTACAGTAAGGGTTGTGGGATATATCAGAGAGTGTTCCAGTGAGGGGTGTGGGATATATCAGAGAGTGTTACAGTGAGGGTTGTGGGATATATCAGAGAGTGTTCCAGTGAGTGGTGTGGGATATATCATCGTTTGTTACAGTGAGATGTGTGGTATATATCAGAGAGTGTTCCAGTGAGGGGTGTGGGATACATCATCGTGTGTTACAGTGAGAGGTTTGGGATATATCAGAGAGTGTTACAGTGAGGGTTGTTGGATAAATCAGAGAGTGTTACAGTGAGGGGTGTGGGATATATCAGAGAGTGTTACAGTGAGGGGTGTGGGATATATCAGATAGTGTTGCAGTGAGGGGTGTGGGATATATCAGAGAGTGTTTCAGTGAGGGGTGTGGGATATTCCAGATAGTGTTGCAGTGAGGGGTGTGGGATATATCATAGAGTGTTACAGTGAGGGGTGTGGGATAGATCATAGAATGTTACAGTGAGGGGTGTGAGATATATCATAGAGTGTTACAGTGAGGGGTGTGGGATATTTCAGATAGTGTTGCAGTGAGGGGTGTGGGATATATCAGAGAGTGTTACAGTAAGGGTTGTGGGATATATCAGAGATTGTTACAGTGAGGGGTGTGGGATATATCAGAGAGTGTTACAGTGAGGGGTGTGGGATATATCAAAGAGTGTTACAGTGAGGGGTGTGGGATATATCAGAGAGTGTTGCAGTGAGGGGTGTGGGATATATCAGATAGTGTTACAGTGAGGGGTGTGAGATATATCATTGAGTGTTACAGTGAGGGGTGTGGGATATTTCAGATAGTGTTGCAGTGAGGGGTGTGGGATATATCATAGAGTGTTACAGTGAGGGGTGTGGGATATATCAGAGAGTGTTGCAGTGAGGGGTGTGGGATATATCAGATAGTGTTGCAGAAAGGGGTGTGGTATATATCAGAGAGTGTTACAGTGAGAGTTGTGGTATATATCAGAGAGTCTTGCAGTGAGGGGTGTGGGATATATCATAGTGTGCTACATTGAGGGGTGTGGTATATATCAGAGAGTGTTACAGTGAGTGGTGTGGGATATATCAGAGAATGTTACAGTGAGGGGTGTGGGATATATCAGTGAGTGTTTCAGTGTGGGTGTGGGATAGATCATAGAATGTTACAGTGATGGGTGTGAGATATTTCATAGAGTGTTACAGTGAGGGGTGTGGGATATTTCAGATAGTGTTACAGTGAGGGGTGTGGGATATATCATAGAGTGTTACAGTGAGGGGTGTGGGATATATCAGATAGTGTTACAATGAGGGGTGTGGGATATATCAGAGAGTGTTACAGTGAGGGGTGTGGGATATATCAGATAGTGTTACATTGAGGGGTGTGGGATATATCAGAGAATGTGACAGTGAGGGATGTGGGATATATCAGAGATTGTTCCAGTGAGGGGTGTGGGATATATCAGTGAGTGTTTCAGTGTGGGTGTGGGATATATCATAGAATGTTACACTGAGGGGTGTGGGATATATCAGAGCGTGTAACAGTGAGAGGTGTGGGATATATCAGAGAGTGTTACAATGAGGGATGTGGGGTAAATCAGAGGGTGTTACAGTGAGGGGTGTGGGATATATTAGAGAGTGTTACAGTGAGGGATGTGGGATATATCAGAGAGTGTTACAATGAGGGGTGTGGGATGCATCAGAGAGTTTTACAGTGGAGGGTGTGGGATATATCAGAGAGTGTTGCAGTGAGAGATGTGGAAAATATCACATCGTGTTACACTGAGGTTTGTGGGATATATTAGCGAGTGTTGCAGTGAGGGGGCGTGTCTTATATCAGAGTGTGTAACAGTGAGATGTGTGGGATTTATCAGAGTGTTACAGTGAAGGGTGTGAGATATATCAGAGAGCGTTACTGTGAGGGGTGTGGGATATATCAGAGACTATTACAGTGAGGGATGTGGAATATATCAGAGAGTGTTACAGTGAGGGGTGTGGGATATATCAGAGAGTGTTACAGTGAGGGGTGTGGAAAATATCACAGAGTGTTACAGTGAGGGGTGTGGGATATATCAGAGAGTGTTACAGTGAGGGGTGTGGGATAAATTAGAGTCTGTTACAGTGAGAGGTGTGGGATATATCACAGAGTGTTACTGTGAGGGGTGTGGGATATATCAGAGATTGTTGCAGTGAGGGGTGTGGGAAATCTCAGTGAGTGTTCCAGTGAGGGGTGTGGGATATATCAGAGAGTGTTACAGTGTGGAGTGTGGGATATATCAGAGATTATTACAGTGAGGGGTGTGGGATATATCAGATAATGTTACAGTGAGGGGTGTGGGATATATCAGAGAGTGTTTCAGTGAATGTTGTGGGATATATCAAAGAGTTTTATAGTGAGGTGTGTGGGATATATCAGAGATTGTTACAAGAGGGGTGTGGGATATATCAGAGAGTGTTGCAGTGAGGGGTGTGGTATATATCAGAGAATGCTACAATGAGGGATGTGGGATATATCAGAGATTTAACAGTGAGGGGTGCGGGATATATCAGAGAGTTTTATTGTGAGGGGTGTGGGATATATCAGGGAATCTTACAGTGAGGGGTGTGGGATATGTCAGAGATTGTTACGGTGAGGGGTGTGGGATATATCAGAGATTGTTGCAGTGAGGCGTTTGGGATGTCTCAGAGGGTGTGACAGTGAGTGGTGTGGGATATATCAGAGAAGTTACAGTGAGGGGTGTGTGATATACCAGAGAGTGTCACAGTTAGAGGTGTGGGATTTTTCAGAGAGTGGTACAGTAAGGGGTGTGGGATATATCACAGTGTGTTACAGTGAGTGGTGTGGGATATATCACAGTGTGTTACAGTGAGAGGTGTGGGATATATCAGAGAGTGTTACAGTGAGGGTTGTGGGATATATCAGAGAGTGTTCCAGTGAGAGGTGTGGGATATATCAGAGAGTGTTGCAGTGAGGGTTGTGGGATATATCAGAGAGTGTTACAGTGAGGGGTGTGGGATATATCATCGTTTGTTACAGTGAGATGTTAGGGATATATCAGAGAGTGTTACAGTAAGGGTTGTGGGATATATCAGAGAGTGTTCCAGTGAGGGGTGTGGGATATATCAGAGAGTGTTACAGTGAGGGTTGTGGGATATATCAGAGAGTGTTCCAGTGAGGGGTGTGGGATATATCATCGTTTGTTACAGTGAGATGTGTGGTATATATCAGAGAGTGTTCCAGTGAGGGGTGTGGGATACATCATCGTGTGTTACAGTGAGAGGTTTGGGATATATCAGAGAGTGTTACAGTGAGGGTTGTTGGATAAATCAGAGAGTGTTACAGTGAGGGGTGTGGGATACATCATCGTGTGTTACAGTGAGAGGTTTGGGATATATCAGAGAGTGTTACAGTGAGGGTTGTTGGATAAATCAGAGAGTGTTACAGTGAGGGGTGTGGGATATATCAGAGAGTGTTACAGTGAGGGGTGTGGGATATATCAGATAGTGTTGCAGTGAGGGGTGTGGGATATATCAGAGAGTGTTTCAGTGAGGGGTGTGGGATATTCCAGATAGTGTTGCAGTGAGGGGTGTGGGATATATCATAGAGTGTTACAGTGAGGGGTGTGGGATAGATCATAGAATGTTACAGTGAGGGGTGTGAGATATATCATAGAGTGTTACAGTGAGGGGTGTGGGATATTTCAGATAGTGTTGCAGTGAGGGGTGTGGGATATATCAGAGAGTGTTACAGTAAGGGTTGTGGGATATATCAGAGATTGTTACAGTGAGGGGTGTGGGATATATCAGAGAGTGTTACAGTGAGGGGTGTGGGATATATCAAAGAGTGTTACAGTGAGGGGTGTGGGATATATCAGAGAGTGTTGCAGTGAGGGGTGTGGGATATATCAGATAGTGTTACAGTGAGGGGTGTGAGATATATCATAGAGTGTTACAGTGAGGGGTGTGGGATATTTCAGATAGTGTTGCAGTGAGGGGTGTGGGATATATCATAGAGTGTTACAGTGAGGGGTGTGGGATATATCAGAGAGTGTTGCAGTGAGGGGTGTGGGATATATCAGATAGTGTTGCAGAAAGGGGTGTGGTATATATCAGGGAGTGTTACAGTGAGAGTTGTGGTATATATCAGAGAGTCTTGCAGTGAGGGGTGTGGGATATATCATAGTGTGCTACATTGAGGGGTGTGGTATATATCAGAGAGTGTTACAGTGAGTGGTGTGGGATATATCAGAGAATGTTACAGTGAGGGGTGTGGGATATATCAGTGAGTGTTTCAGTGTGGGTGTGGGATAGATCATAGAATGTTACAGTGAGGGGTGTGAGATATTTCATAGAGTGTTACAGTGAGGGGTGTGGGATATTTCAGATAGTGTTACAGTGAGGGGTGTGGGATATATCATAGAGTGTTACAGTGAGGGGTGTGGGATATATCAGATAGTGTTACAATGAGGGGTGTGGGATATATCAGAGAGTGTTACAGTGAGGGGTGTGGGATATATCAGATAGTGTTACATTGAGGGGTGTGGGATATATCAGAGAATGTGACAGTGAGGGATGTGGGATATATCAGAGATTGTTCCAGTGAGGGGTGTGGGATATATCAGTGAGTGTTTCAGTGTGGGTGTGGGATATATCATAGAATGTTACACTGAGGGGTGTGGGATATATCAGAGCGTGTAACAGTGAGAGGTGTGGGATATATCAGAGAGTGTTACAATGAGGGATGTGGGGTAAATCAGAGGGTGTTACAGTGAGGTGTGTGGGATATATTAGAGAGTGTTACAGTGAGGGATGTGGGATATATCAGAGAGTGTTACAATGAGGGGTGTGGGATGCATCAGAGAGTTTTACAGTGGAGGGTGTGGGATATATCAGAGAGTGTTGCAGTGAGAGATGTGGAAAATATCACATCGTGTTACACTGAGGTTTGTGGGATATATTAGCGAGTGTTGCAGTGAGGGGGCGTGTCTTATATCAGAG
Source organism: Heterodontus francisci (assembly GCF_036365525.1). Taxonomy (NCBI): domain Eukaryota; kingdom Metazoa; phylum Chordata; class Chondrichthyes; order Heterodontiformes; family Heterodontidae; genus Heterodontus; species Heterodontus francisci. Next base: position 14,906,960 of record NC_090404.1, read on the forward strand.
TGTGTAACAGTGAGATGTGTGGGATTTATCAGAGTGTTACAGTGAAGGGTGTGAGATATATCAGAGAGCGTTACTGTGAGGGGTGTGGGATATATCAGAGACTATTACAGTGAGGGATGTGGAATATATCAGAGAGTGTTACAGTGAGGGGTGTGGGATATATCAGAGAGTGTTACAGTGAGGGGTGTGGAAAATATCACAGAGTGTTACAGTGAGGGGTGTGGGATATATCAGAGAGTGTTACAGTGAGGGGTGTGGGATAAATTAGAGTCTGTTACAGTGAGAGGTGTGGGATATATCACAGAGTGTTACTGTGAGGGGTGTGGGATATATCAGAGATTGTTGCAGTGAGGGGTGTGGGAAATCTCAGTGAGTGTTCCAGTGAGGGGTGTGGGATATATCAGAGAGTGTTACAGTGTGGAGTGTGGGATATATCAGAGATTATTACAGTGAGGGGTGTGGGATATATCAGATAATGTTACAGTGAGGGGTGTGGGATATATCAGAGAGTGTTTCAGTGAATGTTGTGGGATATATCAGAGAGTTTTATAGTGAGGTGTGTGGGATATATCAGAGATTGTTACAAGAGGGGTGTGGGATATATCAGAGAGTGTTGCAGTGAGGGGTGTGGTATATATCAGAGAATGCTACAATGAGGGATGTGGGATATATCAGAGATTTAACAGTGAGGGGTGCGGGATATATCAGAGAGTTTTATTGTGAGGGGTGTGGGATATATCAGGGAATCTTACAGTGAGGGGTGTGGGATATGTCAGAGATTGTTACGGTGAGGGGTGTGGGATATATCAGAGATTGTTGCAGTGAGGCGTTTGGGATGTCTCAGAGAGTGTGACAGTGAGTGGTGTGGGATATATCAGAGAAGTTACAGTGAGGGGTGTGTGATATACCAGAGAGTGTCACAGTTAGAGGTGTGGGATTTTTCAGAGAGTGGTACAGTAAGGGGTGTGGGATATATCACAGTGTGTTACAGTGAGTGGTGTGGGATATATCACAGTGTGTTACAGTGAGAGGTGTGGGATATATCAGAGAGTGTTACAGTGAGGGTTGTGGGATATATCAGAGAGTGTTCCAGTGAGGGGTGTGGGATATATCAGAGAGTGTTGCAGTGAGGGTTGTGGGATATATCAGAGAGTGTTACAGTGAGGGGTGTGGGATATATCATCGTTTGTTACAGTGAGATGTTTGGGATATATCAGAGAGTGTTACAGTAAGGGTTGTGGGATATATCAGAGAGTGTTCCAGTGAGGGGTGTGGGATATATCAGAGAGTGTTACAGTGAGGGTTGTGGGATATATCAGAGAGTGTTCCAGTGAGGGGTGTGGGATATATCATCGTTTGTTACAGTGAGATGTGTGGTATATATCAGAGAGTGTTCCAGTGAGGGGTGTGGGATACATCATCGTGTGTTACAGTGAGAGGTTTGGGATATATCAGAGAGTGCTACAGTGAGGGTTGTTGGATAAATCAGAGAGTGTTACAGTGAGGGGTGTGGGATATATCAGATAGTGTTGCAGTGAGGGGTGTGGGATATATCAGAGAGTGTTTCAGTGAGGGGTGTGGGATATTCCAGATAGTGTTGCAGTGAGGGGTGTGGGATATATCATAGAGTGTTACAGTGAGGGGTGTGGGATAGATCATAGAATGTTACAGTGAGGGGTGTGAGATATATCATAGAGTGTTACAGTGAGGGGTGTGGGATATTTCAGATAGTGTTGCAGTGAGGGGTGTGGGATATATCAGAGAGTGTTTCAGTGAATGTTGTGGGATATATCAAAGAGTTTTATAGTGAGGTGTGTGGGATATATCAGAGATTGTTACAAGAGGGGTGTGGGATATATCAGAGAGTGTTGCAGTGAGGGGTGTGGTATATATCAGAGAATGCTACAATGAGGGATGTGGGATATATCAGAGATTTAACAGTGAGGGGTGCGGGATATATCAGAGAGTTTTATTGTGAGGGGTGTGGGATATATCAGGGAATCTTACAGTGAGGGGTGTGGGATATGTCAGAGATTGTTACGGTGAGGGGTGTGGGATATATCAGAGATTGTTGCAGTGAGGCGTTTGGGATGTCTCAGAGGGTGTGACAGTGAGTGGTGTGGGATATATCAGAGAAGTTACAGTGAGGGGTGTGTGATATACCAGAGAGTGTCACAGTTAGAGGTGTGGGATTTTTCAGAGAGTGGTACAGTAAGGGGTGTGGGATATATCACAGTGTGTTACAGTGAGTGGTGTGGGATATATCACAGTGTGTTACAGTGAGAGGTGTGGGATATATCAGAGAGTGTTACAGTGAGGGTTGTGGGATATATCAGAGAGTGTTCCAGTGAGAGGTGTGGGATATATCAGAGAGTGTTGCAGTGAGGGTTGTGGGATATATCAGAGAGTGTTACAGTGAGGGGTGTGGGATATATCATCGTTTGTTACAGTGAGATGTTAGGGATATATCAGAGAGTGTTACAGTAAGGGTTGTGGGATATATCAGAGAGTGTTCCAGTGAGGGGTGTGGGATATATCAGAGAGTGTTACAGTGAGGGTTGTGGGATATATCAGAGAGTGTTCCAGTGAGGGGTGTGGGATATATCATCGTTTGTTACAGTGAGATGTGTGGTATATATCAGAGAGTGTTCCAGTGAGGGGTGTGGGATACATCATCGTGTGTTACAGTGAGAGGTTTGGGATATATCAGAGAGTGTTACAGTGAGGGTTGTTGGATAAATCAGAGAGTGTTACAGTGAGGGGTGTGGGATACATCATCGTGTGTTACAGTGAGAGGTTTGGGATATATCAGAGAGTGTTACAGTGAGGGTTGTTGGATAAATCAGAGAGTGTTACAGTGAGGGGTGTGGGATATATCAGAGAGTGTTACAGTGAGGGGTGTGGGATATATCAGATAGTGTTGCAGTGAGGGGTGTGGGATATATCAGAGAGTGTTTCAGTGAGGGGTGTGGGATATTCCAGATAGTGTTGCAGTGAGGGGTGTGGGATATATCATAGAGTGTTACAGTGAGGGGTGTGGGATAGATCATAGAATGTTACAGTGAGGGGTGTGAGATATATCATAGAGTGTTACAGTGAGGGGTGTGGGATATTTCAGATAGTGTTGCAGTGAGGGGTGTGGGATATATCAGAGAGTGTTACAGTAAGGGTTGTGGGATATATCAGAGATTGTTACAGTGAGGGGTGTGGGATATATCAGAGAGTGTTACAGTGAGGGGTGTGGGATATATCAAAGAGTGTTACAGTGAGGGGTGTGGGATATATCAGAGAGTGTTGCAGTGAGGGGTGTGGGATATATCAGATAGTGTTACAGTGAGGGGTGTGAGATATATCATAGAGTGTTACAGTGAGGGGTGTGGGATATTTCAGATAGTGTTGCAGTGAGGGGTGTGGGATATATCATAGAGTGTTACAGTGAGGGGTGTGGGATATATCAGAGAGTGTTGCAGTGAGGGGTGTGGGATATATCAGATAGTGTTGCAGAAAGGGGTGTGGTATATATCAGGGAGTGTTACAGTGAGAGTTGTGGTATATATCAGAGAGTCTTGCAGTGAGGGGTGTGGGATATATCATAGTGTGCTACATTGAGGGGTGTGGTATATATCAGAGAGTGTTACAGTGAGTGGTGTGGGATATATCAGAGAATGTTACAGTGAGGGGTGTGGGATATATCAGTGAGTGTTTCAGTGTGGGTGTGGGATAGATCATAGAATGTTACAGTGAGGGGTGTGAGATATTTCATAGAGTGTTACAGTGAGGGGTGTGGGATATTTCAGATAGTGTTACAGTGAGGGGTGTGGGATATATCATAGAGTGTTACAGTGAGGGGTGTGGGATATATCAGATAGTGTTACAATGAGGGGTGTGGGATATATCAGAGAGTGTTACAGTGAGGGGTGTGGGATATATCAGATAGTGTTACATTGAGGGGTGTGGGATATATCAGAGAATGTGACAGTGAGGGATGTGGGATATATCAGAGATTGTTCCAGTGAGGGGTGTGGGATATATCAGTGAGTGTTTCAGTGTGGGTGTGGGATATATCATAGAATGTTACACTGAGGGGTGTGGGATATATCAGAGCGTGTAACAGTGAGAGGTGTGGGATATATCAGAGAGTGTTACAATGAGGGATGTGGGGTAAATCAGAGGGTGTTACAGTGAGGTGTGTGGGATATATTAGAGAGTGTTACAGTGAGGGATGTGGGATATATCAGAGAGTGTTACAATGAGGGGTGTGGGATGCATCAGAGAGTTTTACAGTGGAGGGTGTGGGATATATCAGAGAGTGTTGCAGTGAGAGATGTGGAAAATATCACATCGTGTTACACTGAGGTTTGTGGGATATATTAGCGAGTGTTGCAGTGAGGGGGCGTGTCTTATATCAGAGAGTGTAACAGTGAGATGTGTGGGATTTATCAGAGTGTTACAGTGAAGGGTGTGAGATATATCAGAGAGCGTTACTGTGAGGGGTGTGGGATATATCAGAGACTATTACAGTGAGGGATGTGGAATATATCAGAGAGTGTTACAGTGAGGGGTGTGGGATATATCAGAGAGTGTTACAGTGAGGGGTGTGGAAAATATCACAGAGTGTTACAGTGAGGGGTGTGGGATATATCAGAGAGTGTTACAGTGAGGGGTGTGGGATAAATTAGAGTCTGTTACAGTGAGAGGTGTGGGATATATCACAGAGTGTTACTGTGAGGGGTGTGGGATATATCAGAGATTGTTGCAGTGAGGGGTGTGGGAAATCTCAGTGAGTGTTCCAGTGAGGGGTGTGGGATATATCAGAGAGTGTTACAGTGTGGAGTGTGGGATATATCAGAGATTATTACAGTGAGGGGTGTGGGATATATCAGATAATGTTACAGTGAGGGGTGTGGGATATATCAGAGAGTGTTTCAGTGAATGTTGTGGGATATATCAGAGAGTTTTATAGTGAGGTGTGTGGGATATATCAGAGATTGTTACAAGAGGGGTGTGGGATATATCAGAGAGTGTTGCAGTGAGGGGTGTGGTATATATCAGAGAATGCTACAATGAGGGATGTGGGATATATCAGAGATTTAACAGTGAGGGGTGCGGGATATATCAGAGAGTTTTATTGTGAGGGGTGTGGGATATATCAGGGAATCTTACAGTGAGGGGTGTGGGATATGTCAGAGATTGTTACGGTGAGGGGTGTGGGATATATCAGAGATTGTTGCAGTGAGGCGTTTGGGATGTCTCAGAGAGTGTGACAGTGAGTGGTGTGGGATATATCAGAGAAGTTACAGTGAGGGGTGTGTGATATACCAGAGAGTGTCACAGTTAGAGGTGTGGGATTTTTCAGAGAGTGGTACAGTAAGGGGTGTGGGATATATCACAGTGTGTTACAGTGAGTGGTGTGGGATATATCACAGTGTGTTACAGTGAGAGGTGTGGGATATATCAGAGAGTGTTACAGTGAGGGTTGTGGGATATATCAGAGAGTGTTCCAGTGAGGGGTGTGGGATATATCAGAGAGTGTTGCAGTGAGGGTTGTGGGATATATCAGAGAGTGTTACAGTGAGGGGTGTGGGATATATCATCGTTTGTTACAGTGAGATGTTTGGGATATATCAGAGAGTGTTACAGTAAGGGTTGTGGGATATATCAGAGAGTGTTCCAGTGAGGGGTGTGGGATATATCAGAGAGTGTTACAGTGAGGGTTGTGGGATATATCAGAGAGTGTTCCAGTGAGGGGTGTGGGATATATCATCGTTTGTTACAGTGAGATGTGTGGTATATATCAGAGAGTGTTCCAGTGAGGGGTGTGGGATACATCATCGTGTGTTACAGTGAGAGGTTTGGGATATATCAGAGAGTGCTACAGTGAGGGTTGTTGGATAAATCAGAGAGTGTTACAGTGAGGGGTGTGGGATATATCAGATAGTGTTGCAGTGAGGGGTGTGGGATATATCAGAGAGTGTTTCAGTGAGGGGTGTGGGATATTCCAGATAGTGTTGCAGTGAGGGGTGTGGGATATATCATAGAGTGTTACAGTGAGGGGTGTGGGATAGATCATAGAATGTTACAGTGAGGGGTGTGAGATATATCATAGAGTGTTACAGTGAGGGGTGTGGGATATTTCAGATAGTGTTGCAGTGAGGGGTGTGGGATATATCAGAGAGTGTTACAGTAAGGGTTGTGGGATATATCAGAGATTGTTACAGTGAGGGGTGTGGGATATATCAGAGAGTGTTACAGTGAGGGGTGTGGGATATATCAAAGAGTGTTACAGTGAGGGGTGTGGGATATATCAGAGAGTGTTGCAGTGAGGGGTGTGGGATATATCAGATAGTGTTACAGTGAGGGGTGTGAGATATATCATAGAGTGTTACAGTGAGGGGTGTGGGATATTTCAGATAGTGTTGCAGTGAGGGGTGTGGGATATATCATAGAGTGTTACAGTGAGGGGTGTGGGATATATCAGAGAATGTTGCAGTGAGGGGTGTGGGATATATCAGATAGTGTTGCAGAAAGGGGTGTGGTATATATCAGAGAGTGTTACAGTGAGAGTTGTGGTATATATCAGAGAGTCTTGCAGTGAGGGGTGTGGGATATATCATAGTGTGCTACATTGAGGGGTGTGGTATATATCAGAGAGTGTTACAGTGAGTGGTGTGGGATATATCAGAGAATGTTACAGTGAGGGGTGTGGGATATATCAGTGAGTGTTTCAGTGTGGGTGTGGGATAGATCATAGAATGTTACAGAGAGGGGTGTGAGATATTTCATAGAGTGTTACAGTGAGGGGTGTGGGATATTTCAGATAGTGTTACAGTGAGGGGTGTGGGATATATCATAGAGTGTTACAGTGAGGGGTGTGGGATATATCAGATAGTGTTACAATGAGGGGTGTGGGATATATCAGAGAGTGTTACAGTGAGGGGTGTGGGATATATCAGATAGTGTTACATTGAGGGGTGTGGGATATATCAGAGAATGTGACAGTGAGGGATGTGGGATATATCAGAGATTGTTCCAGTGAGGGGTGTGGGATATATCAGTGAGTGTTTCAGTGTGGGTGTGGGATATATCATAGAATGTTACACTGAGGGGTGTGGGATATATCAGAGCGTGTAACAGTGAGAGGTGTGGGATATATCAGAGAGTGTTACAATGAGGGATGTGGGGTAAATCAGAGGGTGTTACAGTGAGGGGTGTGGGATATATTAGAGAGTGTTACAGTGAGGGATGTGGGATATATCAGAGAGTGTTACAATGAGGGGTGTGGGATGCATCAGAGAGTTTTACAGTGGAGGGTGTGGGATATATCAGAGAGTGTTGCAGTGAGAGATGTGGAAAATATCACATCGTGTTACACTGAGGTTTGTGGGATATATTAGCGAGTGTTGCAGTGAGGGGGCGTGTCTTATATCAGAGTGTGTAACAGTGAGATGTGTGGGATTTATCAGAGTGTTACAGTGAAGGGTGTGAGATATATCAGAGAGCGTTACTGTGAGGGGTGTGGGATATATCAGAGACTATTACAGTGAGGGATGTGGAATATATCAGAGAGTGTTACAGTGAGGGGTGTGGGATATATCAGAGAGTGTTACAGTGAGGGGTGTGGAAAATATCACAGAGTGTTACAGTGAGGGGTGTGGGATATATCAGAGAGTGTTACAGTGAGGGGTGTGGGATAAATTAGAGTCTGTTACAGTGAGAGGTGTGGGATATATCACAGAGTGTTACTGTGAGGGGTGTGGGATATATCAGAGATTGTTGCAGTGAGGGGTGTGGGAAATCTCAGTGAGTGTTACAGTGTGGAGTGTGGGATATATCAGAGATTATTACAGTGAGGGGTGTGGGATATATCAGATAATGTTACAGTGTGGAGTGTGGGATATATCAGAGATTATTACAGTGAGGGGTGTGGGATATATCAGATAATGTTACAGTGAGGGGTGTGGGATATATCAGAGAGTGTTACAGTGTGGAGTGTGGGATATATCAGAGATTATTACAGTGAGGGGTGTGGGATATATCAGATAATGTTACAGTGAGGGGTGTGGGATATATCAGAGAGTGTTTCAGTGAATGTTGTGGGATATATCAGAGAGTGTTCCAGTTAGAGGTGTGGGAAATATCAGAGAGTGTTACAGTGAGTGGTGTGGGACATATCAGAGACTGTTTCAGTGAGCGGTGTGGGATATATCAGAGAAGTTACAATAAGGGATGTGGGATATATCAGAGAGTGTTACACTGAGGGTTGTGGGAGATATCAGAGAGTGTTAAAGTGAGGGGTGTGGGATATATCAGAGATGTTACAGTGAAGGATGTGGGGTATATCAGTGAGTGTTACAGTGAGGGTTGTGGGAGATATCAGAGAGTGTTAAAGTGAGGGGTGTGGGATATATCAGAGATGTTACAGTGAAGGATGTGGGATATATCAGAGAGTGTTACACTGAGGGTTGTGGGAGATATCAGAGAGTGTTAAAGTGAAGGCTGTGGGATATATCAGAGATGTTACAGTGAAGGATGTGGGGTATATCAGAGAGTGTTACAGTGAGGGGTGTGGGGTATATCAGAGAATGTTACAGTGAGGGGTGTGAGATATATCAGAGAGTGTTACAGTGAGGGGTGTGGGATATATCAGAGAGTGTTACAGTGAGGCGTGTGGGATATATCTGAGATGTTACAGTGAGGGGGTGGGAAATATCAGAGAGTTTTATAGTGAGGTGTGTGGGATATATCAGAGATTGTTACAAGAGGGGTGTGGGATATATCAGAGAGTGTTGCAGTGAGGGGTGTGGGATATATCAGAGATTTAACAGTGAGGGGTGCGGGATATATGAGGGAATCTTACAGTGAGGGGTGTGGGATATGTCAGAGATTGTTACGGTGAGGGGTGTGGGATATATCAGAGAGTCTTACAGTGAGGGGTGTGAGATATATCAGAGAGTGTTACAGTGAGTTGGTTGTGGGATATATCAGAGAGTGTTACAGTGAGGGGTGTGGAATATATCAGAGAGTGTTACAGTGAGGGATGTGGGATATATCAGAGAGTGTTACAGTGAGGGGTGTGGGATATATCAGAGAGTATTACAGTGAGGGGTGTGGAATATATCAGAGATGTTACAGTGAGGGTTGTGGGATATATCAGAGAGTGTTACAGTGAGCGGTGTGGGATATAACAGAGAGTGTTACAGTGAGGGATGTGGGGAATATATGAGAAGTGACATTGAGGTGTGTGGGATATATCAGAGAGTGTGATATTGAAGCGTGTGGGATATATCAGAGAGTGTTACAATGAGGGGTGTGGGATAAATTAGAGTCTGTTACAGTGAGAGCTGTGGGATATATCAGAGTGTGTTACAGTCAGACATGTGGGAAATTTCACAGTGTGTTATAGTGAGGGATGTGGGATATATCAGAGAGTGTTGCAATGAGGGGTGTGGGATACATCAGAGAGTTTAACAGTGAAGGATGTGGGATATATCCAAGACTGTTTCAGTGAGGTTTGTGGGAAATATCGGAGAGTGTTACAGTGAGGGGTGTGGGACATATTAGCGAGTGTTGCAGTGAGGGGGCGTGTCTTATATCAAAGTGTGTTGCAGTGAGGGGTGTGGGATATATCAGAGAGTGTTACAGTGAGGGGTGTGGGATATATCAGACAGTGTTACAATGAGGGATGTGGGATATATCAGAGAGTGCTGCAGGGAGGGTTGAGGGAAATATCTCAGAGTGTTACAGTTAGGGGTGTGAGATATATCAGAGAGTGTTGCACTGAGTGGTGTGGGAAATTTCAGAGTGTTACAGTGAGGGGTGTGGGATATATCAGAGAGAGTTAAATTGAGGGGTGTGGGATATATCAGAGAGTGTTACAGTGAGGGGTGTGGGATATATCAGAGTGTTACAGTGAGGGGTGTGGGATATATCAGAGAGAGTTAAATTGAGGGGTGTGGGATATATCAGAGAGTGATACAGTGAGGGGTGTGGGATATATCAGAGAGTGTTACAGTGAGGGATGTGGGGTATATCAGAGAGTGTTACAGTGGGGGTGTGGGATATATCAGAGAGTGTTATAGTGAGGGGTGTGGGATATATCAGAGAGTGTTACAGTGAGGGGTGTGGGATATATCAGAGTATTACAGTGAGGGGTGTGGGATATATCAGAGAGTGTTACAGTGGGGTGTGGGATATATCAGAGTATTACAGTGAGGGGTGTGGGATATATCAGACAGTGTTACAGTGTGGAGTGTGGGATATATCAGAGACTGTTTCAGTGAGCGGTGTGGGATATATCAGAGAAGTTACAGTGAGGGGTGTGGGATATATCGGAGAAGTTACAGTGAGGGGTGTGGGATATTTCAGAGAAGTTACAGTGAGGGGTGTGGGATAATTCGAAGATTGTGACAGTGAGTGGTGTGGGATTTATCAGAGAGTGTTACAGTTAGGGGTGTGGGATATATCAGAGAGTGTGACACTGAGGGTTGTGGGCGATATCAGAGAGTGTTAAAGTGAGGGGTGTGGGATATATCAGAGATGTTACAGTGAAGGATGTGGGGTATATCAGAGAGTGTTACAATGAGGTATGTGTTGTACATCAGAGAGTGTTACAGTGAGGGGTGTGGGATATATCAGATAGTGTTGCAGAAAGGGGTGTGGTATATATCAGAGAGTGTTACAGTGAGAGTTGTGGTATATATCAGAGAGTCTTGCAGTGAGGGGTGTGGGATATATCATAGTGTGCTACATTGAGGGGTGTGGTATATATCAGAGAGTGTTACAGTGAGTGGTGTGGGATATATCAGAGAATGTTACAGTGAGGGGTGTGGGATATATCAGAGAGTGTTACAGTGAGGGGTGTGGGATAGATCATAGAATGTTACAGTGAGGGGTGTGCGATATATCATAGAGTGTTACAGTGAGGGGTGTGGGATATTTCAGATAGTGTTACAGTGAGGGGTGTGGGATATATCATAGAGTGTTACAGTGAGGGGTGTGGGATATTTCAGATAGTGTTACAGTGAGGGGTGTGGGATATATCATAGAGTGTTACAGTGAGGGGTGTGGGATATATCAGATAGTGTTACAATGAGGGGTGTGGGATATATCAGAGAGTGTTACAGTGAGGGGTGTGGGATATATCAGATAGTGTTACATTGAGGGGTGTAGGATATATCAGAGAATGTGTCAGTGAGGGGTGTGGGATATATCAGAGATTGTTCCAGTGAGGGGTGTGGGATATATCAGTGAGTGTTTCACTGTGGGTGTGGGATATATCAGAGAGTGTTACACTGAGGGGTGTGGGATATATCAGGAAGTGTTACAGTGAGGGTTGTGGAATATATCAGAGTGTTACACTGAGGGGTGTGGGATATATCAGAGAGTGTTGCAGTGAGAGGTGTGGGATATATCAGAGAGTGTTACAATGAGGGATGTGGGGTAAATCAGAGAGTGTTACAGTGAGGGGTGTGGGATATATCAGAGCGTGTAACAGTGAGAGGTGTGGGATATATCAGAGAGTGTTACAATGAGGGATGTGGGGTAAATCAGAGAGTGTTACAGTGAGGGGTGTGGGATATATTAGAGAGTGTTACAGTGAGGGATGTGGGATATATCAGAGAGTGTTACAATGAGGGGTGTGGGATGCATCAGAGAGTTTTACAGTGGAGGGTGTGGGAAATATCAGAGAGTGTTACAGTGAGAGATGTGGGAAATATCACATAGTGTTACACTGAGGTTTGTGGGATATATTAGCGAGTGTTGCATTGAGGGGGCGTGTCTTATATCAGAGTGTGTAACAGTGAGATGTGTGGGATTTATCAGAGTGTTACAGTGAAGGGTGTGAGATATATCAGAGAGTGTTACAGTGAGGGGTGTGCGGTATATCAGAGAGCGTTACTGTGAGGGGTGTGGGATATATCAGAGACTATTACAGTGAGGGATGTGGAATATATCAGAGAGTGTTACAGTGAGGGGTGTGGGATATATCAGAGAGTGTTACAGTGAGGGGTGTGGAAAATATCACAGAGTGTTACAGTGAGGGGTGTGGGATATATCAGAGAGTGTTACAGTGAGGGGTGTGGGATATATCAGAGAGTGTTACAGTGAGGGGTGTGGAAAATATCACAGAGTGTTACAGTGAGGGGTGTGGGATATATCAGAGATTGTTGCAGTGAGGGGTGTGGGAAATCTCAGTGAGTGTTCCAGTGAGGGGTGTGGGATATATCAGAGATTGTTACAAGGAGGGATGTGCGGTTTATCAGAGATGTTACAGTGAGGGGTGTGGGACATATCAGAGAGTGTTACAATGAGGGATGTGGGGTAAATCAGAGAGTGTTACAGTGAGGGGTGTGGGATATATTAGAGAGTGTTACAGTGGAGGGTGTGGGATATATCAGAGAGTGTTACAGTGAGAGGTGTGGGATATATCAGAGAGTGTTACAATGAGGGATGTGGGGTAAATCAGAGAGTGTTACAGTGAGGGATGTGGGATATATCAGAGAGTGTTACAGTGAGAGGTGTGGGATATTTCAGAGAGTGTTACAATGAGGGATGTGGGATATATCAGAGAGTGTTATACTGAGGGGTGTGGAATTTATCAGAGCGAGTTACAGTGAGGGCTGTGGGATATTTCAGACAGTGTTACAGTGAGGCGTGTGGGGTATATCAGAGAGTGTTACAGTGAGGGGTGTGGGATATATCAGAGAGTGTTACAGTGAGGGGTGTGGGATATATCAGAGCGTGTTCCAGTGAGGGGTGTGGGGTATATCAGAGAGTGTTACAGTGAGGGGTGTGGGGTATATCAGAGAGTGTTACAGTGAGGGGTGTGGGGTATATCAGAGATTGTTACAGTGAGGGGTGTGCAATATATCAGAGAGTGTTACAGTGAGGGGTGTGGGGTATATCAGAGAGTGTGACAGTGAGTGGTGTGGGATATATCAGAGAGTGTTACAGTGAGGGGTGTGGGGTATATCAGAGAGTGTGACAGTGAGGGGTGTGGGATATATCAGAGAGTGTTACAGTGAGGGGTGTGGGATGTATCAGAGAGTGTTGCAGTGAGGGGTGTGGGATATTTCAGAGAGTGTTACAGTGAGGGGTGTGGGATGTATCAGAGAGTGTTGCAGTGAGGGGTGTGGGATATTTCAGAGAGCGTTACAGTGAGGGGTGTGGGATATTTCAGAGAGTGTTACAGTGAGGGGTGTGGGATATATCAGAGAGTGTTACAGTGAGGGGTGTGGGATATATCAGAGAGTCTTACAGTGAGGGGTGTGCAATATATCAGGGAGTGTTACAGTGAGGGGTGTGGGGTATATCAGAGAGTGTGACAGTGAGTGGTGTGGGATATATCAGAGAGTGTTACAGTGAGGGGTGTGGGGTATATCAGAGAGTGTGACAGTGAGGGGTGTGGGATATATCAGAGAGTGTTACAGTGAGGGGTGTGGGATGTATCAGAGAGTGTTGCAGTGAGGGGTGTGGGATATTTCTGAGAGTGTTACAGTGAGGGGTGTGGGATGTATCAGAGAGTGTTGCAGTGAGGGGTGTGGGATATTTCAGAGAGTGTTACAGTGAGGGGTGTGGGATATTTCAGAGAGTGTTACAGTGAGGGGTGTGGGATATATCAGAGAGTGTTACAGTGAAGGGTGTGGGATATATCAGAGAGTCTTACAGTGAGGGGTGTGCAATATATCAGAGAGTGTTACAGTGAGGGGAGTGGGATATATCAGAGAGTCTTACAGTGAGGGGTGTGCAATATATCAGAGAGTGTTACAGTGAGGGGTGTGGGGTATATCAGAGAGTCTTACAGTGAGGGGTGTGGGATATATCAGAGAGTCTTACAGTGAGGGGTGTGGGATATATCAGAGAGTCCTACAGTGAGGGGTGTGCAATATATCAGAGAGTGTTACAGTGAGGGGAGTGGGATATATCAGAGAGTCTTACAGTGAGGGGTGTGCAATATATCAGAGAGTGTTACAGTGAGGGGAGTGGGATATATCAGAGAGTGTTACAGTGAGGGGTGTGGGGTATATCAGAGAGTGTTACAGTGAGGGGTGTGGGATATATCAGAGAGTCTTACAGTGAGGTGTGTGGGATATATCAGAGTGTGTTACAGTGAGGGGTGTGGAATTTATCAGAGAGTGTTACAGTGAGGGGTGTGGGATATATCAGAGAGTGTTACAGTGAGGGGTGTGGGATATATCAGAGAGTGTTACAGTGAGGGGTGTGGGATATATCAGAGAGTGTTACAGTGAGGGGTGTGGGATATATCAGAGAGTGTTACAGTGAGGGGTGTGGGATATATCAGAGAGTGTTACAGTGAGGGGTGTGGGATATATCAGAGAGTGTTACAGTGAGGGGTGTGGGATATATCAGAGAGTGTTACAGTGAGGGGTGTGGGATATATCAGAGAGTGTTACAGTGAGGGGTGTGGGATATATCAGAGAGTGTTACAGTGAGGGGTGTGGGATATATCAGAGAGTGTTACAGTGAGGGGTGTGGGATATATCAGAGAGTGTTACAGTGAGGGGTGTGGGGTATATCAGAGAGTGTTACAGTGAGGGGTGTGGGGTATATCAGAGAGTGTTACAGTGAGGGGTGTGGGGTATAACAGAGAGTCTTACAGTGAGGGGTGTGGGATATATCAGAGAGTGTTATACTGAGGGGTGTGGAATTTATCAGAGCGTGTTACAGTGAGGGGTGTGGGGTATATCAGAGAGTCTTACAGTGAGGGGTGTGGGATATATCAGAGAGTGTTACAGTGAGAGGTGTGGGGTATATCAGAGAGTGTTACAGTGAGGGGTGTGCAATATGTCAGAGAGTGTTACAGTGAGGGGTGTGGGATATATCAGAGAGTGTTACAGTGAGGGGTGTGGGATATATCAGAGAGTGTTACAGTGAGTGGTGTGCAAAATATCAGAGAGTGTTGCAGTGAGGGGTGTGGGATATATCAGAGAGTGTTACAGTGAGGGGTGTGCAATATATCAGAGAGTGTTACAGTGAGGGGTGTGGGATATATCAGAGAGTGTTACAGTGAGGGGTGTGGGATATATCAGAGAGTGTTACAGTGAGGGGTGTGGGATATATCAGAGAGTGTTACAGTGAGGGGTGTGGGATATATCAGAGAGTGTTACAGTGAGGGGTGTGGGATATATCAGAGAGTGTTACAGTGAGGGGTGTGGGATATATCAGAGAGTGTTACAGTGAGGGGTGTGGGGTATATCAGAGAGTGTTGCAGTGAGGGGTGTGGGGTATATCAGAGAGTGTGACAGTGAGGGGTGTGGGATATATCAGAGAGTGTTACAGTGAGGGGTGTGGGGTATATCAGAGAGTGTTACAGTGAGGGGTGTGGGGTATATCAGTGAGTCTTACAGTGAGGGGTGTGGGATATATCAGAGAGTGTTACAGTGAGAGGTGTGGGGTATATCAGAGAGTGTTACAGTGAGGGGTGTGGGATATATCAGAGAGTGTTACAGTGAGGGGTGTGGGATATATCAGAGAGTCTTACAGTGAGGGGTGTGGGATATATCAGAGAGTGTTACAGTGAGGGGTGTGGGATATATCAGAGAGTCTTACAGTGAGGGGGTTGGGATATATCAGAGAGTGTTACAGTGAGGGGTGTGGGGTATATCAGAGAGTGTTACAGTGAGGGGTGTGGGATATATCAGAGAGTGTTACAGTGAGGGGTGTGGGATATATCAGAGAGTCTTACAGTGAGGGGGTTGGGATATATCAGAGAGTGTTACAGTGAGGGGTGTGGGGTATATCAGAGAGTGTTACAGTGAGGGGTGTGCAATATATCAGAGAGTGTTGTAGTGAGTGGTGTGGGATTTATCAGAGAGTGTTACAGTGAGGGGTGTGGGATATATCAGAGAGTCTTACAGTGAGGGGTGTGCAATATATCAGAGAGTGTTGCAGTGAGGGGTGTGGGATATATCAGAGAGTGTTACAGTGAGGGGTGTGGGATATATCAGAGAGCGTTACAGTGAGGGGTGTGGGATATATCAGAGAGTGTTACAGTGAGGGGTGTGCAATAGATCAGAGAGTGTTGCAGTGAGGAGTGTGGGATATATCAGAGAGTCTTACAGTGAGGGGTGTGCAATAGATCAGAGAGTGTTGCAGTGAGGAGTGTGGGATATATCAGAGAGTCTTACAGTGAGGGGTGTGCAATATATCAGAGAGTGTTACAGTGAGGGGTGTGGGATATCTCAGAGAGTCTTACAGTGAGGGGTGTGCAATATATCAGAGAGTGTTGCAGTGAGGGGTGTGGGATATATCAGAGAGTGTTACAATGAGGGGTGTGCAATATATCAGAGAGTGTTACAGTGAGGGGAGTGGGATATCTCAGAGAGTCTTACAGTGAGGGGTGTGCAATATATCAGAGAGTGTTGCAGTGAGGGGTGTGGGATATATCAGAGAGTCTTACAGTGAGGGGTGTGCAATATATCAGAGAGTGTTACAGTGAGGGGTGTGGGATATCTCAGAGAGTCTTACAGTGAGGGGTGTGCAATATATCAGAGAGTGTTGCAGTGAGGGGTGTGGGATATATCAGAGAGTGTTGCAGTGAGGGGTGTGGGATATATCAGAGAGTGTTACAGTGAGGGGTGTGGGATATCTCAGAGAGTCTTACAGTGAGGGGTGTGCAATATATCAGAGAGTGTTGCAGTGAGGGGTGTGGGATATATCAGAGAGTCTTACAGTGAGGGGTGTGCAATATATCAGAGAGTGTTACAGTGAGGGGTGTGGGATATCTCAGAGAGTCTTACAGTGAGGGGTGTGCAATATATCAGAGAGTGTTGCAGTGAGGGGTGTGGGATATATCAGAGAGTCTTACAGTGAGGGGTGTGCAATATATCAGAGAGTGTTGCAGTCAGGAGTGTGGGAAATATCAGAGAGTCTTACAGTGAGGGGTGTGCAATATATCAGAGAGTGTTGCAGTGAGGGGTGTGGGATATATCAGAGAGTGTTACAGTGAGGGGTGTGGGATATATCAGAGAGTCTTACAGTGAGGGGTGTGGGATATATCAGAGAGTGTTACAGTGAGGGGTGTGGGATATATCAGAGAGTCTTGCAGTGAGGGGTGTGCAATATATCGGAGAGTGTGACGGTGAGGGGTGTGGGATTAGAATTAGAATTAGAATTAGAACATTACAGCGCAGTACAGGCCCTTCGGCCCTCGATGTTGCGCCGACCTGTGAAACCATCTGACCTACACTATTCCATTTTCATCCATATGTCTATCCAATGACCACTTAAATGCCCTTAAAGTTGGCGAGTCTACTACTGTTGCAGGCAGGGCGTTCCACGCCCCTACTACTCTCTGAATAAAGAAACTACCTCTGACATCTGTCCTATATCTATCACCCCTCAACTTAAAGCTATGTCCCCTCGTGTTTGCCATCACCATCCGAGGAAAAAGACTCTCACTATCCACCCTATCTAACCCTCTGATTATCTTATATGTCTCTATTAAGTCACCTCTCCTCCTCCTTCTCTCCAACGAAAACAACCTCTAGTCCCTCAGCCTTTCCTCATAAGACCTTCCCTCCATACCAGGCAACATCCTAGTAAATCTCCTCTGCACCCTTTCCAAAGCTTCCACATCCTTCCTATAATGCGGTGACCAGAACTGCACGCAATACTCCAGGTGCGGCCTCACCAGACTTTTGTACAGCTGCAGCATGACCTCGTGGCTCCGAAACTCGATCCCCCTACTAATAAAAGCTAACACACCATATGCCTTCTTAACAGCCCTATTAACCTGGGTAGCAACTTTCAGGGATTTATGGACCTGGACACCAAGATCTCTCTGTTCATCTACACTACCAAGAATCTTCCCATTAGCCCAGTACTCTGCATTCCTGTTACTCCTTCCAAAGTGAATCACCTCGCACTTTTCCGCATTAAACTCCATTTGCCATCTCTCAGCCCAGCTCTGCAGCCTATCTATGTCCCTCTGTACCCTACAACATCCTTCGGCACTATCCACAACTCCACCGACCTTAGTGTCATCAGCAAATTTACTAACCCACCCTTCTACACCCTCTTCCAGGTCATTTATAAAAATGACCAACAGCAGTGGCCCCAAAACAGATCCTTGCGGTACACCACTAGTAACTAAACTCCAGGATGAACATTTGCCATCAACCACCACCCTCTGTCTTCTTTCAGCTAGCCAATTTCTGATCCAAAGCTCTAAATCACCTTCAACCCCATACTTCCGTATTTTCTGCAATAGCCTACCGTTGGGAACCTTATCAAACGCCTTACTGAAATCCATATACACCACATCCACTGCTTTACCCTCATCCACCTGTTTGGTCACCTTCTCGAAAAACTCAACAAGGTTTGTGAGGCACGACCTACCCGTCACAAAACCGTGCTGATATATCAGAGTGTGTTACAGTGAGTGGTGTGGGATATATCAGAGTGTGTTACAGTGAGGGGTGTTGGATATATCAGAGAGTGTTACAGTGAGGCGTGTGGGGTATAGCAGAGAGTGTTACAGTGAGGGGTGTGGGATATATCAGAGAGTGTTCCAGTGAGGGGTGTGGGATATATCAGAGCGTGTTTCAGTGAGGGGTGTGGGGTATATCAGAGAGTGTTACAGTGAGGGGTGTGGGATATATCAGAGAGTGTTACAGTGAGGGGTGTGGGATATGTCAGAGAGTGTTACAGTGAGGGGTGTGGGATATATCAGAGAGTGTTACAGTGAGGCGTGTGGGGTATATCTGAGAGTGTTCCAGTGAGGGGTGTTGGATATATCAGAGAGTGTTACATTGATTTGTCCCCCATCGATCACCCTTGGCCTCCTCCTATTTCCCATCTTCATGCTATCTCTCGTTGATCTCATCTGACAACACAGCGCCATTTTGTACATGTATTCTGCGACACCCAGCTCCACCTCACCACCACTGCTCTCAACTCCTCCGCTGTTGCTAAATTTTCAGACTGTTTGTCCGACATGCAGTCCTGGACGAGCGGGGACTTCCTTCAATTAAATATGGGGAAGACTGAAGCCATTGTTTTTGCTACCCTCTCCAAACTCAGTTCTCTAGCTACCGACTCCATTCCTCTCCCTGGCAACAGTCTGCGATTAAGCCAATCCGTTCGCCGCCTTGCTGACCTGAGATCAGATCTGATCGCATACTCCTGCCGTCACTATGACGGTCTATTTCCTCCTCCGTAACATCGCCCGCCTCTGCCCCTGTCTCAGCTAATCTGCTGCTGAAACCCTCATTCATGCCTTCGTTACCTCTAGACTTGACTGTTCCAATGCACTCTTGGCTGCTCTCCCAGATTCCACTCTCCGTAAACCTGAGTTCATCCGAAACTCTGCGTCTCGTGTCCTGACTCGCACCAAGTCCCGTTCACCCATCGCCCCCTGTGCTCACTGATCTACACTGGCTCCCAGTCTGGCAGCATCTGAATTTTCAAATTCTCATCCTTGTTTTCAAATCCCTCCACAGCCTCACCCCCACCCCCTCCCTATCCCTATCTCTGTAACCTGCTGCAACCCCCACTACCCTCCGTGATCTCTGAGCTCCTCGAATTCCTCTCGTCCGTGCCCCGATTTTAATCTCTCCACCATTGGCGGCCGTGCCTTCAGCTGCCTGGGGCCCCGAGCTCTGGAATTCCCTCCCTGAACCTCTCCGCCTCTCTACACCCCTCCTTTAAAACGCTCCTTAAAACCGACCTCTTTGACCGAGATTTTGCTCATCTGTCTTAATATCTCCTGATGTGGCTCAGTGTCAAATTTTGTTTGATAACCGCTCCTGTGAAGATCTTTGTAAATGCACGTTCCTGTGTTCTTGAACTGCTCCAGTTTGGTGCAGGTGCTCCCACAGACTCGGGCACCAGTCCATGTTCGGGAGGAGAGGGCGTAAACAAGCCGGGCCGGGGAGGGGTTCCTTGCTCCTGATCCCCATTCATTGACTCTGTGAGTGGTGAATTGGAGCCCCCACACCTGGGACTCGAGGGCCAACAATCCTGCTGCCAGTGCTGAGGGAGTGCTGCACTGTCCGAAGTGCCGTCTCTGGAATGAGGCGTTAAACCCCAGGCCCCGTCTGCCCTCTCGGGTGGCTGTAAAAGATCCCACGGCCCACTGTTTGGAAGAAGAGCACGTTGTGGGGTGTGGGTGGGGAGAGGGGTGGTTCTCCCTGGTGTCCTGGGGCCGATATTTATCCTTCGGCCAAGCTTACTAAAAGAGCAACTGATCTGGTGAACCGAGGGGGAGGGTGGAATTCTAAGTATGTTTCTCTGTCAGTTCCCCTGCTCACTTGTCAAAGAGACTCGACTGGAGGCAGCTGTTCCTTGCCCAACGTTTCCAGACCCAGGGGTCTCCCTCTCTCCTCTTTTCCCACGCTCATTCCCGTTCACAGCTTGTTCACTCAAGGGGGCATTCCTTGCCGGGTCTGCGGGGCCTGACATCTTCGCTGTAGGACTCTGGCTCTCCCTACCCCTTCCAAGCATCACACCCATGCCCACCCCTCCCACACCACTCTGGCCATTCGTCTCCATCTCCTCAAAGTGTAGCAACCCCCTCCGATCCATCCCCACCCTCAGCGCACACCCTCACTGCACTTATCACAGGGGAAGCTACTTTCAAGGGAGGGGCATCCCACCATGTGTATTGGCAGAGCTGTCAGTGGCCATGAATGGACGGATCTGTATCTTCCAAATCTTTCACTCTCTCTCTCTCTTCCTTCACCCAGATCTGTTAACCCCTTCATAGCCAGAACAAAGCTCCTTCTCCCAAACTCTGTTCACGTTTTTTGGCAGTCAGCCTGTGACCCCCCCCCCCCCCACCCCCCGATGCTGCCAAGTCGGAAGGTGGTGGGCCCATGTCCCCGCTATGGAGATGCGAGCCCCCTAATCCTGGGCTGGCACCCCTGGGTGCCTGTACTGATGGGGTGCTACACTGTTGGAGGTGCCGTCTTCAGTCAAAACCCCTGTCTGCCCTCTCCCGCCGACGTCCAAGAACCCCCTGAACTTTTCCTCATCCTTGTTTTCAAATCCCTCCCTGGCCTCACAACTCCCCCCCACTTCCCTGCCTCTGTCACCTCCTCCAGCCCCACAACCCTCGCTGCTCCCCTCTAATTCCGGCCTCTCGCGCATCCCCCGATTTTAATCTCTCCACCATTGGTGGAAGTGCCTTCAGCTGCCTGGGGCCCCGAGCTCTGGAATTGCCTCCCTGAACCTCTCCACCTCTCACTCTCCTCCTTTAAGGCACTCCTTAAAAACCGACCTCTTTGACCGAGCTTTTGGTCAGCTGACCTAATATCTCCTGATGTGGCTGGGGTGGGGGTGGGGGGGGGGGTCGTACTTTGTTTTGTAATGCTCCCGCGGGATATTTTATCACATTAAAATCGCTAAATAAATGTAAGTTGTTGTTGTTATTGTTTCTGCTCTGTGCTATTAAGGTTTGCACGCAGCTCTTGTTTGCTTTGGCCATATTTAAGCTTCACAGTCCCTCCTCCTCTTCTGCCTCTCAATGCCTGTGCACTGTTACTCACAGCTGCTCGATGGAAGGCCTCGCCCTCAAAGCTTGATAGACTTGGCAAGCGCCTCACGTGGCTTTAAGCTGCAGAAACATCTGCGCTGTTCGGATGGGGGGGGGGAGGAAAAAGGAACTGAACCAGATGCCGAGAGAGCTGCCTGGCTATTGGCAAACTGTTTAGTAAATAGAATAGAATGTCATCGTTTAGCGCGAGGGAATTGAATACAACAGCTACACAGGGGATTGGTGAGACCACATCTGGAGTACTGTGTACAGTACTGGTCTCCTTATTTAAGGAATGATGTAAATATGTTGGAAGCAGTACAGAGAAGGTTTACTAGACTGATATCTGGAATGGGCGGGTTGTCTTATGAGGAAAGGGTGGACAGGCTAGGCTTGTATCCACTGGAGTTTAGAAGAGTAAGAGGCGACTTGATTGAAACATATAAAATACTGAGGGGTCTTGACAGGGTGGATGTGGAAAGGATGTTTCCCCTTGTGGGGGAATCTCGAACTAGGGGTCACTGTTTAAAAATAAGGGGTCGCCCATTTAAGACAGAGATGAGGAGAAATGTTTTCTCTCAGAGGGTCGTGAGTCTGTGGAATTCTCTTCCCCAAAAGGCGGTGGAAGCAGAGTCTTTGAATATTTTTAAGGCAGAGGTAGATAGATTCTTGATAAGAGGGTGAAAGGTTATCGGGGGTAGGTGGGAATGTGGAGTTGAGGTTACAATCAGTTCAGCCATGATCTTGTTGGATGGCAGAGCACGCTCGAGGGGCCGAGTGGCCTCCTCCTGCTCCTAATTCGTATGTCGGTCTGTAATTGTAGCTACGGCGGAGTCAGCTTTTCGGAGATATGACAGCGCAATACTGGAGAGCAGCAAAGACATCAACCCGACCTTTGTCTACTGTGGTGCGGCCTAGAGATGTTAAACCGAGGGCCCCGTCTGCCCCTCTTAGGGTGGCCATCAAAGGTCTCACGGCCTCTATACACACAGACGCACCCTCTGGGCATGCACACACCCACCCACGCACACACACACACTCTATACACACACACCCGTGACAGGCAGCAACTGTTGTAATGTGGCCACCATATCCTGGCCCTGCCAGCTGCAATGTTCTCCGGACAGGTGTGAGGTTTGGCTGAGTTTAGTAAGAGATTTATTCATTCATGGGATGTGGGCTTCGCTGGCCAGGCCAGCATTTATTGCCCATCCCTAATTGCCCTTGCGAAGGTGGTGGTGAACCGCCTGCTTGAACCGCTGCAGTCCATGTGGGGTAGGTACACCCACAGCGCTGTTAGGAAGGAAGTTCCAGGATTTTGACCCAGCGACAGTGAAGGAACAGCGATATAGTTCCAAGTCAGGATGGTGTGTGACTTGGAGGGGAACTTGCAGGTGGTGGTGTTCCCATGCATTTGCTGCCCTTGTCCTTCTAGTTGGTCGAGGTTAGGGTTTGGAAGGTGCTGTCTAAGGAGCCTTGGTGCATTGCTGCAGTGCATCTTGTAGATGGTACACACTGCTGCCACTGTGCGTCGGTGGTGGAGGGAGTGAATGTTTGTAGATGGTGTGCCAATCAAGCGGGCTGCTTTGTCCTGGATGGTGTCGGTCTTCTTGAGTGTTGTTGAAGCTGCACCCATCCAGGCAAGTGGAGAGTATTCCATCACACTCCTGACTTGTGCCTTGTAGATGGTGGACAGGCTTTGGGGAGTCAGGAGGTGAGTTACTCACCTCAGAATTCCTAGCCTCTGACCTGCTCTTGTAGCCACGGTATTTATATGGCTACTCCAGTTCAGTTTCTGGTCAATGGTAGCCCCTAGGAAGTTGATAGTGGGTGATTCAGAGATGGTAATGCCATTGAATGTCAAGGGGAGATGGTTAGATTTTCTCTTGTTGGAGATGGTCCTTGCCTGGCACTTGTGTGGCGTGAATGTTACTTGCCACTTATCAGCCCAAGCCTGGATATTGTCCAGGTCTTGTTGCATTTCTACACGGACTGCTTCAATATCTGAGGAGTCGTGAATGGTGCTGAACATTGTGCAATCATCAGTGAACATCCCCACTTCTGACCTTATGATTGAAGGAAGGTCATTGATGAAGCAACTGAAGATGGTTGGGCCTAGGACACCACCCTGAGGAACTTCTGCAGTGATGTCCTGGAGCGGAGATGATTGACCTCCAACAGCCACAACCATCTTCCTTTGCGCTCGGTATGACTCCAGCCAGTGGAGGGTTTTCCCCCTGATTCCCATTGACCTCAGTTTTGCTGGGGCTCCTTGATGCCATACTCGGTCAAATGCTACCTTGATGTCAAGGGCAGTCACTCTCACCTCACCTCTTGAGTTCAGCTCTTTTGTCCATGTTTGAACCAAGGCTGTAATGAGGTCAGGAGCTGAGTGGCCCTGGCAGAACCCAAACTGAGCGTCACTGAGCAGGTTATTGCTAAGCAAGTGCCGCTTGATGGCACTGTCAATGACACCTTCCATCACTTTACTGATGATTGAGAGTAGGCTGATGGGACGGTAATTGGCCGGGTTGGATTTGTCCTGCTTTTTGTGTACAGGACATACCTGGACAATTTTCCACATTGCAGGGTAGATGCCAGTGTTGTAGCTGTACTGGAACAGCTTGGCTAGGGGCGCGGCAAGTTCTGGAGCACAGGTCTTCAGTACTATTGCTGGAATATTGTCAGGGCCCATAGCCTTTGCAGTATCCAGTGCCTTCAGTCGTTTCTTGATATCACGCAGAGTGAATCGAATTAGCTGAAGACTGGCATCTGTGATGCTGGGGACTTCAGGAGGA
This sequence comes from Heterodontus francisci, assembly GCF_036365525.1. Lineage (NCBI taxonomy): Eukaryota > Metazoa > Chordata > Chondrichthyes > Heterodontiformes > Heterodontidae > Heterodontus > Heterodontus francisci. The sequence continues at coordinate 14,931,254 of NC_090404.1, forward strand.
GGCCAAGATGGATCATCAACTCGGCACTTCTGGCTGAAGATTGTTGCAAATGCTTCAGCCTTATCTTTCGCACTGATGTGCTGGGTTCCCCCATCATTGAGGATGGGGATATTTGTGGAGCCACCTCCTCCAGTTAGTTGTTTAATTGTCCACCACCATTCACGGCTGGATGTGGCAGGAGTGCAGAGCTTAGATCTGATCCGTTGGTTATGGGATCGCTTAGCTCTGTCTATCGCATGCTGCTTACGCAGTTTGGCATGCAAGTAGTCCTGTGTTGTAGCTCCACCGGGTTGACACCTCATTTTGAGGTATGCCTGGTGCTGTTCCTGGCATGCCCTCCTGCACTCTTCATTGAACCAGTGTTGGTCTCCTGGCTTGATGGTAATGGTAGAGTGGGGGATATGCTGGGCCATGAGGTTACAGATTGTGGTTGAGTACAATTCTGCTGCTGCTGATGGCCCACAGTGCCTCATGGATGCCCAGTTTTGCATTGCTAGATCTGTTCGAAATCTATCCCACTCAGCACGGTGATAGTGCCACACAACACGATGGACGGTATCCTCAATGTGAAGGCGGGACTTCGTCTCCACAAGGACTGTGCGGTGGTCACTCCGACCAATACTGTCATGGACAGATGCATCTGCGGCAGGCAGATTGGTGAGGATGAGGTCAAGTATGTTTTTCCCTCGTGTTGGTTCCCCCACCACCTGCCGCAGACCCAGTCTAGCAGCCATGTCCTTTAGGACTCGGCCAGCCCGGTCAGTAGTGGAGCTGCTGAGCCACTCTTGGAGATAGACATTGAAGTCCCCCACCCAGAGTACATTTTGTGCCCTCGCCACCCTCAGTGCTTCCTCCAAGTGCTGTTCAACATGGAGGAGTACTGAGTCATCAGCTGAGGGAGGGCAGTAGGTGGTAATCAGTAGGAGGTTACCTTGCCCATGTTTGACCTGATGCCATGAGACTTCATGGGGTCCAGAGTCGATGTTGAGGACTCCCAGGGCAACTCCCTCCCTACTGTATACCACTGTGCCACCACCTCCGCTGGGTCTGTCCTGCCAGTGGGACAGGACGTATCCGGGGATGGTGATGGCAGTGTCTGGGACATTGTCTGTAAGGTATGATTCCGTGAGTATGACCATGTCAGGCTGTTGCTTAACTAGTCTGTGGGACAGCTCTCCCAACTTTGGCACAAGCCCCCAGATGTTAGTAAGGAGGACTTTGCAGGGTTGACAGGGCTGGGTTTGCCGTTGTCATTTCCGGTGCCCAGGTCGATGCCGGGTGGTCCGTCCGCTTTCATTCCCTTTTATTAACTTGGTAGCGGTTAGATACAACTGAGTGACTTGCTGGGCCATTTCAGAGGGCATGTATGAGATATGAGACAGAGACTGTGAACTGTGAGGAGGATAGTGTCGAACTTCAAAAGGACACAGACAAGTTGGTGGAATGGGCAGACAGGTGGCAGATGAAGTTCAATGCAGAGAAATGTGAGGGGATTCATTTTGGAAGAACATGGAGAGACAATATAGAATAAAGGGTACAATTCTAAAGGGGGTGCAGGAGCAGAGGGACCTGCGTGCATATGTGCATAAGTCATTGAAGGTGGCAGGACAGGGTGAGAGAGCGGTTAGTAAAGCACACAGTATCCTGGGCTTTATTAATAGGGGCATAGAGTACAAGAGCAAGGAAGTTATGTTGAACTTGTATAAGACACTAGTTCAGCCTCAGCTGGAGTATTGTGTCCAATTCTGGGCACCGCACTTGAGGAAAGATGTGAGGACATTGGAGAGAGTACAGAAAAGATTCACGAGAATGGTTCCAGGGATGAGGAATTTCAGTGATGAAGATAGATTGGAGAAGTTAGGACTGTTTTCCTTGGAGAAGAGAAGGCTGAGAGGTGATTTGATCGAGGTATTCAAAATCATGAGGGGTCTGGACAGAGTAGATAGAGAGAAACTCTTCCCACTCGTGAAAGAATCGAGAACGAGGGCACAGATTTAAAGTATTTGGTAAGAGAAGCAAAAGTGACATGAGGAAAAACTTTTTCACACAGAGAGTGGTTAAGGACTGGAATGGACTTCCTGAGAACATGGTGGAGACAGGAGGAAGCATTCAAAAGTGAATTAGACTGTAATATGAAAAGGAAGAATGTGCAGAGTTACGGGGAGAAGGCGGGGGATTGGGACTAAGTGAATTGCTCTTTTGGAGAGCCAGTGGAGACACGATGGGCTGAATGGACTCCTTCTGCACTGTAACAATTCTGTGAGACAACAGATACTATTGAACAAAAATGGATTCTTTTTTATTCTCTTTTAGTGTGTGTGTGTGTGTGTGTGCGTGCGTGCGTGCGTGCGTGCGTGTGTGTGTGCAGGGTATGCTCAAGTGGGCAAAATGTACAATGTATTTTTCAAAACACTACACGGCCGGGTGCGAGGAGCGTGAGACACATCAGACTAACAGGCTGACCCTGACCGTGTTCCAATTTTGCACACCTTATATCATTTATTATTATATTTTATATATCATATACAAGAATTACTGAAAAATACGTCCGTAACAAACTATGGGACTGATTATAGGAGCAGGAGGAGGCCATTCAGCCCCTCGAGCCTGTTACACAGAACCAGGAGAAGGCCATTCAGCCCCTCGAGCCTGTTACACAGGACCAGGAGGCCATTCAGCCCCTTTAGCTAGTTCCACCATTGACTGAGATCATGGCTGATCTGAGACCTATCTCCATGCCCGTCTTTGCTCCATCTCCCTTAATACCTTTGGATCACAATTTAAAATCTGTGATTGATAGATTTGTAACAATTGGTCAAATATCAATTGCCCGTTTGGGGAAGAGAATTCCAAAATTCTACCACCCTTTGTGTGTAGAAGTGTTTCCTAAATTCTCTGTGAAAGGTCTGTCTCCATATTTAGACTTTGCACCACCACCCCCCACCCCCCAGTCCTAGAATCTCCAATGAGTGGGAAATATTTCTCTCTCTCTTTACCCTGTCTGTTCCCCTTACTATCTTGAAAACTTCAATTAAACCACCCGTTAACCTTCTAAATTCCATGGAATACAAGCCTAGTTTGTGTAAACTCTACTCGTAATTTAAACCTTGGAGTCCCAGTATCATTCCGGTCAATCTACACTGCACTCCTTCCAAAGCCAGTCTATCCTTCCTAAGGTGTGGTGCCCAGAACTGCTGACAGTTCTCCAGGTGTGGTCTAACCAGCGTTTTGTACAGCTGAAGCACGACCGCTATCCCCTTATATTGTAATCCTCGAGATATAATGACCAGCATTCCAATAGCTCTTTTCACTATCTTCTGTACATTTTTACAACCAGGTGAGGAAGGGGTTCTCGGGCTCCCCTTTCGCCCCTTCTCTAGTTAGACTGTAACAGGGTTTATCTTTTAAAGACAATGGTTTAACTTACCACCTCAGTGAGCACTTGCTCACTTTTCCTCTAATTATAACTGTAAATGAACCAGACAGGTTTTCTTGAGTTTAAACAAGAAAGATGTAAGTTTATTAACCTTAGCACTCTAAACGGGTTAAAGTTACTGAAATACGTGACGCATCCAGGCTCTCATTCATACGAGAGGCGCACAGACACACACACAAATAGATACAGAGGGGGAAAAGATAGAGTTGGGAGGTTGAAGTACGGTCTGTAATAAATGGAATTCAAATAATGAGTTTCAGTGTCCTTCGTTGAAGTTAAAGTCTTGAAGCCCTCGCTGGGCCACGTGCACAATTCGGGCTTGCTTCTCTGGTTCCGGAATGCTAGAGAGAGGCTTTATCCGTCCTCTAGGTCATTGCCTGTGAGGGTCTGTACATTTGAGGTTTAGCTGCAGCTGAGGCTCCCCAGGGACTTTGCTGGAGAGGGAGAGAGGGAGGTGCTGTTTTCTTCGTTGGAGTTCGGTTACTGTCTGTCTTCCCAGGCACAATTCACAAACTGAGTTACACAGGCAGGTGTGTCATGTGACCACCTCTTTGTCTGAAAACAGAAGTTTCTGGAATGTTTTTGAAATTCAAAGTTCTTCAGACATACTTCGTGCGAGGAGGGGGTGGTATTTGGCTCTTTTAAAGTCAAAGGGTGTCGATGGTTTTTGACAACCACGATTGACAAAAACCATTCTAGATGAATCAGAGCATGCCCCTATTGTTCTGGCTAGACTGGCTAATCGCCTCTGTCTCCCAGCCCACCTTTGGGCTTCTCATATGCAAATTGTGTGTGGCCATCTTTAGCAGTTCTGTTCTGCTTTGTAAAAGTTATTTGGCTCCATGATTCTATGGAAAGCTTACCTCCCCAGTGGAGAATGACTGGGTGGTGGCTATGGGACAGGCGCTTGACATTTCATCCTCGGTGACCTGGGGTCAAATGTAGGCCCAGAGGGGTCGAAGGCCTCCTCGCTGATGGTGGGGTCTAGCGGTGGAGGATGGGAGGAATTGGGAGGTTGGAATTGTTTCTCCATGTGAATCCACCACTTTTTCCCCCACAGCTTCAGGGCTACACAGAGAAGCCTCTCATGCTCCAGATGTTCATCGGGACGGCGGACGACCGCAACCTCCGGCCGCACGCCTTCTACCAGGTTCACCGTATCACCGGCAAGATGGTGGCCACCTCCAGTCAGGAGGCTGTCGTCAGTACCACCAAGATCCTGGAGGTGTCACTACTGCCCGAAAGCAACATGACCGCAAAGTAATATTTCAATAACACTTCTCAGTACTTAACGCATTTTTTCTTTCTTGGTCAATGTCACTCCGCAGGAACCGGAGCCTTGAGTGTGCCCGTGTCATCCGAGAGGTTAGAAAGTTTGAACCGTAGGTGCTCACTGGTGTGACGTTGGCAAAATGTACAGCTTGATGGGGAGAGTGTAGAGGGAGCTTTACTCTGTCTCTAACCCCGTTTTTTTTTTTACTCTGTATCTAACCCCGTTTTTTGGGGGGGTTTTTTGGGAGCTTTACTCTGTATCTAATACCCATTTTTTTTTTTTTAGGTGACCTTTATACCCCAGGCCCCTTTTATACATTTTATGTCGAGGGGGCCTTTATTCCTCAGGCCCCCTTTATATACACACTTATATTTTTAAAATAACTTTATTAAAAACAGAAATAAACAAAAACTCAAATTAAAATGCCATTCTCGGCATCGACAATGCACTCCAGTCCCTGCGGTGCCCACCGGTCGCGGAAGGCCTCAAGCGTACCGGTGGACACCGCATGCTCCTTCTCCAGGGCCACCCGGGCGCGAACGTAACCGCGGAAGAGGGGCAGGCAGTCGGGGAGGACGGAACCCACGACGGCCCGCAACCTGGACCTGTGAATTGCCACCTTGGCCAGGCCCAGGAGCAGACCGACAAGGAGATCCTCCTCCCGGCCCAAGCCCCTCCGCACCGGGTGCCCAAAGATCAGGAGCGTGGGACTGAAGTGCAGCCAGAATTTGAGGAGCAGCCCCTTCAGATACTCAAAGAGGGGCTGCAACCTCGCACACTCCGTGTAAACGTGGAACACGGACTCGTCCAGGCCGCAGAAAGTACAGGAGGCCTGGGAGTCCGTGAACCTACTTAAAAGTCTATTGCACGGGACTGCTCTGTGCAGCACCCTCCATCCCAAGTCCCCGATGTAAAGGGGGAGACTCCCGCGCAGAGACCTCCATCGGGGTTTCCCCTCACCGCCAGATGGCAACGCGGACCGCCAGGGCGTGTCCGGCCGGCTGACGAGGGCGAGGAAGTGGAGAGTGTGCAGGAGCAGCCCGTACAGGAAACCCCTCCGTGCCGATTGGAATGGCACGGAGGGCATTTCCGAGAGGCGGCTCGAGTTGTGCGGGACCGGTTCCCAAGGAGGGTTTCGGGGCCTGGGTCCGATGAGCAGTTCCGGCCGAGCGGGGGTCAGCTCGGCCGGGATCGCTCCGCACTCCCGAGCCCCCTCACCACCCGCAGTGAGGGGTGTCCCGGGGGTTTCAGCTACTCCTCCACCCGCTGGTCCGTCCCAGGAGTCGGCCGCCCGGACAGCCGAGGTGCTCTCCTCCGCCGGCGGGGGAGCGCCCTGACTGGAGGCGACCATGTTCCAGACTCGGAATAGATCCCGGTAAAAGACAGGCAACTCCCTCAGAGAAGCGCGGCTAACGGACTCCACCGGGAGCTGCGTGTCGTCTTGAAGGCAGTGACACTGGCGGAAAAAAATACGTCGCCAGCGCACACCATCTGGGAGGACGCTTGACGTACAGGTATCTCTGCAGGGTCCGAAGGCGGAGAGTCGCAGCCTGGGTGCGGACGCACACCAGCGATTGGCCGCCCTCCTCAATCGGGAGACTCAGGACCGCGGCAGAGACCCAGTGTTTCCTCTTGCCCCAGAAGAAATCGACGAGTTTCTTCTGGATCTTGGTGGCAAATACAGGGGGCGGGGCCAAAGTGACCAACCGGTACCACAACATGGAGGCCACCAGTTGGTTTATGACCAGCGCTCGGCCCCTGTAGGAAAGCACTCTGAGCAGTCCTGTCCAGCGCCCCAGCCGAGCGGTGACTTTCGTCTCCAACTCCTGCCAGTTTGCTGGCCAGGCTTCCTCAGCGGGGCTAAGGTGGACTCCCAGATAGAGGAGGTGCGTGGTACTCCACGCAAAAGGTGTCATCTCCTCTGGCAGGGAGTTCACCCGCCATTGACCCACCAGGAGTCCGGAACATTTCTCCCAAATGATCCTCGCGGAGGATGCGGCAGAAAAGGTCTGCTGGCAGTCGCGCATCCTCCGCAAGTCAACGGGATCTGTGATTGCGAGGAGCACGTCGTCGGCGTAAGCCGAGAGGACGACCCACATGGCCGGCTCGCGCAGAGCCAATCCAGTCAACCTCCTGCGAAGCAGGCACAGGAAGGGCTCCACGCAGATGGTATACAATTGGCCGGACATGGGGCATCCCTGACGCACTGCGCTCCCAAAGCGAAGGGGCGCCGTCAAGGACCCGTTAACTTTGATTAGACACTCAGCGGCGGCGGATAAAAGTCGGACCCGGGCCACAAAATGCGGCCCGAGTCCGAAAGCGCGCAGAGACCCGAAAAGGTCATCGTGATCCTCCCGGTCGAACGCCTTCCCCTGATCGAGGGAGAGAAAGGCGACCGACTGACCAGTCCTCTGGGAAAGATGGATCAGGTCCCGGACCAGGTGGATGTTGTCCTGGATGGACCGGCCCGGGACTGTGTAGGACTGGTCGGGGTGGATCATGTGAGCCAGCACGGAGCCCAGGCGGGTAGACATAGCCCGGGCAAAGATCTTATAATCCGTGGTGAAAAGGGAGACGGGGCGCCAGTTTTTAAGCAGGCGGAGATCTCCCCTCTTCGGCAGCAGGACAATGACCACCCTGCGCCACGAGGGGCATCTCCCCGGTCACCAGGCTTTCCCCCAGGACGTCCCAGAACACCCCGAGGAACTCCACGGTCAACCCATCCATCCCTGGGGATTTGCCCCTTGAAAGCTGGTGGAAGGCGCCAGTCAGCTCCGCCAACGTGAGCGGAGCCTCCAACCCTTCAGCGCCCTCCGGGCTGACCTGCGGCAGGGCCTCCCACAAAACTCTGCGCGCTTCCTCGCTGGACGGATCCGGAGAGAACAACGCACTGGAATAAGTACGGACCAGGAGGCCCATTCCCTCCAGATCCGTGATAGAGGATCCGTCGTCGGCCAGCAGCTCGACAAGCTGCTTATGGACCCCCCGCCATTTTTCACGCGAGTGGAAGAAGGGTGAGGCGCGGTCCAAATCTTCCAGGATCTGGATCCGCGACCTCACGTATGCGCCTCGGGACCCTATGAGCTGCAGGTCCCTCAGCGCGCCCTTCTTCTCTTTGAACGCCTGCCACAGGGCCGGGTCCACGACGGCATGACCGAGGCGGGACCCCAAATCGAGCACCTCCCTCTCAAGGCGCCCGATCTCGGCTTCCCGCCTCTTGGTCGACCCCTTCGCGTACTCCTGACAGAAGACGCGGATGTGAGTCTTGCCCACATCCTACCAAAGCCTCAAGGAGGGGAAGCCCCCCTGCTTCCTTCTCCAGTCAGCCCAGAATAGACAGAACGAGTCCCGAAATCGCTCGTCCTCCAGCAGCCGGTTGTTGAAGTGCCAGTAAGCGGACCCCGCCCGCGTGTGGAGCGGAGTGAACACCGCCCACACCAGGTGGCGGTCCGAGCACGGCACCAGCCGCATGGAGGCCGCCGAAACGCGGGAGACGTACGCCTGTGAAAAGTAGAGGCGGTCGATTCGGGACCCTCCTCCTCCAGACCTCCACGTGAAGGCGCTGGAGTCGGGATGGAGATTCCGCCAGACGTCCACCAAGTTAACGGAGCTGATCTGTCCCCTCAACTTCTCCACCGACGCTTGGCCGCACTGGGGACCGGAACGATCCCCCACCTCGAGGCTGCAGTTAAAATCCCCCCCGAGGATGATGCACTCGCCGCTATCGATGGAGCTCAAGAGAGCGGACACTTCTTCAAAGAAGCGCGCTTGCAACGCGCCGGGCCTGAGCGCGTACACGTTCACAAAGTGGAGCGGCACGCTACCCAGGCGAACGGCGAGGCGGAGCAAGCGGCCCTGCACTAGCTCCTTGACCCCCAAGATCTCCGGCTGAAAAGTCAGGGCCAACAAAATAGCCACCCCACTGGAAATAGGGGTGAGGTGACTCATGTGGACCCCACCCTGCCACTCCAGGAGCCAGGTGGCTTCGTCTCCCGGAACGGTGTGGGTTTCCTGCAGAAAGCTCACCGCGTATCTCCCTTCCCTAAGGACTGAGAGATTGCGAAATCTGCGGAGAGACCCCCTGCTGCCGTTGATGTTGAGGCTGGCTATGGTTATCTTCATGTCAAAGGTACTTAAAACCCGTCACCAACAGCTCACTGTGAGGACGGAGTGGAAGTGCACCTGGCCTTCCACTCCCCCAGCAACCCATTGAGGAACACATTAAAACGGTGCCTCTCAACCAGTTTCACGTCCGCGCGCTTGCCCGCTTTCTTCAGGGCGGCACGGACGGACTGGATGATCAGCGCCAGATTCGACCAACGGCCGAGGGCCAGCTGAACTTTATTGCGGCAACCCCTGCAAACCGCGAGGAAATCCCAGAGTTCCACCGTGGGGATGAGGCGAGATTCAGTGGGAGGCACAAGGGACTCCACCACCTCACTGGCGATGGAATCAATGTCATCCTTCGTGCCCCGCACCGAATCCCCATCCTCCTCCGGGTCGTCACCGCCAGCGGCCGACACATCTACCACACACTGTGGGGCGGACATCCCGGCCGCGCCAGCTGGTCCCGCCTCCATCACGATCCCACCCCCAGGATCGATGGCGGAGGAGTCCTCTCTGGGTTCTACTGTGAAACTGGAGCCTGTAGGCACCAGCGGTTCAGGACCCCCCTCCACCTCCGTCCCCAGGCCAATGAGTGGTCCAGGGGAGACAAAAGTTCCCGACTCCGGAAATCCAGCCGGAGCCGAGACCGGAGGTGGAGAGAGGAGGCCATCTCCCGCTCCGCCAGCACCCACAGGCCCAGCAGATGGGGCAGCATTCTCTGTTATAACCGGGTCGGGTGTCTCTAGGTTCGTGGTGGACTCCGGCTGGGAGGGCCGACCCTTTGGGGCCTCATCCTCCCCTTCACTCAGGGCGCCCGACCCAGTAGCAGTGGCAGAATGGGCGGCGTCCCCAGGCTCCCCCACCACAAGCAGGGCCCCACTTACTCCTTCAGGAGGGGCCTCATGTACCGGGGCCTTCCCCTCCCCTCCATTCTGAGGAATAGGGAGCTGCTGCCCAGACTTTGTAGCCTTGGTGGTGGCGGTTGGGGAAACCTGGGGACCCGAAACAGGAGACAGCTCCCCTCCAACAGATGGGCCCTGCGCCTCAGGGCCCCTCGTTACCTCCGTGGAGGGGTGCCTTCTCCTCTTTTTCCCCACTAGGGCGCAGAGGCTCAGAGACCTCCATGTCATCAGAGGCCTCCGCCTCCGCACCCTCCTTCTTTTTAGCCACCCTGGGCATGAGCCCAGCCCTGGGACAGGTGGATTCCGTGAGAATGGGCTTTGGGCTGAGCTCAGGCTCGGGTTGTTTCAATGTGTCCAGGGGACACGCCTCTTGATGTTGCTTTTGCCTCCGCGTCTTCTTTCCACTCTGACGGGCACTCCCCTCCCCGCTGGAGGCTGTGAAAACCACAGCCTCCGGAACCGACTGAAGTCTGTTGGATTTGCAGGGGGAGTGGGAGGACCCTGGGCCGCCGAGGTGGAGCTGGCAGCCGGGAGGTTGGGGCAGTTCTGACGAACATGCCCCACCCCCTTGCAGACGTGGCACCGCGCCCCATCCGAGGTCCAAAAGACGCGTTAGGCCGTCCCCTGGAACTCCACATTAAATTGGCTTTCCGTGTCCTCCTCCCGCGCCAGCTGCATAAATACCTGGCAGCGGAAGGAGTAGACATGTTGGAGGCTGTGCTCCCGAAGACCAAGCCGGACTGGGGTGATCCCCGGCCTCACCTCCTCCAGATGGTGCAGGTCAGGGAGTAGGAGCTCACTGGGAATGAAGGGTGGGACGTTGGACAACATTATCCGATGCGCAGTGGCCCCCAGAGGGTCCACCAGCAGGAAGGTCCCCCCCGCAGTGAGCCCCTTATTCAGGGCCAGGGACACTGCCCTCTTGGTCTTCAAAAAGAACACAGCCTTCCCATACATCTTTGAGGCCGCAACAATGGCCGAGTGGCCGACAACCTCGGCCATTGCCTTTACGCAGGCCTCAATAGACATGTTGGGGTGGGGATAGCTCTTCACCCCATGGCTGGATGGTATCAATTTAAAGGGTGACGGGGCCACGTGGGCAGCCACCGAGGCTGCAGCTGCATAGGTAGTAGAGGGCCCCGCCACCGGTGATGAAGGGCTTGCCATGGGTCTAAGAGCTAAACCCACCCCAAATTGTGGGCTTGCACACCTAATTTCAGCGATTCACCAAAAATATTGAATATGTATCAAAAACAAACAAACAACAGGTTAGGGGAGAGGCTGAGGGAATAGAGGAGAGGTAAAGACAGGCTGTAAGGGATGATTTGCTTTCTGGAGATGGTGCTCACAGCACATTTAAAACAGTCTTTGCACTTGGTCTTCCAGTCGGGGGAGGCGTCTTCACCTGGGTCAGCTGAAGCTGCCCAGGCACTATCTATCCCCTTCCGTCTGTTTAGCCAGACAGCTTCAGCTGACCCAGGCTGGGCAATTGGGGTGGGGAGGGAGCTTCCCTGTGTGCTTGTTGCAGCAGCACAGATTCCTGTTGAATTGGCAGCCCCACCCCTTGTTATTCCAGCCACTTGTTCCTCCCCCAACAGTCCAAAGTAAATTACTGGTGTTCAGCACCCACCTCCAGACAAAGCCTTGTTTCCAAAAAATGTCTCTTTCTTCTCTTTAATGGAGATTGTTGTTGAGGTTTTCCCTCTCCTTGGTTGTAGCTCCTCTCTCCACCTCTGCAACCTCCAACTGCCACCAGCACTGTCAGCTGAGGCTCGTTGCTGCAATCAGCAGTCAACACTCCAATTAGACAGCAGCTAACCCCATTTTTTTTTTGGTTTTTTTTATTGGGCCATTAATTGGCTTTGGGCGGGACTTCCACCTCCTTGAGGCAGGAAGTCCTGCCTGATGGAGCTGGCAGTGCTTCGGCTCAGCAGCGCCAGCGGGAGCGGTGGCCACTGCCGGGACTGCACCGAACAAGGGGCTGGCCATTTCAGAACGAGATGGGAAATTTCTTCGCCCAGAGGGTTGGTCTCTACCCCAGGGAGCTGCAGATGCCCAGTTGCTGAGTATATTCAACACCGAGTTCCATAGATTTTTGGACACTAAAGGAATTAAGGGATGTGGGGATAGTGCCGCAAGTGTTGTACCTGTCCTGGGAGTGTTTGATGGGGACAGTGTAGAGGGAGCTTTACTCTGTATCTAACCCCCGTGCTGTACCTGTCTGGGCGTGTTTGATGGGACAATGAGGAGGGAGCTTTACTCTGTATCTAACCCCCGTTTTTTTTTTTCTTTTTTTTTTCGTAGAGGGAGCTTTACTCTGTACCGAACCCTGTTTTTTTTTGGGAGTGTTTGATGGGATAGTGTAGAGGGAGCTTTACTCTGTATATAACCCCGTGCTGTACCTGTCCTGGGAGTGTTTGATGAGGACAGTGTAGAGGGAGCTTTACTCTGTATCTAACCCCGTGCTGTACCTGTCCTGGGAGTGTGTGATGGGGACAGTGTAGAGGGAGCTTTACTCTGTATCTAACCCTGTGTTGTACCTGTCCTGGGAGTGTTTGATGGGGACAGTGTAGAGGGAGCTTTACTCTGTATCGAACCCCGTTTTTTTTTTTTTTTCTTTTTTTTTCCTTTTTCTTTTTTTTTTCAGGCCCCTTTTATATATTTTTTATGTCGAGGGGGCCTTTATTCCTCAGGCCCCCTTTATATGCACACTTATATTTTTAAAATAACTTTATTAAAACCAGATAAATAAACAAAAAACTCAAATTAAAATGCCATTCTCGGCGTCGACAATGCACTCCAGTCCCTGCGGTGCCCACCGGTCGCGGAAGGCCTCAAGCGTACCGGCGGACACCGCATGCTCCTTTTCCAGGGATACCCGGGCACGAACGTAACCGCGGAAGAGGGGCAGGCAATCGGGGAGGACGGACCCCCCGACGGCCCGCAACCTGGACCTGTGAATTGCCACCTTGGCCAGGCCCAGGAGCAGACCGACGAGGAGATCCTCCTCCCGGCCCAAGCCCCTCCGCACCGGGTGCCCAAAGATCAGCTGTACCTGTCCTGGGAGTGTTTGATGGGACAGTGGGTTAATTTCCTTATCAAGTTCCCCCCCTTTTCCTGCAGCATCGATTGTGCCGGTATCCTGAAGCTGCGTAATTCCGACATTGAGTTACGGAAGGGCGAAACGGACATTGGGAGGAAGAATACCCGAGTGAAACTGGTCTTCCGAGTTCACGTTCCTCAGCCAAACGGGAAGGTTGTCTCGCTGCAGGTTACCTCAGTTCCCATTGAGTGCTGTAAGTTTTGGCCACATCTTGGTCTCTCAATGCTCTCACCCACTCTGCCCATCTCCAGAATTCAGGCAACAGAGAGAGAGAGAGGAGAGAGGAGACGTCCACTCTCTATCTCCGTGAGTGTATCTGACCCCAGCCCACACGGGGGCGAAAGGTCATATATCAAACCCGTGCCACCATCGATGTTCATGGCCATTCTGCCCCTTTTACCTGTGCCAGCTCTCTGAGGAGCTTTGCAACTAGTCCCACTCCCCCTTGCTCTTTTTCCCCGGAGCCCTGCAAAAGTTTCCTTTTCCAGTATTTATCCGATTCCCGATTGAAAGTTACGACTGAATCTGCTTCCATCGCCCTTTCAGGCAGCGCGTTCCAGATCACAACAACTCGCTGTGATGTCATATCCTTCTTGGTGCCACCTCCGACCCTCCTGTTATTGACATTAAATCTGTGTCCTCTGGTTACCAGCTGGACTGACATTGGAAATGGCCTCTCCGTAATTTACTCGATCAAAACCCTTCATGATTTTAAACTCCTCGATTAAATCTCCCCTTAACCTTGCCTTGTCTAAGGAGACCAACCCCAGCTTCTCCAGTATCTGCAGTGACTGAAGCCCCTCATCTCTGGGTGCCATTCTAGTAAAACTCCTCTGCCTCCTCTCCAAGGCCTTCACATTCACACAATTACTCCAGTTGAGGCCTAACCAGTGTTTGATAAAGGTTTAGCCTGACTTCCTCGCTTTTGTGCTCTGTTAATAAAGCCAAGGATTACATTTTCTCTCTTGACAGTCTTTTCAACCTGCCCTGCCACTTTCATACTCTGCTTCTCATTCCTGCATTTCCATTAAAGTAGAACCAGTTAGATTATCCAGCCTCCCCACCTCTTTCCTCCCACAATGTATCACGTCACATTTATCTGTGTTAAACTGTCTCTGCCGCCTGTCTGCCCATTTCACCAGTCGGTTTGTGTCCGCCGGAGGTTTGTAACCATCTTCCCGTTAAGCTGGTGTCTTCCTCACTCTCTTCCTTCCGCCCTTCATCCCGCAGCCCAGCGCTCAGCCCACGAGCTGCCGCAGGTGGAAAGCTGCAACGTGACCTCGTGCCCGGTCACCGGCGGAGAGGAGCTGCTGCTGACCGGCTGCAATTTCCTTCCAGAGTCAAAGGTCATTTTCATCGAGAAAGGTCCAGGTAACTGCATTCCATGCCCTTGTCCTGCGCCGGTGAAAACATGTCCCGATCGGGCCCAGGGTCTCTGAGCCGTGCGACTCCTCCCCTCCCTCCTTCAGCCTCCCCTCCCTCAGTCTCCCCGTGTTGAGATCGAGACTCATCACTCCTATTACATTGCCTAATGCACATTCCTGCAGCACACCAGGAATAATTATCCATAATAATTATCTACGGGTTCAGTTCTGGGTACTGTCTGTGCGGAGTTTGCAGGTTCTCCCTGTGACTGCGTGGGTTTCCTCCGGGTGCTCCGGTTTCCTCCCACAGCCAAAGACTTGCAGGTTGATAGGTAAATTGGCCATTATAAATTGCCCCTAGTATAGGTCGGTGGTAGGAGAATTGAGGGAAGGTGGGGATGTGAGAGGGTAATGGGATTAATGTAGGATTAATATAAATGGGTGGTTGATGATCGGCACAGACTCGGTGGGCCGAAGGGCCTGTATCAGTACTGTATCTCTAAATAAATAAAATAAAAAAAATAAAAAAACTACCAGATCACTCAATTCAACTACAAACATGCGGGTAAATTTTCAGTCTGATTGGCTACTTTTTCAACTCCTCCCCGCCGCCACCACCTCACCGGGATCAGCTAACTCAACCCAGACCGGGGAGGGGAAACGGATGTGGGGGTAGGGGGATGGAACCTGGGTGCATTGTGAACGAGATGGCTCAGTAGTAATTGCAGCCCACTATCGCCTGCCCCCAGCTGGGACCAGTTCATTCAGCACAGGCTCGGGGATGTGGATTTCGCTACCAACAACAACTTGCATTTACATAACGCCTTTAGCATACCGTTACGACCCGGTGAGAAAGAGGTCGAGGGTAAAGGCCTGCTCGGGTCAGCAAATGAGAGCCGACCCGAGCCCGACAAAATACACCCTGTTTTTAGCTCCCCCCTCGGTGAATCCTTGTTCACTTCTTTCCAATTATAAGACAAAGAAACCAACACAAACAAGTTTTTTTAAATTTAAAGAAGAAAAGTTGAAATTTATTAAACTTAAACTCTAATTTGGTTAATGCTTATGGGTACACGACGTGCCCACGCTAGCATGCATACACGATACACACATGCAGTTAGAGACAGAAAAGAGCAGAAGAAAAATAAAGTGGAAAAGTTTGAGGCAATCTCTGAAGAGTTTTTGTTACGGTTCTTCAAGCCCACTGCAGAGTCCTTGATTGTAGGTAGATCTTGATTTTCGTTGGGGCCCAGTATTCTTCTTAAACCTTGTTTGCTGTCGGAGACATTTCTCTCTTGGGGTTCATGTGGATTCAGAGGCTTGTGAGAAAGAGATGGGAGCAGACAGGAGAGATATTCTCAGTCCAGGAGCAAACAGTCTTTCTGAGTTCAAACTCTCTGTGGCCAGTTTAAAAAACTGGAACAGCCAGTTAGTCATGTGACCAGCTGGTTTAAGCAGTCCTGGCCCCTGTGGGAGTGCATCACCTCAGCAGGCCCTGGAATGTGCTTTCCCACCTCCTCACTGTCCAGTGATTAACATCCATTGTGGGTTGAATGGATCGGGGAATGGTCCTTTGTCCTTCTGAGTACTGGCTGTTAGTATGCAAATGTCTTTTCCAGCCACAGCTGATCTGTTTAACAAGTCCTTTCTTCACTCCAGTAACAGTTAAAAATTAATGTTCATGACAAAATTAATGTGCCTCATTCTTGGCAGGTGGGAGCCCAGCATGACACTACTAAACTGCTTTACTGGAGCATTATAAGGAGGCTACAAAGGGATATGCATAGGTTAAGTGAGTGGGCAAAGACCTGGCAAATGGAGTATAATGTGGGAAAGCATGAAATTGTCCACTTTGGCAGGAAGAATAAAAAAGAAGCATATTATATAAATGGTGAGAGATTGCAGAGCTCTGAAATGCAGAAGGATCTGGGTGTCCTAGTGCATGAATCGCAAAAGGTTAGTATGCAGGTACAGCAAGTAATTAGGAAAGCTAATAGAATGTTATGGTTTATCACGAGGGGAATTGAATACAAAAGTAGGGAGGTTATGCTTCAGCTATACAGGGCATTGGTGAGACCACATCTAGAGTATTGTGTACAGTATTGGTCTCCTTATTTAAGGAAGGATGTAAATGCGTTGGAAACAGTTCAGAGAAGGTTTACTCGACTAATACCTGGAATGGGCGGGTTGTCTTATGAGGAAAGGTTGGACAGGCTAGACTTGTATCCACTGGAGTTTAGAAGAGTAAGAGGCGACTTGATTGAAACATATAAGATCTTGAGGGGTCTTGACAGGGTGGATGTGGAAAGGATGTTTCCCCTTGTGGGAGAATCTAGAACTAGGGGTCACTGTTTAAAAATAAGGGGTCGCCCATTTAAGACAGAGATGAGGAGAATTTCTTTCTCAGAGGGTCGTGAGTCTTTGGAATTCTCTTCCTCAAAAGGCGGTGGAAGCAGAGTCTTTGAATATTTTTAAGGCAGAGGTAGATAGATTCTTGATAAACAAGGGGGGAGGTGAAAGGTTATCGGGGGGAAGGTGATCATGTGGAGTTGAGGTTACAATCAGATCAGCCATGAACTTGTTGAATGACGGAGCAGGCTCGAGGGGTGGATGGGATACCCATGCTCTGAATTCATATGTTATCAGTCAAAGTTTGTCAGCAAGCCACATAAGGCGATGTTAGGACAGGTGAAGCTCAAAGAGGTGGACTTTAAGGAACATTTTAGCGTGGGAGAGAGGCGGAGAGGTTCAGGGAGGGAATTCCAGAGCTCGGGGCCCAGGCAGCTGCAGGCACGGCCGCCAATGGTGGAGCCATTAAAATCAGGGATGGACAAGAGGCCGGAATTAGATGGGAACAGAGATCTCAAGGGTCGTGGGAGCTGGAGGAGGTTACAGAGATAGGGTGGGGGGGAGGAGGCCATGGAGGGACAGTGGCGAGGGAGATGGGCCAGTGAGGGAAATGGGACTTGGGCACAGGCAGCAGAGTTTTAGATGACCTCAGGGTCATGGAGAGTGGAGGATGGGTGGAAAGCAAAGCCACAGAGACACGAAAGATTTGTCTGAGCCTTTCCAGCATTTCTCAGGATCCACTTCCTCCTGTTCTAGAAGGCCGGTCACAGTGGGAGGTCGATGCCAAGGTGGACAGAGAGAAGAGCACGGAGGTAAGATCTGGCTGCAGTAACTCACTGCCGAGTATCTGTTATTCTATATATAAACCACCCGAACCCCTCCATTAGATTCCAGTCTGTAACTCACTCCCGGGTATCTGTTATTCTATATATAAACCACCCGAACACCTCGATTAGATTCCAGTCTGTAACTCACTCCCGGGTATCTGTTATTCTATATATCAACCACCCGAATCCCTCGATTGGATTCCAGTCTGTAACTCACTCCCGGGTATCTGTTATTCTATATATAAACCACCCGAACACCTCGATTAGATTCCAGTCTGTAACTCACTCCCGGATATCTGTTATTCTATATATAAACCACCCGAACACCTCGATTAGATTCCAGTCTGTAACTCACTCCCGGGTATCCGTTATTCTATATATAAACCACCCGAACCCCTCGATTAGATTCCAGTCTGTAACTCACTCCCGGGTATCTGTTATTCTATATATAAACCACCCAAACCGCTCGATTAGATTCCAGTCTGTAACTCACTCCCGGGTATCTGTTATTCTATATATAAACCACCCAAACCGCTCGATTAGATTCCAGTCTGTAACTCACTCCCGGGTATCTGTTATTCTATATATAAACCACCCGAACCCCTCGATTAGATTCCAGTCTGTAACTCACTCCCGGGTATCTGTTATTCTATATATAAACCACCCGAATCCCTCGATTAGATTCCAGTCTGTAACTCACTCCCGGGTATCTGTTATTCCATATATAAACCACCAGAACTCCTCGATTAGATTCCAGTCTGTAACTCACTCCCAGGTATCTGTTATTCTATATATAAACCACCCGAACACCTCGATTAGATTCCAGTCTGTAACTCACTCCTGGGTATCTGTTATTCCATATATAAACCACCCGAACCCCTCGATTAGATTCCAGTCTGTAACTCACTACCGGGTATCTGTTATTCTATATATAAACCACCCGAACCCCTCGATTAGATTCCAGTCTGTAACTCACTCCCGGGTATCTGTTATTCCATATATAAACCACCCGAACCCCTCAATTAGATTCCAGTCTGTAACTCACTCCCGGGTATCTGTTATTCCATATATAAACCACCAGAACTCCTCGATTAGATTCCAGTCTGTAACTCACTCCCGGGTATCTGTTATTCCATATATAAACCACCCAAACTGGAGCCGATTCCAGCCTGTATATTTCTCTCTCTCTGTGATGTGTGATCTCCCTCTGTTGGTAAGTTCTATGTACTTCCCTCATTCTCTCCACCTCTCTTGCAGTCTCTGATCGTGGCTGAGGTGCCTCCCTATCGCAACCAGACCCTCACCAGGGCAGCGCCGGTGTGCTTCCTGGTCTGCAATGGCAAGCGAAAGAGGAGTCTCTGCCAATGCTTCCAGTACCTGCCCGGTGAGTGCCCTAATCGGTTGCCGTTCGGCAGGTCGCAGGTTGCCCTTGGTCTGACAGACTTTGGTCCCTTTCCCACCTCCGGGTGCTACTGTCTTCACAGGGAGGTGGGACAACCTTCAGCTCCTCATTCAACGAGGAGGGAAGGATACGGGGAGGTTGCGGGGATGGGGTGCAAAGGAAAACTGAGAAGGAAGAATTGACCGAGCATTTATATAGCACCTTTCACAGTCTCAGATCTTCCCAAAGTGCTTTTCCAGCCAGGAAATGCTTCCTGCTTTGTGGAATGCAGTCATTGCCGTAATGTCGGAAATGCAGTAGATAGGCGCACAGCAAGATCCCACAAGCAGCCACGTGGCAACGACCGGATCATCCGTCTTTTGCCTTCGCCATGTCTAATTGCTTGTTCCTTTTCCTTTATTTTGCCCCCCAGTTCTCGTCAAGGAAGAACCACACCAGGAGTTCGAGCTGTGCCCCTCCTCTCCGCTCCATTTCCCAGCTGAATACCCGCCCCGTGTGCCTGCCGCCAGCCGCTGCCCTCTGCCCTCGGCAATCTCTGACCAGAACCCGTTGGGCCCAGCCTCGCCATCCAGCCCCCTGCCCAATCCAGGGTGCCCCGGGCCCAAGGCCTTTAGTGAGCCCAGCCCCCTTCCCTCGCCCATCTCCGGGCTGCCTGCGTTCCTGCTCGACACAGGGTGGAACGAGGCCTGTGAGCTGCTCCCGCCCGGGTTCGGTTGCTCGCTGACCCAAGCCACCCACGGCCATCTCTTCAACCAACACAACTATAGTTACCCTTTGACCCCACCCAACCATGGCCAACCGTTGGCCCATCCCCCATTGGGCCATTCCTGCTCCTACTCGCCTCCCGAGTGGGTGACGCCACACTCTCTGCCCAGCCGCTCGACCAGTCACCTAGGACCCTTAGCCTCTCCCAGCTCGTACTACCCGTCCCCAACCGACTCAACCAATCACCCGCTTTCGCCAGCTCAGTTGGCAGGTAACGGGCCAGGCCCACCGACTCCGCTGGGGGTGCAGCGAGACCGAGCCCTGTACCCCACAGAGCCGCCCGCAAGCCAGGCCTGCCCAGCCCGCTCGCTCGCACCGTACTCCCCGGCCTTCCTGCCAGGCCCTCGGCCCACACCGCCCGCAGCTCCCCTGCACCGTGAGCCGGGTGCGGATGGCCCCACCCATTCGCCAGCTTACAGGCCGTGCGCCTTCCAGGGCGAAAGGGGGACGGTGGACGCCCAGCAAGATCCCCCACACTCTGCGCCCTCCACCCACCTGCAGGCAGCGGAGGGCGACCCGTTCCTGGAGTCGGAAGCCCGGGCAATCGAGCGCAGCCAGGCCGATGGTGAGGGGCAGCCAGGCGCACCCCTGGAGAAGCCGGCAGTGGACGCAAAGAGGGAAGTCGAGGACTGCGAGGTGCCATTCAGCACCATTCCAATCCAAGGCATCACACTGGATGACGGTAAGTGGAGAACCAATGTTCCCTTCAGATGCTCTGGTGTCTGTGGTGTGGCCAATGGGTCAGAGGTTGACCTTTCACCCACTGGGATCAACTGCAGCTCGAGACACTGTGGTTGATCAAGGTCTCCTTTCTCTGCTGGGGAATTGGGCAGGGCAGTCGGTCTACCTCTGTCCTGGGAGTGTTTGATGGGGACAGTGTAGAGGGAGCTTTACTCTGTATCTAACCCTGTTTTTTTTTTAAGGTGACCTTTATACTCCAGGCCCCTTTTATATATTTTTTATGTCGAGGGGGCCTTTATTCCTCAGGCCCCCTTTATATACACACTTATATTTTTAAAATAACTTTATTAAAACCAGATAAATAAACAAAAAACTCAAATTAAAATGCCATTCTTGGCGTCGACGATGCACTCCAGTCCCTGCGGTGCCCACCGGACGTGGAAGGCCTCAAGCGTACTGGCGGACACCGCATGCTCCTTCTCCAGGGACACCCGGGCGCAAATGTAACCGCGGAAGAGGGGCAGGCAATCGGGGAGGACGGACCCCCCGATGGCCCGCAGCCTGGACCTGTGAATTGCCACCTTGGCCAGGCCCAGGAGCAGACCGACGAGGAGATCCTCCTCCCGGCCCATGCCCCTCCGCACCGGGTGCCCAAAGATCAGGAGCTGAAGTGCAGCCAAAACCTGAGGAGCAGCCCCTTCAAATACTCAAAGAGAGGCTGCAACCTCGCACACTCCGTATAAACGTGGAACACGGACTCGTCCAGGCTGCAGAAAGTACAGGCGGCCTGGGAGTCCGTGAACCTATTTAAAAGTCTATTGCACGGGACTGCCCTGTGCAACACCCTCCAGCCCAGGTCCCCGATGTAAAGGGGGAAGACTCCCGCATAGAGAGACCTCCATCGGGGTTTCCCCTCGCCGCCAGATGGCAACGCGGACCGCCAGGGCGTGTCCGGCCGGCTGACGAGGGCGAGGAAGTGGAGAGTGTGCAGGAGCAGCCCGTACAGGAAACCCCTCCGCGCCGATTGGAATGGCACGGAGGGCATTTCCGAGAGGCGGCTCGGGTTGTGCGGTACCGGCTCCTGAGGAGGGTTTCGGGCCTGGGTCCAATGAGCAGTTCCGGCCGAGCAGGGATGAGCTCGGCCGGGAGCGCTCCGCACTCCCGAGCCCCCTCGCCACCCACAGTGAGGGGCGTCCCGGTGGCTTCGGCTACTCCTCCACTCGCTGGTCCGTCCCCGGAATTGGCCGCCCGGACAGCAGAGGCGTATCTAACCCCGTGCTTAACCTGTTGCGGGACTGTTTGATGGGGGACATTGTAGAGGGAGCTTCACTCTGTATCTAACCCCAGTGCTTAACCTGTCCCGGGACTGTTTGATGGGGGGACAGTATAGAGGGAGCTTCACTCTGTATCTAACCCCAGTGCTTAACCTGTCCCGGGACTGTTTGATGGGGGGACAGTGTAGAGGGAGCTTCACTCTGTATCTAACCCCAGTGCTTAACCTGTCCCGGGACTGTTTGATGGGGGGACAGTGTATCTAACCCCAGTGCTTAACCTGTCCCGGGACTGTTTGATGGGGGGACAGTGTAGAGGGAGATTCACTCTGTATCTAACCCCGTGTGGAACACATATCCATCCAGTCTGATATCTCTGGGTTTCTTTCTCCCGGCAGTGAATGAAATTATTGGGCGGGATCTCACCGACGTCCCTGATCCCCGAGGGACTGACGACGCTGCGGACAAGCCGTGACGTGGGCGACAGTGCAGGCTGCAGAGGAGGAAGTGCCTTCGGGCGGCTTGGGACTGGTGCTGAGGCGAGGGACGATCAGCCTTCCAGCCGTCCAGTAGCGTGTTGGCCATAGCCGGGGAATCGCAGTCTCTTCTTCCACTCTACTGCCTCCAACTTTCACCGCCCCTCGGGCCACTCGATGGGCTCCCTCTCACGCACCAATCGGTCCACTCAGGTACTGAGGCGCGCAGAGCAGGAAGGAACCAGGCTCCGTTTCCTCGCCTCATGCCAAGTCAGTCGGGACGAGGCCCTCGGGAGCCTCCTTGAGCTGGTTATTGGGTGCCTGTGGTGGGGGTGGTGGCGGGGGGGAAACGGAGGTGAGAGTTGGGGACAACCAACCAGGGAAGACAAGCAGCCGGATAACGTGTGCTGGTGGGGCCGCCTGGAGTAGCGGTAACGCATTCCGTGGTCAAATATCGCACCGATGATCGTTCCCCACGCTCGCGCGTTAGCCTGTGGCCATTTTCGGCTTGGGGTGGGGTAGGGGGTGTGGCTGGTGTCTCTGGAATCCCCTCCTCTTCCCGCTACATGTCAGTGTTGTCCGGAGAGGAGAGGTGGTAACTGGAGGCCCTGCGAATGGAGGGCTGAGGGGAAGGCGAGAAACAGTCCGCCCCTGGTTTGCTGCTTCTGATCGCTCGCTTTCTATTTGGTGCACGCGTGATGCGTTCATTCGTCCTGTGGTATATGGTTAAGTTATCTGCTGCAAGACTGCCGCTGCATCGGGAAGGAAGTGACTATTTGGCCAAGTAGGCCTCCTTTATTTTGCTGGCTCTCAACCTCGTCCACCCACCATCTCCCCATATCCCTCAATCCCACCCACCACCTTCTCCCTGTATCCCTCAATCCCGCCCACCATCTCCCCATATCCCTCAATCCCACCCACCACCTTCTCCTTGTATCCCTCAATCTCACCCACATTCTCCCTGTATCCCTCAATCCCACCCACCTTCTCCCTGTATCCCTCAATCCCACCCACCATCTCCCCATATCCCTCAATCCCACCCACCACCTTCTCCTTGTATCCCTCAATCTCACCCACATTCTCCCTGTATCCCTCAATCCCACCCACCTTCTCCCTGTATCCCTCAATCCCACCCACCTTCTCCCCATATCCCTCAATCCCACCCACTTTCTCCCCGTATCCCTCAATCCCACCCACCTTCTCCCCATATCCCTCAATCCCTCCCACCTTCTCCCCGTATCCTTCAATCCCTACCACCTTCTCCCCATATCCCTCAATCCCACCCACTTTCTCCCCATATCCCTCAATCCCACCCACCTTCGCCCCGTATCCCTCAATCCCACCCACCTTCTCCCCCTACCCCTCAATCCCTCCCACCTTCTCCCTGTATCCCTCAATCCCACCCACCCACCTTCTCCCCGTATCCTTCAATCCCACCCACTTTCTCCCCATATCCCTCAATCCCACCCACTTTCTCCCTATATCCCTCAATCCCTCCCATCTTCTCTCCGTATCCCTCAATCCCATCCACCTTCTCCCTATATCCCTCAATCCCACCCACTTTCTCCCTATATCCCTCAATCCCTCCCATCTTCTCCCCGTATCCTTCAATCCCACCCACCTTCTCCCCGTATCCTTCAATCCCACCCACTTTCTCCCCATATCCCTCAATCCCACCCACTTTCTCCCTATATCCCTCAATCCCTCCCATCTTCTCTCCGTATCCCTCAATCCCATCCACCTTCTCCCCATATCCCTCAATCCCACCCACCTTCTCCCCATATCCCTCAATCCCTCCCACCTTCTCCCCGTATCCTTCAATCCCTACCACCTTCTCCCCATATCCCTCAATCCCACCCACTTTCTCCCCATATCCCTCAATCCCACCCACCTTCGCCCCGTATCCCTCAATCCCACCCACCTTCTCCCCCTACCCCTCAATCCCTCCCACCTTCTCCCTGTATCCCTCAATCCCACCCACCCACCTTCTCCCCGTATCCTTCAATCCCACCCACTTTCTCCCCATATCCCTCAATCCCACCCACTTTCTCCCTATATCCCTCAATCCCTCCCATCTTCTCCCCGTATCCTTCAATCCCACCCACCTTCTCCCCGTATCCTTCAATCCCACCCACTTTCTCCCCATATCCCTCAATCCCACCCACTTTCTCCCTATATCCCTCAATCCCTCCCATCTTCTCTCCGTATCCCTCAATCCCATCCACCTTCTCCCTATATCCCTCAATCCCACCCACTTTCTCCCTATATCCCTCAATCCCTCCCATCTTCTCCCCGTATCCTTCAATCCCACCCACCTTCTCCCCGTATCCCTCAATCCCACCCACTTTCTCCCTATATCCCTCAATCCCTCCCATCTTCTCTCCGTATCCCTCAATCCCATCCACCTTCTCCCTATATCCCTCAATCCCATCCACCTTCTCCCTATATCCCTCAATCCCTCCCATCTTCTCTCCGTATCCCTCAATCCCACCCACCCACCTTCTCCCCATATCCCTCAATCCCACCCACCTTCTCCCCGTATCCCTCAATCCCACCCACCTTCTCCCTATATCCCTCAATCCCACCCACCTTCTCCCCATATCCCTCAATCCCTCCCATCTTCTCTCCGTATCCCTCAATCCCACCCACCCACCTTCTCCCCATATCCCTCAATCCCACCCACCTTCTCCCCGTATCCCTCAATCCCATCCACCTTCTCCCTATATCCCTCAATCCCTCCCATCTTCTCTCCGTATCCCTCAATCCCACCCACCCACCTTCTCCCCATATCCCTCAATCCCACCCACCTTCTCCCCGTATCCCTCAATCCCATCCACCTTCTCCCTATATCCCTCAATCCCACCCACTTTCTCCCTATATCCCTCAATCCCTCCCACCTTCTCCCCGTATCCCTCAATCCCATCCACCTTCTCCCTATATCCCTCAATCCCTCCCATCTTCTCTCCGTATCCCTCAATCCCACCCACCCACCTTCTCCCCATATCCCTCAATCCCTCCCACCTTCTCCCCGTATCCTTCAATCCCTACCACTTTCTCCCCATATCCCTCAATCCCACCCACTTTCTCCCCATATCCCTCAATCCCACCCACCTTCTCCCCGTACCCCTCAATCCCACCCACCTTCGCCCCGTATCCCTCAATCCCACCCACCTTCTCCCCCTACCCCTCAATCCCTCCCACCTTCTCCCTGTATCCCTCAATCCCACCCACCCACCTTCTCCCCGTATCCTTCAATCCCACCCACTTTCTCCCCATATCCCTCAATCCCACCCACTTTCTCCCCTTTCCCTCAATCCCACCCACCTACCTTCTCCCCATATCCCTCAATCCCTCCCACCTTCTCCCTGTATCCCTCAATCCCACCCAAACCCCCACCTTCTCACTTGGAATTTTGGAATGATTGAGCCACGTGAGGCCTTCCCTTTAACTTTTGGGAATGTGGAACGTTTATCCGACATTTGTTCACGACAGGTGATGTCCACACAACAGCCACATGCTGGATGTGGGGGACAGAGTTGATCATCTCGGAGACACTCGAAGGTCTCGAGCGACATCCCAGTGCACCTTCAGGTGAGATGCTGGAATGGGCTCCTGCGTTTTGAGCTCAGCAGTTGCCAGGGCAGCCTCACCCAAGGAGGGGCCTTGGTATCCAGTTCAATTGGCGACTCAACTGGCCAATGCGGAGAGGTCACGCTGCTGGGAAATGCAGGAACAACGCAGCAGCTGCCCCGGGATGGTCTCGACTGAGCTGGCCGGCCCAGGGACCAGGCAATTTCAGAAGGTTTTCTGACCAGACACAAGCAATTCGCCCTGGAAGCAGGGGCAGTGCAGCGTGATTTCTTTTGTTAGTCTCCACGCTGCCAGCAGCGTTACTGAAATGAATTGAGCCGAGGCGAGACTGACTAATAAATTCTTACCATGTCCGTGTAGCTGTTTGTAAAATAAACAAATAAATCAACCTGCCCAATCTTCATTGCTCTCATTTCACAAGTCGGCTCGGCTGTTGAAGGATGGCACGGGTGGCCGTGGTGAATTGCAGCAAGCGTTTCATTGCAGCAAGCAGGACGAGGTATTGGCGCGCCCCTGAATGTAAGGGACGTCGGGACCACTTATGGGAGCGGCCGATGAGGCTGCATCGCACTGCGGTAAGACTATATTGTCCTTGGTGGGGGAGCGCCGTGTGGATTCAACACAATAATAAAAGGTCCGGAAGGGTTAAATTATGAGGACAGGTTGCAGAGACCAGACG
Source organism: Heterodontus francisci (assembly GCF_036365525.1). Lineage (NCBI taxonomy): Eukaryota > Metazoa > Chordata > Chondrichthyes > Heterodontiformes > Heterodontidae > Heterodontus > Heterodontus francisci. Next base: position 14,957,480 of record NC_090404.1, read on the forward strand.
TGTATTCCCTTGAGTGTAGAGCATTAAGGGGTTATCTAATTGGCTTGCTTAAGATAATGACGATGTTAGGGTGGAGAGATGGGGTGGGGGGAGTCCTAAACCAAGGGCCAGAAACTTAAAATTAGAGCTATTCAGTGAGTGTAGAACTGATCCCAGCAAGAGTCAACACCTTCAGGGGAGGAGAGAGAGAGAGAGGAACCAGTGAGTGTAGAACTGAACCCAGTCAGAGTCAGCACCTTCAGGGGAGGAGAGAGAGAGAGAGAGGAACCAGTGAGTGTAGAACTGAACCCAGTCAGAGTCAGCATCTTCAGGGGAGGAGAGAGAGAGAGAGGAACCAGTGAGTGTAGAACTGAACCCAGTCAGAGTCAGCATCTTCAGGGGAGGAGAGAGAGAGAGAGGAACCAGTGAGTGTAGAACTGAACCCAGTCAGAGTCAGCATCTTCAGGGGAGGGGAGAGAGAGGAGCTAGTGAGTGTAGAACTGAACCCAGTCAGAGTCAGCATCTTCAGGCGAGGAGAGAGAGGAACCAGTGAGTGTAGAACTGAACCCAGTCAGAGTCAGCATTTTCAGGGGAGGAGAGAGAGAGGAACCAGTGAGTGTAGAACTGAACCCAGTCAGAGTCAGCATTTTCAGGGGAGGGGAGAGAGAGGAGCTAGTGAGTGTAGAACTGAACCCAGTCAGAGTCAGCATCTTCAGGGGAGGAGAGAGAGAGGAACCAGTGAGTGTAGAACTGAACCCAGTCAGAGTCAGCATCTTCAGGGGAGGGGAGAGAGAGGAGCTAGTGAGTGTAGAACTGAACCCAGTCAGAGTCAGCATTTTCAGGGGAGGAGAGAGAGAGGAACCAGTGAGTGCAGAACTGAACCCAGTGAGGCCAGTGGAAATCTGAAACTCTCGTTCCCAAAACCTGTTGGACTGTGGTGCTCATTTGAAAAATTCAAAACCGAGATGGATTGATTTTTGTCGGGTTATGGGCTTGAAAGGCTCCGGACCGAGTCTCGATGGGCCGAATGGCCCCTTTCCTATGAATCCAATGACAATATCTTTAGTTGACCCCAAACACGTATCGGTGTTTCTGTTGGTTGATACCCGAATGAGTGGGGGCCAGTTGGCTCCTTCCAACTCACGGGTGTAAGGGGGCCCCCGACACAAGGGTCCGAGGATCTGACAACAGTGATATGGGAGAGGGAGACCTGCCTTCTTATAGCACCTTTCACAACCTCCGGGCGGTCCCAAAGTGCTTTACACCCAACCAAGTGCTTCGGAAGAGTCGTCACCATTGTGAGGTCGGCCATTTCACACACAGCAAGATCCCACCGACAGCCATGTGATAATGAGAACCATCGTTTAGTTCAGTGACGTGGGTTGAGGGATAAATGCTGGCCCCGGGGGAGAACTCGCCCCTTCTGTCAGTGCCCGCGGGCTGAATGGCCTCCTCCTGTTCCTGTGTAACCGGCCCGAGGGGCTGAATGGCCTCCTCCTGTCGCTGCGTAACAGGCCCGAGGGGCTGAATGGCCTCCTCCTGTCCCTGTGTAACAGGCCCGAGGGGCTGAATGGCCTCCTCCTGTTGCTGTGTAACAGGCCCGAGGGGCTGAATGGCCTCCTCCTGTCCCTGTGTAACAGGCCCGAGGGGCTGAATGGCCTCCTCCTGTTGCTGTGTAACAGGCCCGAGGGGCTGAATGGCCTCCTCCTGTCCCTGTGTAACAGGCCCGAGGGTCTGAATGGCCTCCTCCTGTTGCTGTGTAACAGGCCCGAGGGGCTGAATGGCCTCCTCCTGCTCCCTCAGTGTCAGCTGAGCGTCTGCCCTGGATTATGGGCCTCCAGTCTCTGGAATGGACGAGAACAAAAAAATTGTAATTTAAAACAAAACTCGTGGGGATGTGGGTGTCGCTGGCAAGACCCTCCTGTAGATGCTCGGCCTTCTCTTGAATTGATTTGAGCAACTGGTTCATCCAGCCATGTCAGAGAGTGGCGAAGGGCGACCGGGCTTGAATGTGGGACTGGAGTCACGTATAGGCCCAGACCAAGGGAAGGACAGCAGGGGACATCCGAGCACCCACAACATTATTTCGACTTTCGCATGAATCCAACAGTTTCACGGTCACCTTTACTGGTATTTATTTTATTTACTGTTTTATCTTTGAAAACAAACTCAAATTTGCAGAATGCCCTTGGTGGGGAAAGAGGCAGGCGCGGGATTTGAACTCCCGTGTTCCTGTGTTACTGCAGAACCCTGGATTGTTGGCCCAGCAACATGGCCCGCACCCGGTCCGTAATCCTGAGCTTTTGCAGGGTTCGACCAAGAGGACTGAGCACCCTGGGGTCGCCTCAGTAAATCTCTCCTGCGTCCTTTCCACGCTATCTTTGCAAGGCACCGAAAATAGGGCCAAACTCTCAAAACTGCATGATTGCCTTAAAGAGAGGTGTCCCTTTAAGATCTTAGTGTGCTAATGAGCTGAGTACCAGGATGCAGTCACGTGACCGCATGCCAATCTCACTCTGCCACCGTGACACCTAGAGGCAAGTCCTGTAAATAGTTGGCTCAGCACTGTATATACTTGTGGGCTGTTCATAAACCTGTTTGAGATCTTCAATCAACTGGGCTCCACGCAGTTCGTTTATGTTGCATCAGACAACAGAAAAAGCTTTTAATTACAATCCCAGAATTTGGAGGGAGAGAGAAAAGAAAGGGGAAGAGAGGGGGAGGGGGGGGGGGAGAGAGAGGGGGAGGCGAGAGGGAGAGAGGGAGGTGAGAGACAGTGGGAAGATACAGACAAAGAGGAGAGGAAAAAACAAGAGATCCCAAAAAGGACAACAGAGAGAGAGAGGGAAAGGGGAGAGAGTGAGAGATGATATAAACTGAGAGAAAGAGGGATAGAGAGATATAAAAGAAGACAGGCAGACAGATAGATATCTGAGAGAGACAGAGAGAGAGGGAGACAAAGAGGGAAAGGCAGAGGCAAGGACAGGAGGCAAGTGAGAAAGATACAGACAGATGAACAGAGAGAGTGACAAAGAGATATAAGCAGACAGACAGATGGAGACACAGATTGATGGAGAGATATAAACAGACAGAGAAATACATTCGGTCGAGGAAATCCTTATCGCAGTATTGACAATTCCAATTTGTGCTCCAGGGGTCTGGAGTGCCCCGCTCTCTGTGTGGCCTGGTCTCTCTCTCTCTCTCTCTCTCTGTGGCCTGGTCCCTCTCTCTCTCTCTCTCTGTGGCCTGGTCCCTATCTCTCTCTCTCTCTGTGTGGCCTGGTCAATCTCTCTCTCTCTGTGGCCTGGTCCCGCTCTCTCTCTCTCTCTCTCTCTGTGTCCTGGTCTCTCTCTCTCTCTCTCTCTCTCTCTCCGTGGCCTGGTCCCTCTCTCTCTCTCTCTCTCACTGTGTGGCCTGGTCCCTCTCTCTCTCTCTCTCTCTGTGGCCTGGTCCCTCTCTCTCTCTCTCTGTGTGGCCTGGTCCCTCACTCTCTCTCTCTCTGTGGCCTGGTCCCTCTCTCTCTCTCTCTGTCGCCAGGTCCCTCTCTCTCTCTCTGTCTCTGTGGCCTGGTCCCTCTCTCTCTCTTTCTCTCACTGTGTGGCCTGGTCCCTCTCTCTCTCTCTCTGTGGCCTGGTCCTTCTCTCTCTCTCTCTCTCTGTGGCCTGGTCCCTCTCTCTCTCTCTCTCTCTCTCTCTGTGGCCTGGTCCCCCTCTCTCTCTCTCTCTGTGGCCTGGTCCCTCTCTCTCTCTCTCTCTGTGGCCTGGTCCCTCTCTCTCTCTCTCTGTGTGGCCTGGTCCCTCACTCTCTCTCTCTCTGTGGCCTGGTCCCTCTCTCTCTCTCTCTGTCGCCAGGTCCCTCTCTCTCTCTCTGTGGCATGGTCCCTCTCTCTCTCTTTCTCTCACTGTGTGGCCTGGTCCCTCTCTCTCTCACTTTGTGGCCTGGTCCCTCTCTCTCTCTCTCTCTCTCTCTCTGTGGCCTGGTCCCTCTCTCTCTCTCTCTGTGGCCTGGTCCCCCTCTCTCTCTCTCTCTCTGTGGCCTGGTCCCTCTCTCTCTCTCTCTGTGGCCTGGTCCCTCTCTCTCTCTCTCTGTGGCCTGGTCCCTCTCTCTCTCTCTCTCTGTGTGGGCTGGTCCCTCTCTCTCTCTCTCTGTGGCCTGGCCCCCCTCTCTCTCTCTCTCTCTGTGGCCTGGTCCCTCTCTCTCTCTCTCTCTCTCTCTGTGGCCTGGTCCCTCTCTCTCTCTCTCTGTGGCCTGGTCCCTCTCTCTCTCTCTCTCTCTGTGGGCTGGTCCCTCTCTCTCTCTCTCTCTGTTGCCTGGACCCTCTCTCTCTCTCACTTTGTGGCCTGGTCCCTCTCTCTCTCTCTCTCTCTGTGTGGCCTGGTCCCTCTCTCTCTCTCTCTGTGGCCTGGTCCCCCTCTCTCTCTCTCTCTCTGTGGCCTGGTCTCTCTCTCTCTCTCTCAGTGTGGCCTGGTCCCTCTCTCTCTCTCTCTGTGGCCTGGTCCCTCTCTCTCTCTCTCTGTGGCCTGGTCCCTCTCTCTCTCTCTCTCTCTCTCTGTGGCCTGGTCCCTCTCTCTCTCTCTGTGTGGCCTGGTCCCTCTCTCTCTCTCTGTGTGGCCTGGTCTCTCTCTCTCTCTCTCAGTGTGGCCTGGTCCCTCTCTCTCTCTCTGTGTGGCCTGGTCCCTCTCTCTCTCTTTCTCTCACTGTGTGGCCTGGTCCCTCTCTCTCTCTCTCTGTGGCCTGGTCCTTCTCTCTCTCTCTCTCTCTGTGGCCTGGTCCCTCTCTCTCTCTCTCTCTCTCTCTGTGTGGCCTGGTCTCTCTCTCTCTCTCTCAGTGTGGCCTGGTCCCTCTCTCTCTCTCTGTGTGGCCTGGTCCCTCTCTCTCTCTCTTTCTCTCACTGTGTGGCCTGGTCCCTCTCTCTCTCTCTCTGTGGCCTGGTCCTTCTCTCTCTCTCTCTCTCTGTGGCCTGGTCCCCCTCTCTCTCTCTCTCTGTGGCCTGGTCCCTCTCTCTCTCTCTGTGTGGCCTGGTCTCTCTCTCTCTCTCTCTCTGTGGCCTGGTCTCTCTCTCTCTCTCTCAGTGTGGCCTGGTCTCTCTCTCTCTCTCTCTCTGTGGCCTGGTCCCTCTCTCTCTCTCTCTCTCTCTCTGTGGCCTGGTCCCTCTCTCTCTCTCTGTGTGGCCTGGTCCCTCTCTCTCTCTCTGTGTGGCCTGGTCTCTCTCTCTCTCTCTCAGTGTGGCCTGGTCCCTCTCTCTCTCTCTGTGTGGCCTGGTCCCTCTCTCTCTCTCTCTCTGTGGCCTGGTCCCTCTCTCTCTCTCTGTGTGGCCTGGTCCCTCTCTCTCTCTCTCTCTGTGGCCTGGTCCCTCTCTCTCTCTGTGTGTGGCCTGGTCTCTCTCTCTCTCTCTCTCTGTGGCCTGGTCTCTCTCTCTCTCTCTCAGTGTGGCCTGGTCCCTCTCTCTCTCTCTCTCTGTGGCCTGGTCTCTCTCTCTCTCTCTCTGTGGCCTGGTCCCTCTCTCTCTCTCTGTGTGGCCTGGTCTCTCTCTCTCTCTCTCTCTGTGGCCTGGTCTCTCTCTCTCTCTCTCTGTGGCCTGGTCTCTCTCTCTCTCTCTGTGTGGCCTGGTCCCTCTCTCTCTCTCTGTGTGGCCTGGTCTCTCTCTCTCTCTCTCTCTCTCTCTCTGTGGCCTGGTCTCTCTCTCTCTCTCTCAGTGTGGCCTGGTCCCTCTCTCTCTCTCTCTCTGTGGCCTGGTCTCTCTCTCTCTCTCTGTGTGGCCTGGTCTCTCTCTCTCTCTCTGTGTGGCCTGGTCCCTCTCTCTCTCTCTGTGTGGCCTGGTCTCTCTCTCTCTCTCTCAGTGTGGCCTGGTCCCTCTCTCTCTCTCTGTGTGGCCTGGTCCCTCTCTCTCTCTCTCTCTGTGGCCTGGTCCCTCTCTCTCTCTCTGTGTGGCCTGGTCTCTCTCTCTCTCTCTCTCTGTGGCCTGGTCTCTCTCTCTCTCTCTCAGTGTGGCCTGGTCCCTCTCTCTCTCTCTCTCTGTGGCCTGGTCCCTCTCTCTCTCTCAGTGTGGCCTGGTCCCTCTCTCTCTCTCTCTCTGTGGCCTGGTCTCTCTCTCTCTCTCTCAGTGTGGCCTGGTCCCTCTCTCTCTCTCTCTCTCTGTGGCCTGGTCCCTCTCTCTCTCTCTCTCTGTGGCCTGGTCTCTCTCTCTCTCTCTCTGTGGCCTGGTCCCTCTCTCTCTCTCTCTCTCAGTGTGGCCTGGTCCCTCTCTCTCTCTCTGTGTGGCCTGGTCCCTCTCTCTCTCTCTCTCTGTGGCCTGGTCCCTCTCTCTCTCTCTGTGTGGCCTGGTCCCTCTCTCTCTCTCTCTCTGTGGCCTGGTCCCTCTCTCTCTCTCTCTCTCTGTGTGGCCTGGTCCCTCTCTCTCTCTCTCTGTGGCCTGGTCCCCCTCTCTCTCTCTCTCTGTGGCCTGGTCCCCCTCTCTCTCTCTCTCTCAATGTGGCCTGGTCCCTCTCTCTCTCTCTCTCTGTGGCCTGGTCCCTCTTTCTATCTAGCCCTCACTGTGTGGCCTGGTCCCTCTCTCTCGCTCTCTGTGGCCTGGTCCCTCTCTCTCGCTCTCTGTGGCCTGGTCCCTCTCTCTCTCTCTCTGTGTCCTGGTCCCTCTCTCTCTTTTTCTCTCTCTGTCGCCTGGTCCCTCGTTCTCTCTCTGTCTGTCTGTGGCCTGGTCACTCTTTCCCTCTCTCTCTCTCTGTGGCATGGTCTCTCTCTCTCTCTTTTTCTCTCTGTGACCTGGCCCCTCTCTCTCTCTCTCTCCCTCTCTCTGTGGCCTGGTCCTTCGCTCTCTCTCTGTTTGGCCTGGGCACTCTCTCTCTCTCTCTCTCTCTCTCTCTGTGGCCTGGTCCCTCTCTCTCGCTCTCTCTCTGTGGCCTGGTCCCTCTTTTTCTCTCTCTGTGGCCTAGTCTCTTTCTCACTCTCTCTCTCTGTGGCCTGTTCCATCATTCTCTCTCTCTTTCTCGCTCTGTGGCCTGGTCCCTCTCTCTCTCTCTGTTGCCTGGTCCCTCTTGCTCTCTCTCCCTCTCTTTGTGACCTGGTCTTTCTCTCTCTCTCTCTCTCTGTGGCCTGGTCCCCCTCTCTCTCTCTCAGTGTGGCCTGGTTCCTCTCTCTCTCTCTCAGTGTGGCCTGGTTCCTCTCTCTCTCTCTGTGTGGCCTGGTCCCTCTCTCTCTCTCTCTGTGGCCTGGTCCCCCTCTCTCTCTCTCTCTCAATGTGGCCTGGTCCCTCTCTCTCTCTCTCTCTGTGGCCTGGTCCCTCTTTCTATCTAGCCCTCACTGTGTGGCCTGGTCCCTCTCTCTCGCTCTCTGTGGCCTGGTCCCTCTCTCTCGCTCTCTCTCTCTCTCTCTCTCTCTTTTTCTCTCTGTGACCTGGCCCCTCTCTCTCTCTCTCCCTCTCTCTGTGGCCTGGTCCTTCGCTCTCTCTCTGTGTGGCCTGGGCACTCTCTCTCTCTCTCTCTCTGTGGCCTGGTCCCTCTCTCTCGCTCTCTCTCTGTGGCCTGGTCCCTCTTTTTCTCTCTCTGTGGCCTAGTCTCTTTCTCACTCTCTCTCTCTGTGGCCTGTTCCATCATTCTCTCTCTCTTTCTCGCTTTGTGGCCTGGTCCCTCTCTCTCTCTCTGTTGCCTGGTCCCTCTTGCTCTCTCTCCCTCTCTTTGTGACCTGGTCCTTCTCTCTCTCTCTTTTTCTCTGTCTGTGGCTTGGTCACTCTCTCTCTCTCGCTGTGGCCTAGTCCCACTATCTCTCTCTCCCTCTCTGTGTGGCCTGGTTCCTCTCTCTCTCTCTCTTTGTGTGGCCTGGTCCCTCTCTCTCTCTCTCTTTGTGTGGCCTGGTCCCCCTCTCTCTGTGGCCTGGTCCCTCTCTCTCTCTCTCTGTGGCCTGGTCCCTCCCCCTCTCTCTCTGTGGCCAGGTTCCTCTCTCTCTCTCTCTCTATGGCCTGGTCCCTCTCTCTCTCTCTCTCTCTCTCTGTGGCCTGGTCCCTCTCTCTCTCTCTCTCTCTCTGTGTGGTCTGGTCCCTCGCTCTCTCTCTCTGTGGCCTGGTCCCTCTTTGTATCTCGCCCTCACTGTGTGGCCTGGTCCCTCTCTCTCGCTCTCTGTGGCCTGGTCCCTCTCTCTCTCTCTCTCTCTCGGTGTCCTGGTCCCTCTCTCTCTCTCTCTCTCTCGGTGTCCTGGTCCCTCTCTCTCTTTTTCTCTCTCTGTCGCCTGGTCCCTCTTTCTCTCTCTGTCTGTCTGTGGCCTGGTCACTCTTTCCCTCTCTCTCTCTCTGTGGCCTGGTCTCTCTCTCTCTTTTTCTCTCTGTGACCTGGCCCCTCTCTCTCTCTCTCCCTCTCACTGTGACCTGGCCCCTCTCTCTCTCTCTCCCTCTCTCTGTGGCCTGGTCCTTCGCTCTCTCTCTGTGTGGCCTGGGCACTCTCTCTCTCTCTCTCTCTGTGGCCTGGTCCCTCTCTCTCGCTCTCTCTCTGTGGCCTGGTCCATCTTTTTCTCTCTCTGTGGCCTAGTCTCTTTCTCACTCTCTCTCTCTGTGGCCTGTTCCATCATTCTCTCTCTCTTTCTCGCTCTGTGGCCTGGTCCCTCTCTCTCTCTCTGTTGCCTAGTCCCACTATCTCTCTCTCCCTCTGTGTGTGACCTGGTCCCTCTTTCTCTCTCTCTCTCTGTCGCCTGGTCCCTCTCTCTCCCTCTTTCTCTCTGTGGTCTGGTCCCTCTCTCTCTCTCTTTTTCTCTGCCGTGGCCTGGTCGCTCTCTCTCTCTCTGTGGCCTGGTGCCTCCCTCTCTCTCTGTGGCCTGGTCCCTCCCTCTCTCTCTGTGGCCTGGTCTCTCCCTCTCTCTCTGTGGCCTGGTCTCTCTCTGTGGCCTGGTCTCTCTCTCTCTCTCTGTGGCCGAGTCCCTCTCTCTCTCTCTCTCTCTCTGTGGCCTGTTCCATCTTCCTCTCTCACTTTCTCGCTCTGTCCTGGTCTCTCTTTCTCTCGCGCTGTCTCACTGTGGCCAGGTCCCACTCTCTCTCTGTGTCCTGGTCTCTCTCTGTGGCCTGGTCTCTCTCTCTCTCTCTCGCTGTGGTCTGTTCCATCGTTCTCTCTCTCTCTCTCACTCTGTGGCCTGGTCCGTCTTTCTCTCTCTCTCTCTCACTGTGGACTGGTCCCTCTCTCTCTCTCTCCCTCTCTCTGTGGCCTATTCTCTCTCTCCCTCTCTCTGTGGCCTGGTGGCTCTCTCTCTCTGTGGTTTGGTCGCTCTCCCTCTCTGTGGCCGAGTCCCACTATCTCTCCATCCCTTTCTGTGTGGCCTGGTCCCTCTTTCTTCCTCTCTCTCTCTCTGTGGCCTGGTCTCTCTTGTTTTCTCTCTCTATGGCCTGGTCCCTGTCTCTCTCTCCTCTCTCTCTCCGGCCTGGTCCCTCTCTCTCACTCTCTCTCTCCAAGGCTTGGTCTCTCTCTCTCCCTCTCTCTCTCTGTGGCCTGGACCCTCTTTCTCTCCCTCTGTTGCCTTGTCCCTCTCTCTCTCTCCCTCTCTCTATGGGCTGGTCTCTCTCTCTCTCTCTCGCCCTCTCTCTGTGGCTGGGTCCCTCTCTCTCTCTCTCTCTCTGTAACCTGGCCCCTCTCTCTCTCTCTGTGGCCTGGTTCCTGTCTCTCTCTCTCTCTATCTGTGGCCTGGTCCCTCTCTCTCTCTCTCCCTGTCCCTGTGGCCTGGTCTCTCTCTCTCTCTCACTCTCTCTCTGTGGCCTGGTCCCCCTCACTCTCTCTCCCTCTCTCTGTGGCCTGGTCCCTCTCTCTCGCTCTCTCTCTGTGGCCCGGTCCCTCTCTCTCTCTCTCTCTGTGGCCTGGTATTTCTTTCTCTCTCTCTCTGTGGCCTGGTCTCTCTCTCTCTCTTTCTTTCTCTGTGGCCTGGTCTCTCTCCCTCTCTCCCCCTCTCTCTGTGGCCTGGTCCCTTTCTCTCTCTCTCTGTGGCCTGGTCCCTCTCTCTCTCTCTCTCTCTGTGGCCTGGTCCCTCTCTCTCCCCCTCTCTCTGTGGCCTGATCTCTCTTTCTCTCCCCCTCTCTCTGTGGTCTGGTCCCTCTCTCTCTCTCTCTCTGTGGCCTGGTCTCTCTTTCTCTCTCTCTCTGTGGCCTGGTCTCTCTCTCTCTCTCTCTCTCTCTCTTTCTCTGTGGCCTGATCTCTCTTTCTCTCCCCCTCTCTCTGTGGCCTGGTCCCTCTCTCTCTCTCTCTGTGGCCTGGTCCCTCTGTCTCTCTCTCTCTCTGTGGCCTGGTCTCTCTCTCCCCCTCTCTCTGTGGCCTGGTCTCTCTCTCTCTCTCTCTCCCCCTCTCTCTCTGTGGCCTGGTCCCCCTCTCTCTCTCTGTGGCCTGGTCTCTCTCTCTCCCCCCACCCCCCCTCTCTCTGTGGCCTGGTCCCTCTCTCTCTCTCTCTCTCTCTGTGGCCTGGTCTCTCTCTCCCCCTCTCTCTGTGGCCTGGTCCCTCTCTCTCTCTCTCTCTGTGGCCTGGTCTCTCTTTCTCTCTCTCTCTGTGGTCTGGTCCCTCTCTCTCTCCCCCTCTCTCTGTGGCCTGGTCCCTCTCTCTCTCCCCCTCTCTCTGTGGCCTGGTCCCTCTATCTCTCCCCCTCTCATTGTGGCCTGGTCCCTGTTTCTCTCCCCCTCTCTCTGTGGCCTGGTCCCTCTCTCTCCCCCTCTCTCTGTGGCCTGGTCCCTCTCTCTCTCCCCCTCTCTCTGTGGCCTGGTCTCTCTCTCTCTCCCCCTCTCTCTGTGGCCTGGTCCCTCTCTCTCTCCCCCTCTCTCTGTGGCCTGGTCCCTCTCTCTCTCTCTCTCTCTCTGTGGCCTGGTCCCTCTCTCTCTCTGTGGCCTGGTCTCTCTTTCTCTCTCTCCCTGTGGCCTGGTCTCTCTCTCTCTCTCTCTCTCTCTATGCGGCCTGGTCCCTCTCTCTCTCTCTCTCTCTGTGGCCTGGTCCCTCTCTCTCTCTGTGGCCTGGTCTCTCTCTCTCTCTCCCCCTCTCTCTGTGGCCTGGTCCCTCTCTCTCTCTCTCTCTCTCTGCGGCCTGGTCCCTCTCTCTCTCTCTCTCTGTGGTCTGGTCCCTCTCTCTCTCCCCCTCTCTCTGTGGCCTGGTCCCTCTCTCTCTCCCCCTCTCTCTGTGGCCTGGTCCCTCTCTCTCTCTCCCCCTCTCTCTGTGGCCTGGTCCTCTCTCTCTCTCTCTCTCTCTCTCTGCGGCCTGGTCCCTCTCTCTCTCTGTGGTCTGGTCCCTCTCTCTCTCCCCCTCTCTCTGTGGCCTGGTCCCTCTCTCTCTCCACCTCTCTCTGTGGCCTGGTCCCTCTTTCTCTCTCTCTCTCTCTGTGGCCTGGTCTCTCTCTCCCCCTCTCTCTGTGGCCTGGTCTCTCTCTCCCCCTCTCTCTGTGGCCTGGTCCCTCCCTCTCTCCCACTCTCTCTGTGGCCTGGTCCCTCTCTCTCTCTCTCTCTCTCTCTCTCTGTGGCCTGGTCTCTCTCTCTCTCTCTCCCCCTCTCTATGTGGCCTGGTCCCTCTCTCTCTCCCCCTCTCTCTGTGGCCTGGTCCCTCTTTCTCTCTCTCTCTCTCTGTGGTCTGGTCCCTCTCTCTCTCCCCCTCTCTCTGTGGTCTGGTCCCTCTCTCTCTCCCCCTCTCTCTGTGGCCTGGTCCCTCTCTCTCTCCCCCTCTCTCTGTGGCCTGGTCCCTCTTTCTCTCTCTCTCTCTCTGTGGCCTGGTCTCTCTCTCCCCCTCTCTCTGTGGCCTGGTCTCTCTCTCCCCCTCTCTCTGTGGCCTGGTCCCTCTCTCTCTCTCTCTCTCTGTTGTCTGGTCTCTCTTTCTCTCTCTCTCTGTGGTCTGGTCCCTCTCTCTCTCCCCCTCTCTCTGTGGTCTGGTCCCTCTCTCTCTCCCCCTCTCTCTGTGGTCTGGTCCCTCTCTCTCTCCCCCTCTCTCTGTGGCCTGGTCCCTCTCTCTCTCCCCCTCTCTCTGTGGCCTGGTCCCTCTTTCTCTCTCTCTCTCTCTGTGGTCTGGTCCCTCTCTCTCTCCCCCTCTCTCTGTGGTCTGGTCCCTCTCTCTCTCCCCCTCTCTCTGTGGCCTGGTCCCTCTCTCTCTCCCCCTCTCTCTGTGGCCTGGTCCCTCTTTCTCTCTCTCTCTCTCTGTGGCCTGGTCTCTCTCTCCCCCTCTCTCTGTGGCCTGGTCTCTCTCTCCCCCTCTCTCTGTGGCCTGGTCCCTCTCTCTCTCTGTGGCCTGGTCTCTCTTTCTCTCTCTCCCTGTGGCCTGGTCTCTCTCTCTCTCTCTCTCTCTGCGGCCTGGTCCCTCTCTCTCTCTCTCTCTCTGTGGCCTGGTCCCTCTCTCTCTCTCTCTCTCTGTGGCCTGGTCCCTCTCTCTCTCTGTGGCCTGGTCTCTCTTTCTCTCTCTCCCTGTGGCCTGGTCTCTCTCTCTCTCTCTCTCTCTGCGGCCTGGTCCCTCTCTCTCTCTCTCTCTCTGTGGCCTGGTCCCTCTCTCTCTCTCTCTCTCTGTGGCCTGGTCCCTCTCTCTCTCTGTGGCCTGGTCTCTCTCTCTCTCTCCCCCTCTCTCTGTGGCCTGGTCTCTCTCTCTCTCCCCCTCTCTCTGTGGCCTGGTCCCTCTCTCTCTCCCCCTCTCTCTGTGGCCTGGTCCCTCTCTCTCTCTCTCTCTCTGTGGCCTGGTCCCTCTCTCTCTCTGTGGCCTGGTCTCTCTCTCTCTCTCCCCCTCTCTCTGTGGCCTGGTCCCTCTCTCTCTCTCTCTCTCTGTGGCCTGGTCTCTCTCTCCCGCTCTCTCTGTGGCCTGGTCTCTCTCTCCCCCTCTCTCTGTGGTCTGGTCCCTCTCTCTCTCCCCATCTCTCTGTGGCCTGGTCCCTCTCTCTCTCCCACTCTCTCTGTGGCCTGGTCTCTCTTTCTCTCTCTCTCTCTGTGGTCTGGTCCCTCTCTCTCTCTCTCTCTCTGTGGCCTGGTCCCTCTCTCTCTCTGTGGTCTGGTCCCTCTCTCTCTCCCCCTCTCTCTGTGGCCTGGTCCCTCTCTCTCTCTCCCCCTCTCTCTGTGGCCTGGTCCCTCTCTCTCTCTCCCCCTCTCTCTGTGGCCTGATCTCTCTTTCTCTCCCCCTCTCTCTGTGGCCTGGTCCCTCTCTCTCTCTCTCTCTCTGTGGCCTGGTCTCTCTCTCTCTCTTTCTCTGTGGCCTGGTCTCTCCCTCCCCCTCTCTCTGTGGCCTGGTCTCTCTCTCTCTCTCTCTCCCCCCCCTCTCTCTGTGGCCTGGTCCCTCTCTCTCTCTCTCTGTGGCCTGGTCTCTCTCTCTCCCCCCACCCCCCCTCTCTCTGTGGCCTGGTCCCTCTCTCACTCCCCCTCTCTCTGTGGCCTGGTCTCTCTCTCTCTCTCTCTCCCCCCCCTCTCTCTGTGGCCTGGTCCCTCTCTCTCTCTCTGTGGCCTGGTCTCTCTCTCTCTCTCTCTCTCTCTCTCTGTGGCCTGGTCTCTCTCTCTCTCTCCCCCTCTCTCTGTGGCCTGGTCCTCTCTCTCTCTCTCTCCCCCTCTCTCTGTGGCCTGGTCCCTCTCTCTCTCCCCCTCTCTCTGTGGCCTGGTCCCTCTCTCTCTCTCCCCCTCTCTCTGTGGCCTGGTCCCTCTCTCTCTCTCTCTCTCTGTGGCCTGGTCCCTCTCTCTCCCCCTCTCTCTGTGGCCTGATCTCTCTTTCTCACCCCTCTCTCTGTGGCCTGGTCCCTCTCTCTCTCTCTCTCTCTGTGGCCTGGTCTCTCTCTCTCTCTTTCTTTCTCTGTGGCCTGGTCTCTCTCCCTCTCTCCCCCTCTCTCTGTGGCCTGGTCCTCTCTCTCTCTCTCTCCCCCTCTCTCTGTGGTCTGGTCCCTCTCTCTCTCTCTGTGGCCTGGTCTCTCTCTCTCTCTCTCTCCCCCCCCTCTCTCTGTGGCCTGGTCCCTCTCTCTCTCTCTGTGGCCTGGTCTCTCTCTCTCTCTCTCTCTCTCTCTCTGTGGCCTGGTCTCTCTCTCTCTCTCCCCCTCTCTCTGTGGCCTGGTCCTCTCTCTCTCTCTCTCCCCCTCTCTCTGTGGTCTGGTCCCTCTCTCTCTCCCCCTCTCTCTGTGGCCTGGTCCCTCTCTCTCTCCACCTCTCTCTGTGGCCTGGTCCCTCTTTCTCTCTCTCTCTCTCTGTGGCCTGGTCTCTCTCTCCCCCTCTCTCTGTGGCCTGGTCTCTCTCTCCCCCTCTCTCTGTGGCCTGGTCCCTCTCTCTCTCCCCCCTCTCTCTGTGGCCTGGTCCCTCTCTCTCTCTCTCTCTCTCTCTCTCTGTGGCCTGGTCTCTCTCTCCCCGCTCTCTCTGTGGCCTGGTCTCTCTCTCTCTCTCTCCCCCTCTCTATGTGGCCTGGTCCCTCTCTCTCTCTCTCTCTGTTGTCTGGTCTCTCTTTCTCTCTCTCTCTGTGGTCTGGTCCCTCTCTCTCTCCCCCTCTCTCTGTGGCCTGGTCCCTCTCTCTCTCCCCCTCTCTCTGTGGCCTGGTCCCTCTCTCTCTCCCCCTCTCTCTGTGGCCTGGTCTCTCTCTCTCTCTCCCCCTCTCTCTGTGGCCTGATCTCTCTTTCTCTCCCCCTCTCTCTGTGGCCTGGTCCCTCTCTCTCTCTCTCTCTGTGGCCTGGTCTCTCTTTCTCTCTCTCTCTGTGGCCTGGTCTCTCTCTCTCTCCCTCCCTCTCTCTCTGTGGCCTGGTCTCTCTCTCTCTCCCCCCCTCTCTCTGTGGCCTGGTCCCTCTCTCTCTCTCTCTGGCCTGGTCCCTCTCTCTCTCTCTCTGTGGTCTGGTCTCTCTCTCCCCTCTCTCTGTGGCCTGGTCTCTCTCTCTCTCTCTCCCCCTCTCTCTGTGGCCTGGTCCCCCTCTCTCTCTCTGTGGCCTGGTCTCTCTTCTCTCTCCCCCTCTCTCTGTGGCCTGGTCCCTCTCTCTCCCTCTCTCTCTGTGGCCTGGTCCTCTCTCTCTCCCCCTCTCTCTGTTGCCTGGTCTCTCTCTCTCTCCCCCTCTCTCTGTGGCCTGGTCTCTCTCTCTCTCTCTCTCTCTCTCTCTCTGTGGCCTGGTTTCTCTCTCTCTCTCTCCCCTCTCTCTGTGGCCTGGTCTCTCTCTCTCTCTCTCCCCCTCTCTCTGTGGCCTGGTCTCTCTCTCTCTCTCTCTCTGGCCTGGTCTCTCTCTCTCTCTCCCCCTCTCTCTGTGGCCTGGTCTCTCTCTCTCTCTCTCTGGCCTGGTCTCTCTCTCTCTCTCCCCCTCTCTCTGTGGCCTGGTCTCTCTCTCTCTCCCTCTCTCTGTGGCCTGGTCCCCCTCTCTCTCTCTGTGGCCTGGTCCCTCTCTCTCTCTCCCCCTCTCTCTGTGGCCTGGTCTCTCTCTCTCTCTCTCTCTCTCTCTGTGGCCTGGTCTCTCTCTCTCTCTCTCCCCCTCTCTCTGTGGCCTGGTCTCTCTCTCTCTCTCTCCCCCTCTCTCTGTGGCCTGATCTCTCTTTCTCCCCCCCTCTCTCTGTGGCCTGGTCCCTCTCTCTCTCTCTCTCTGTGGCCTGGTCTCTCTCTTCTCTCTCTCTCTGTGGCCTGGTCTCTCTCTCTCTCCCTCCCTCTCTCTCTGTGGCCTGGTCTCTCTCTCTCTCTCCCCCCTCTCTCTGTGGCCTGGTCCCTCTCTCTCTCTCTCTGTGGCCTGGTCCCTCTCTCTCTCTCTCTGTGGTCTGGTCTCTCTCTCCCCCTCTCTCTGTGGCCTGGTCTCTCTCTCTCTCTCTCCCCCTCTCTCTGTGGCCTGGTCCCCCTCTCTCTCTCTGTGGCCTGGTCTCTCTTTCTCTCTCCCCCTCTCTCTGTGGCCTGGTCCCTCTCTCTCCCTCTCTCTCTGTGGCCTGGTCTCTCTCTCCCCCTCTCTCTGTGGCCTGGTCTCTCTCTCTCTGTCTCTCTCTCTCTCTGTGGCCTGGTCTCTCTCTCTCTCTCTCCCCCTCTCTCTGTGGCCTATCTCTCTCTCTCTCTCCCCCTCTCTCTGTGGCCTGGTCTCTCTCTCTCTCTCTCTCTCTGGCCTGGTCTCTCTCTCTCTCTCCCCCTCTCTCTGTGGCCTGGTCTCTCTCTCTCTCTCTCTCTCTGGCCTGGTCTCTCTCTCTCTCTCCCCCTCTCTCTGTGGCCTGGTCTCTCTCTCTCTCCCTCTCTCTGTGGCCTGGTCCTCCTCTCTCTCTCTGTGGCCTGGTCCCTCTCTCTCTCTCCCCCTCTCTCTGTGGCCTGGTCTCTCTCTCTCTCTCTCTCTCTCTCTCTGTGGCCTGGTCTCTCTCTCTCTCTCTCCCCCTCTCTCTGTGGCCTGGTCTCTCTCTCTCTCTCTCCCCCTCTCTCTGTGGCCTGGTCCGTCTCTCCTCTCTCTGTGGCCTGGTCTCTCTTCTCTCTCTCTCTCTCTCTCTCTGTGGCCTGGTCTCTCTTTCTCTCTCCCCCTCTCTCTGTGGCCTGGTCTCTCTCTCTCTCTCCCCCTCTCTCTGTGGCCTGGTCTCTCTCTCTCTCTCTCTCTCCCCCTCTTTCTGTGGCCTGGTCCCTCTCTCTCTCTCTGTGTGGCCTGGTCTCTCTTTCTCTCTCCCCCTCTCTCTGTGGCCTGGTCTCTCTTTCTCTCCCCTCTCTCTCTCTCTCTGTGGCCTGGTCTCTCTCTCTCTCTCCCTCTGTGGCCTGGTCTCTCTCTCTCTCTGTGTGGCCTGGTCTCTCTCTCTCTCTCCCCCTCTCTCTGTGGTCTGGTCCCTCTCTCTCTCCCCCTCTCTCTGTGGCCTGGTCCCTCTCTCTCCCCCCTCTCTCTATGGCCTGGTCTCTCTTTCTCTCTCCCCCTCTCTCTGTGGCCTGGTCTCTCTTTCTCTCTCCCCCTCTCTCTGCGGCCTGGTCTCTCTTTCTCGCTCTCTCTGTGGTCTGGTCCCTCTCTCTCTCCCCCTCTCTCTGTGGCCTGGTCTCTCTCTTTCCCCCTCTCTCTGTGGTCTGGTCCCTCTCTCTCTCCCCCTCTCTCTGTGGCCTGGTCCCTCTCTCTCCCCCTCTCTCTGTGGCCTGGTCCCTCATTGTCTCTCTCTCAGTCGTCTGCCTCTCTCAGCTGCACTAATCCTCAGCCCAGTTTCTGTGTCTGTCACTGTCATCTATTCCCTTTTTGTACCAATCTGTGGCTGATGTCTTTCTGCTGCTGAAGTGTTAATCGCTGTGACCGAGAAGAGAGGAAGAGGTCTCTGTAGCCCTTCCCCCCATCCCCTCTTCCCTCTCACCCCCTCCCCCCTCAGCACTGCCGGATCACAGCCTCTTCCAGATGCCTGCCTCCTGATTCCCTCTTCAGGATGTGGATGAAGGAGAGCGAAGGACCGAATCCCACCTTAAAGGGGGGGAGGGGGAATGCACACTCGGAAGGGAGGTTGAATCGTAAAGTCCCACAGAGATTTAGAGCAGGAGTGTTTTTAATAGAGCCAGGGACTAATTATGTTTTATTTCAAAATATTCCAAGGCTCAAATTTGAGCTTCCTTGAGATGGTCTCACTTGGAGCGACCAGGAGCAGGGAATGTGACTGATCCGTATCCACACCAGTCATAACCACCCCCTCTCCCGCTCCAACCCAATGCTCTCGTGGGCCCAGGGAACTCCGCAGGGACTTGGTGGGGCTTCCAACCCTGCACCCCCACCCTACCCCATCTCAATCAACCACATGTAAATATGCCACCCTCAGTTAACAAGGGACACTGTCCCTTTAAATCTCTGTCCCTGACAGGCAAGCAGTAACACTGTCCCTTTAAATATCTGCCACCCACAGGTCATGTGAGACAAACAAGGAGATATACTATCCCTTTAAATATCGGTATGTATTCCTCATCTCTCCTCTCCTTTGTTAAATATTTAAAGGGATAGTGTCTCTTGTTCCCTGTAGGTGACAGACATTTATCGGAACCATGTTCCTCCTTGCCTGTCAGTGTGAGATATTTCAAGGGACAGTCTCTCAGTGGGTTACAGATATTTAAAGGGACAGTGTCCTCACCGATGGGTGATAGATATTTAAAGGGACAATGTTTCTTGTTAACTGTGGGTGACAGGGTATTTAAAGGGGCAGTGTCCATCTGCAGCTGTGTGGTTGGAGTCATAGTGTCATTTACAGCACTCAAGGAGGTCATTCTGTCGGTCGAGTCCATGCCAGCTCTCCGTGGAGCTTTGCAGTCAGTCCCACTCCCTGGCTCGATCCCCGTAGCCCCTGCAAGTCTATTTCTCTCTGGTGCCCATCAAGTTTCCTCTTGAAGTCATTGATCGTCTCCGCTTCCACCCCCCTCCTGGGCAGCGAGTTCCAGTTCATTACCACCCGCTGTGTAAAAAAGTGCTTCCTCATATTCCCCCTGCATCTCTTACCCAAAACCTTCAATCTGTGTCCCCTAGTCTTTGTACCATTAGTTAACAGGAACAGTTTTTCCTGGTCTAAGCCTGTCATAATCTTGTACACTTCTATTAAATCTCCTCTCAATCTCCTTTGATCTAAGGAGAACAAACCCAGCTTTTCCAACCTAACTTTGTAACTAAAATTCCCCATCTCTGGAACCATTCTGGTAAATATCCTCTGCAGCCTCTCAAGGGCCCTCACATCCTTCCTGAAGTGTGGTGACCAGAACTGGACGCAATACTCCAGCTGTGGCCTAACCAGAGCTTTATAAAGGTTCAGCATAACTTCCCTGCTTTTGTTCTCAATGCCTCTATTTATGAAGCCCAAGATCCCATATGCTTTACTAACCACTCTCTTAATATGTCCTGCCACCTTCAAAGATCTATGTACATGCACCCCCAGGTCCCTCTGTTCCTGCACACTCTTTAGAACTGTGCCATTGAGTATATATTGCCTTTCCCTATTCCTTCTGCCAAAAGGCATCACCTCACACTTGGCTGTATTAAATTCCATCTGCCACCTCTCTGCCCATTCAGCTAGACTGTCTGTGTCCTGTTGCAGGAGGTTCATATCATCCTCGCTGTTTGCCACACCTCCAAGTCTGGCAACTTTTGAGATTGTACTCTGTATTCCAAGATCCAAGTCATTTATATATAGCAAAAAAAAAACAGTGGTCCTAGCATTGACCCTTGGGGAACACCACTGTCTACCATCCTCCCGTCTGAAAAACAACTATTTACTATGACTCGCTGTTTTCTGTCCTTAAGCCAATTTTTTTATCCAGTTGGACACTGACCCTCCTATTGCATGAGGCTCAATTTTGTGAACCAGCCTTTTATGTGGTACTTTATCAAATGCTTTCTTAAAATCCATATAAACAACATCCACTGCATTCCCTTCATCAACCTTCCCTGTTACTTCAGCACAAAATTTAAATAGATTAGTCAAACATGATCTGCCTTTTACAAATCCATGCTGGCTCTCCCTAATAAACTCAAACTCTCCATGTATCTGCTGATATTTTCCCTGATTATTGTTTCTAAAACCTTACCCACCAATGATGTTAAACTAACTGGCCTGTAGTTGCTAGGACTGTCCTTACACCCTTTCATGAATAAGGGTGTCACATTTGCCACTCTCTAATCCTCTGGCACCTCCCCCATATCCAGGGAAGATTGGAAGATTATAGCAAATTCCATTATTTCCATTCTTCCTTTAGCAACTTGGGATGCAGACCATCTGGACCAGATGACTTATCTACATTAAGCATAGGCAGCCTTTTCATTACCTCCTCCCTCTCAATTCTTACCCTATCCATTGCCTCTGCTCTCTCCATTTCTGATATTTTGTCAGCCTCCATTTCCTCAGTGAACACTGATACAAAATACTCATTATGTATATTAGCCTTGCCCGACACCTCTAACCATATATTACCCTCTCTGTCCCTAACAGGCCCCACTCCTCCTATTAATACCCACTTACTATTTACATCCCAGTAGAAGATTTTTGGGTACCCTTTTATGTTGACTGCTGTTCTATTTTCATATTCTCTCTTTGCCAGTCTTATTTGTCTCTTCACTTCCTCTCTCATCTTATTGTATGTGGCCTGGTTCTCACTTGAAGAATTCACCTGACATGCATCATACCCCCTCTTTTAGTGTTTCACCATTATCTCTGTCTCCTCGCCATCCAAGGAGCCCTGTTCTTGGTTCCTTTAACTTTCGTTGGAATATTCCTAGCCTGTACTTGAAACATTTCCTCCTTAAAGATAACCCATTGTTCTGACACATCTCTTCCTGTCAGCCTTTGGTTCCATTCTACTCTGGCTAGATCCCTTCTTCTTGCATTGAAATTAGTCCACTTCCAATCTAGTCATTCCACCTTAAAGGGCCATTGATGACTCTCTTGACTGGTTACTGTTTACGATGACCAGAAAACTTCCCCCACCCCCCCACCCCTCCCCCACTCCACACACCCCCCCGTACCCAGCAAGATGGCTGTAAACCAGGGTTGTCCAACATACAGCCTATGGGCCAGGATCCGGCCCGCCAAATGTTTCCATCCAGCCCGCGGGTGTAGACTGTTCCCCGGGGCCGTTCCTCATCCTCACCGTGACTGGAGATGAGAAATGTCCCTTTGTCTTCCTCTTACCTTTCTCAAAGCCTCACGTTGTCAGTTTCACAGCTGACAGCTGCTGACTTCAGGAACAGCGGTTTCCCAACAGACTCGGGGTTTGCTGGCGGGTTCTGACTTTTTTTAAAAAGCCCGCCGGAAAACCCCCGAGTCTGTTGGGAAACTGCTGTTTCCGATGTCAGCAGCTGTCAGCTGTGAAACTGACAGCGCAATGTTTTGAAAAAGAACTAACCGACCATCTGCTGAGCATTCTATTCTTTGCAACTGTGTGAGAGGGAAAGGGGGAAGAGAGAGGGGGAGAGGGGAACAGAGAGAGAGTGGTGGGGGAAACAGAGAGAGAGAAAGAGTAAGGAGACAGAGAGAGAGAGGAGGGACAGACAGAGAGAGAAGGGACAGAGAGAGAGAGACAGAGGGGGTCAGAGAGGCAGAGGGGGGACAGAGAGAGAGGACAAGAGGGAGAGAACAGAGAGAGTGGGGAACAGAGAGAGTAGGGAACAGAGAGATAGGGAGACATAGAGAGCGGGGAACACTGAGCAGGGAGCAGGGAACACTGGAGACACGGGGGTGGAAAGAGAGGGGGGGAGAGATACAGAGAGAGGGTGGGTGGAGAGGGATAGAGAGATGGGGGAGAGGGAGACAGAGAGGCAGAAAGGAGGGGAGAGAGACAGAGACAGAGAGGGGAGGGAAGGAGAGGACAGAGAGTCAAAGAGTCATTTATGTACAGCACAGAATGAGGCCATTCAGCCCATCGAGCCCATGCCATCTCTCCAAGGAGCTATGCAGTCAGTCCCACTCCCTGGCTCGATCCCCGTGGCCCTGCAAGTCTATTTCTCTCAGGTGACCATCCAACTTCCTCTTGAAGACATTGATTGTCTCTTCTTCCACTACCCTCGTGGGCAGCGAGTTTCAGGTTATTGCCATCCACTGTGTAAAAAAGTTCTTCCTCATGTTCCCCCTGCATCTTTTGCACAAAACCTTCAATCTGTGTCCCCTATCCGAGAGGGGAGGGGCCGGGGCGGGGGGGGTGTGTAGAGAGAACGAGACACACACACAGAGCGCGGGGATAGGGGGAAGAGAGATCAAGGTCTCTCCTGAAAGGTGGACATCTTTCCAGAATACTCTGCATCGCTACATCAAGCATGCGGGCAGAGATTGACTACTTATTAAAGCAAAAACAATGCCAGGTCTCTCACTAAATCAGTTTTCAACATAGTGACGAGAAAGTAAGTCAATAAATTAGTCTTCTCATTTAAAGCTTCCTCACAAAAAATGCACATATGTTGTTGTTTTTAAAAGTAAGATAAATTTTTAATGCCTTTATCTTTTGAAAATCGCTCACCGGCCCCCTGGGGCCGAGCAAAAGTCGTAATGCGCCCCCCCCAAAAAAAAAAGGTTGGACAACCCTGCTGTAAACCCATGTAGTTTTGAGAGGGGCAACCGCCTTTCTAGAGCAATCTCCAGCCCGTTGAAGATCCTCACCTTTTTTCGAGAACAATCTCCAGCGGTGATGGTGGGTGAGGGATAGGGGGCTGCGGAAGGGGAGGGGGTTGAGGGTGGCAGAGGCTGCGTTTAAAGGGGTAGCGGCATTCGTTTTCAAATACGTTGGCCCAACTCTTCCCCACCCCTTTAAAATGGACCGGGAGGGGTGGGAGGGACAGGGTAGGGTTGGGTGTGAGGGGGAGGGGGGGGTGTCACAATTAGGGGTGGGGTGAGGGGGAAATATATCGGGAGTGGAGGGCAAGGGTCAGCCTGATCCCTCGGAATTGGACCATCTCAGCAAACTCAAAGCTGCCCCTGGGAATATTTCCAAATCAATGCTCGGCTTCACGAAGCACATTCCCATTCTAAAGCTCTGTGGGACTCGCCGAAATAAACCCAGCCCCTCAGAGTCTCCGTGGCCCCTTTAAGATGGAATTCTGTCCTTCGCTCTCCTTGATCCTTCTCCGGAATCAGGAGGCAGGCATCTGGAAGAGGCTGAGTACCTGAGGGGGAAGGGGAGGGCGAGAGGGAGGGGCTGCCAATGATCCTTTCCTTCCCGGTCACACAGGGATTAACTGCACCAGCAGAAAGAAGCAGCCTCCGCAGATTGTCCTTTGGCCTCCTTTGTGCTGCTGACAGATGCAGAGCCTGGGATTAGCAGATCTGAGAGCACCAGAGCAGGCCGCAGGGAGAGTGAGAGGCCAGGCCGCAGAGACAGACCCAGAGAGCAGCTTCATGAAGCACAAGGAAGAACCATTATCAGTAGAGTAAGGAGCTCTCTGTCTGTCTGCATTGCTTTCTCCATCTATCTCTCTCTCCTTCTCTGAGCATCTTTTCTCTGTCCCTCCCTCCCTCCCTCTCTCTCCCCACCTCTGACTTTGTCTCTCTCGCTCTCTCTCAATTCCTTCTCTCCCTGTCTTTCTGACACTCTGTTTTTCTCTCTCCCTCTGTCCACTCCCTTTTTGTCTTTTCCTCTCTTGCACTGCCCTCTCTGTCTCTCGCTCTGTCACTCTTTTTCACTCTCACACTCTCTCCATCACTCTGTTGCTCTCACTCTCTGTCTGTCTGTCTTTCTCCTCTATCTCTCCCTCTCCTCTCCTCCCTCTTTATCTCTCTTTCTATATCTCTCTCTTACTCTTGCTCTCTGTCTCTCCCTCTCCATCTCTCCTTCCCTGGACTCACTCAAAAAACCCATTCACTTGCACAGAGCTCTCTCTCCCTCTGTATCTCCCCCTTTCTGTCTCCTCTTCTCTCTGTCTGTCTGTCTGTCTCTCTCTCCCCCCCCCACCCCCCATTGTTTTTTTCTCTCTCTCCCTCTCTCTCTGTCACTCTCCCTTTCTCTCTGTCCCTGTCTCTGTCTCTCTCTCCCTCTCCCTGCATCTCTCCATCTCCCACTCACTCTCTCTCTCTCTCTCTCTTTGGTTGATGCAAGCAGAGTCGGTGATGGGGGGTGCGTGGGTGGAAGGACTGAACGTTTGGATTATCAGAGAGTGAGAGGAGTGGATGGGCTTCAAAAACTATCCCTCTGTTTACTGTCAATGGTGGTCTGACACCTGCCTTCTGAACTAATTGAACACTGTGGTAACGGGCTCGCTAACCGACTATAACAGGGACGAGGGCCTTTCATGGCTCACTCCCCTGTCATTCATCCACTCCCACATCTCCCCCCTCAACCTCCCTATCAACCCAAGCCTAACGGCAAACCTAACCTTAGCTTTAACCGCAATCCTAATCATAGACTTCAATCTAACCCTAACCTCGATCCGAATCCCAACTGGAACCTGAACTCTAACCCCTGAAACCCTAGTCCTAATCATATCCCTAATCCTAATCCCAATTGTAACCCTAAACCTAGCCCCCGACCCTTAACTTCTAAACCTCACCCTCTAACCCCCCTCCCAACCCTGAACGCTAACCATAGCACCTCCCACCGCCAAAGTCGAACCCTAAATTGCACAGGACCCTGGCCAGTACCTTCATGTAAACCACGAAACCCGAAAGTAACCCCAAACCAAATCCCGCCTCCCACAAAACCCAACTCATGCCCACAAGCCCAATCCGAACCCTGACCCTAACCACCCCGATCTTTGACCCCGAGTCAGATTTACCCTCTCTCCCAGCCCCAATCCCAACTCACGAATGTCAAGGCCAATCCTGGGCCCTGACCCCCAATCCTGGGCCCTGACCCCCAAGCCTGGGCCCTGACCCCCAAATCCAAAACCCCCAGTTTCTTCGTATTTAGTCTCTCAAACCATTCATGATTTTGAACATCGCGATCAAATCTCCCCTTAACCATCTCTGCTCTAAGGAGAACAACCCCAGCGACTCCCGTCTCTTCCACATAATTGAAGTCCCTCATCCCTGGTTTAATTCTAGTAAATCTCTTCCGTACTCTCTTGATATCCTTCCTAAGGTGCAGTGCCCAGAACTGTACACAATATTCCAGCTGAAGCCTAACCAGTGTTTTATAAATGTTTAGCATACCTTCTTTGCTTTTGGGCTCTATTCCTCTACAGAAAAGCCAAGGGTTCCCACATGCTTTTGATTTTAATAAAAAAACAGGCTTCTCAACTTAAAATCAAAATATTGCAGATGCTGGAAATCTGAAATAAAAACAGAAAGTGCTGGAAATGCTCAGCGGGTCTGGCAGCATCTGTGGAGAGAGAAGCAGAGTTAACGTTTCAGGTCTGTGACCCTTCATCAGAACTGGCAAAGGTTAGAAAAGAATGAGGTGTTAAGCAAATGAAGATGGCAAGGCGGTGTTTGGTGGGGAAGAGAACAAAGGGGGAGGTGTGTGAAAGGACAGAGGGCAGGAGAGATGACATAATGAAGTTGTCCTGGGACAAAGGCAAAGCGAGTGTTAATGCTTGTGTTGAAAGACAACGCATTAGTCCAGAGAGACTGTTAATAGCAGAATAATGAGCAGCTCTGTCTACATGAAAAAACAGGCACATGGTTAAAAAATAAAATATTTTTAAAAAAGAAAAATATTAAAAAAAGGCCAGTCATGCTTTGAAGTTATTGAACTCGATGTTCAGTCCAGCAGGCTGCAGTGTGCCTAATCGAAAGATCAGGTGCTGTTCCTCGAGCTTGCGTTGATGTTCACTGGAACACTGCAGCAGGCCAAGGACAGAAATGTGAGCATGAGAGCAGGGGGGTGTGTGTGAAATGGCGAGCAACCGGAAGCTCGGGGTCATGCTTTCGGACTGAGCGGAGGTGTTCAGCAAAGCAGTCACCCAGTCTGTGTTTGGTCTCCCCAATGTAGAAGAGACCACATTGTGAGCAGCGAAGACAGCATACAAAATGTTTTTTTTATTCTTTCATGGGATGTGGGCATCGCTGGCCAGGCCAGCATTTATTGCCCATCCCTAATTGCCCTTGAGAAGGTGGCGGTGAACTGCCGTCTTGAACCGCTGCAGTCCATGTGGGGTAGGTATACCCATAGTGCTGTTAGGAAGGGAGTTCCAGGATTTTGACCTGGCAACAGTGAAGGAACAGCGAAATAGTTCCAAATCAGGATGGTGTGTGACTTGGAGGGGAATTTGCAGGTGGTGGTGTTCCCATGCATTTGCTGCCCTTGTCCTTCTAGTTGGTAGAGGTCGCGGGTTTGGAAGGTGCTGTCTAAGGAGCCTTGGTGCATTGCTGTAGTGCATCTTGTAGATGGTACACACTGCTGCCACTGTGCGTCGGTGGTGGAGGGAGTGAATGTTTGTGGATGGGGTGCCAATCAAGCGGGCTGCTTTGTCCTGGATGATGTCGAGCTTCTTGAGTGTTGTTGGAGCTGTACCTATCCAGGCAAGTGGAGAGTATTCAATCACACTCCTGACTTGTGCCTTGTAGATGGTGGACAGGCTTTGGGAAGTCAGGAGGTGAGTTAGTCGCCACAGGATTCCTAGCCTCTGACCTGCTCTTGGAGCCACGGTATTTATATGGCTACTCCAGTTCAGTTGCTGATTAATGGTAGCCCCCAGGATGTTGATAGTGGGTGATTCAGTGATGGTAATGCCATTGAATGTCAAGGGGAGATCGTTAGATTCTCTCTTGTTGGAGATGGTCCTTGCCTGGCACTTGTGTGGCGCAAATGTTACTTGCCACTTATCAGCCCAAGCCTGGATATTGTCCAGGTCTTGCTGCATTTCTACACGGACTGCTTCAGTATCTGAGGAGTCGCGAATGGTGCTGAACATTGTGCAATCATCAGCGAACATCCCCACCTCTGACCTTATGATTGAAGGAAGGTCATTGATGAAGCAGCTGAAGATGGTTGGGCCTAGGTCACTACCCTGAGGAACCCCTGCAGTGATGTCCTGGAGCTCAGATGATTGACCTCCAACAACCACAACCATCTTCCTTTGCATTAGATACGATTCCAACCAGCGGAGAGTTTTCCCCCTGATTCCCATTGACTTCAGTTTTGCTAGGGCTCCTTGATGCTATACTCGGTCAAATGCTGCCTTGATGTCAAGGGCAGTAATTCTCACCTCACCTCTGGAGTACAACTTTTTTGTCCGTGTTTGGACCAAGGCTGTAATGAGGTCAGGAGCTGAGTGGTCCTGGCGGAACCCAAACTGAGCGTCACTGAGCAGGTTATTGCTTAGCAAGTGCCACTTGATGGCCCTGTTGATGACACCTTCCATCACTTTACTGATGATTGAGAGTAGGCTGATGGGGCGGTAATTGGCCGGGTTGGATTTGTCCTGCTTTTTGTGTACAGGACATACCTGGGCAACTTTCCACATTGCCGGGTAGATGCCAGTGTTGTAGCTGTACAGGAACAGCTTGGCTAGGGGCGCGGAAAGTTCTGGAGCACAGGTCTTCAGTACTATTGCCGGAATATTGTCAGGGCCCATAGCCTTTGCAGTATCCAGTGCCTTCTGTTGTTTCCTGATATCACACGAAATGAATCGAATTGGCTGAAGTCTGGCATCTGTGATGCTGGGGACTTCAGGAGGAGGCTGAGATGGATCATCAACTCGGCACTTCTGGCTGAAGATTGTTGTAAATGCTTCAGCCTTATTTTTCACACTGATCTGCTGGGTTCCCCCATCATTGAGGATGGGGATATTTGTGGAGCCACCTCCTCCTGTTAGTTGTTTAATTGTCCACCACCATTCAAGGCTGGATGTGGCAGGACTGCAGAGCTTAGATCTGATCCGTTGGTTATGGGATCGCTTAGCTCTGTTGTAGCTTCACCAGGTTGACATCTCATTTTGAGGTATGCCTGGTGCTGCTCCTGGCATGCCCTCCTGCACTCTTCATTGAACCAGGGTTGGTCTCATGGCTTGATGGTAATGGTAGAGTGGGGATATGCCGGGCTATGAGGTTACAGATTGTGGCTGAGTACAATTCTGCTGCTGCTCATGGCCCACAGCACCTCATGGATGCCCAGTTGTGCATTGCTAGATCTGTTTGAAATCTATCCCATTTAGCACGGTGATAGTGCCACACAACACGATGGACGGTATCCTCAATGTGAAGGCGGGACTTCGTCTCCACAAGGACTATGTGGTGGTCACTCGTACCAATACTGTCATGGACAGATGCATCTACGGCAGGCAGATTGGTGAGGACGAGGTCAAGTATGTTCTTCCCTCATGTTGGTTCCCCCACCACCTGCCGTATATCCAGTCTATCAGCTATGTCCTTTAGGACTCGGCCAGCTCGGTCAGTAGTGGTGCTACCGAGTCACTCTTGGTGATGGACATTGAAGTCCCCCACCCAGAGTACATTCGGTGCCCTCGCCACCCTCAGTGCTTCCTCCAAGTGGTGTTCAACATGGAAGAGTACTGAGTGATCAGCTGAGGGAGGGTGGTAGGTGGTAATCAGCAGGATGTTTCTTTGCCCATGTTTGACCTGATGCAATGAGATTTCTTGGGGTGCGGAGTCAATGTTGAAGACTCCCAGGGCAACTCCCTCCCTACTGTATACCACTGTCCCGCCACCTCTGCTGGGTCTGTCCTGCCGGTGGGACAGGACATACCCGGGGATGTTGATAGCAGTGTCTGGGACATTGTCTGTCAGGTATGATTCCATGAGTTTGACTATGTCAGGCTGTTGCTTGACTAGTCTGTGGGACAGCTCTCCCAACTTTGGCACAAGCCCCCAAATGTTAGTCAGGAGGACTTTGCAGGGTTGACAGGACAGGTTTTGCTGTGGTCATTTCCGGTGGGGAGGTCGATGCCAGGTGGTCCGTCCGCTTTCATTCTTTCTTATTGACTTCGTAGCGGTGAGATACAACTTAGTGGCTTGTTAGGCCATTTCAGAGGGCATGTAAGAGTTAACCACATTGCTGTGGGTCTGGAGTTACATGTAGGCCAGAGTGGGTAAGGACAGCAGATTTCCTTCCTTAAAGGACATCAGTGAACCAGATAGGTTTTTTACAACAATTGACCATGGTTTCATGGTCATCATTAGACTGGCTTTTAATTCCAGATTTATTAATTGAATTCAAATTCCACCTTCTGCTAAATTTGAAAGAGGTACAGGTAAATCGCTGCTTCACCTGGAAGGAGTGTTTGGGGCCTTGGATGGTGAGGAGAGAGGAGGTAAAAGGGCAGTGGACCCAATGCTGACCCTGCTCAACTCCCGGCAGGGGCCTCCATCCCAACTCTGAATGTTAATGCTCACCCACAGCACTCAAAGAAACGAAACCCTCTGAACAAACAACCCAAACATAGGGAGGCATCATCTGATGGACCTACCCAAGTACCTCAACCACAGCGAGGAATACAACAAGATGAGAAGTATTAGAAAGCTTGAGGCAAACAGAAGAGACAGGATCCAGTCGAAGCAAAATGCAAGCAATAGGATGAGACTAAGGTCACAAAGATAGGATAACTGCCCTCCTGCCTGCATTTCCCTCACCTCGTCCCTTAATGCTACACTCAGATGGAATACTAATCTTCATCTTACTCCTAACTCCAACTTTAAACATAACTCAAACTCCAATCATAATCTCAATCCCAATCCTAATCCTAAACCCAACCTTAATCTTAAACCCAATCTTAGAATCACAGAATCGTAGAAAGTTTAGGATTCCACATGCCTTCTTAACCACCTTATCGACCTGTCCTGCTACCTTCAGGGATCTGTGAACATTCACTCCAAGGTCCCTCACTTCCTCTACACTTCTCAGTATTTTCCCATTTATCGTGTATTCCTTTGCCTTGTTTGACCTCCCCAAATGCATCCCCTCACACTTCTCCAGGTTGAATTCCATTTGCCACTTTTCTGCCCATCTGACCAGACCATCAATATCCTCCTGCAGCCGACAGCTATCCTCCTCGCTATCTACCACACGGCCAATCTTTGTGTTGTCTGCAAACTTCTTGATCATGCCCCCCACATTTACGTCCAAATTGTTACTACATACCACAAAAAGCAGGGGATTCAGTACTGAGCCCTGGGGAACGGCACTGGAAACAGCCCTCCAATCGCAAAAACACATGTCAATAATTACCCTTTGTTTCCTGCCACTGAGCCAATTTTGTAGCCAACTTGCTGCATTTTCCTGGATCCCATGGGATTTTATTTTTTTAACCAGTCTGCCATGTGGGACCTTGTCAAAAGCATTGCTAAAATCCATGTAGACCACATCAACTGCACTACCATCATCTATCTTGCTTGTTACTTCTTCAAAAAATTCGATCAAGTTGGTCAAACAAGATCTTCCCTTAACACATCCATGCTGACTATCCTTTATTAATCTGTGCCTTTCTAAGTGACAGTTTATCCTGTCTCTCAAAACAGATACCAATAATTTGCCCACTACTGAGGTTAGACTGACTGGCCGGTAATTATTCGGTCTCTCCTTGGCTCCCTTTTTAAACAGAGGTACAATGTTAATCTTAATCCCAACCTTAATCCCAAGGACCAGCCTTAATGTGAATGTAACGTTAACCCTAATCCTAATGATAAACCCTAACCTTAGCGTTAACATTGAGAAGCTCAGCCTTTAGCACTCTCAAGTCAGGCACAGAAAGGTTGTGGGTTCAATTCCCACTCCGGAGCCTTGAGCACAAGCCCAAACCTGGCACTCCTGATGCTGGTACTGAGGGAGTGCTGCACTGTTGGAGGTGTGCCACAGGGATCTGTGATGGGGCCTCAACCTTTTACAATTTATATAAATGACTTTGATGAAGGGAGCGAAGGTATGGTTGTTAAATTTGCTGATGACACAAAGATAGGTAGGAAAGTAGGTTGTGAAGAGGACATAAGGGGGTTACAAAAGGATATAGGTAGGTTAAGTGCGTGGGCAAAGACCTGGCAAATGGAGTATAATGTGGGAAATTGTCCATTTTGGCAGGAAGAATAAAAAGAAGCATATTATCTAAATGATGAGAGATTGCAGAGCTCTGAGATGCAGAGGGATCTGGGTGTCCTAATACACGAATCACAAAAGGTTAGTATGCAGGTACAGCATGTAATTAGGAAAGCTAATAGAATGTTATCATTTATTGTGAGGGGAATTGAATAAAAAAGTAGGGAGGTTATTCTTCAGTTATACAGGGCATTGGTGAGACCACATCTGGAGTACTGTGTACAGTACTGGTCTCCTTATTTCAGAAAGGATGCAAATGCATTGTAGACAGGAGAGAAGGTTTAGTAGTCTAATACCTGGAATGGGCGGGTTGTCTTATGAGGAAAGGTTGGACAGGTTAGGCTTGTATCCACTGGAGTTTAGAAGAGTAAGAGGCGACTTGATTGAAACATATAAGATCCTGAGGGGTCTTGACAGGGTGGATGTGGAAAGGATGTTTCCCCTTGTGGGAGAATCTCGAACTAGGGGTCACTGTTTAAAAATAAGGGGTCGTCCATTTAAGAAAGAGATGAGGAGAATTTTTTTCTCTGAGGGTCGTGAGTCTTTGGAATTCTCTTCCTCAAAAGGCGGTGGAAGCAGAGTCTTTGAATATTTTTAAGGCAGAGGTAGATAGATTCTTGATAAGGGGGTGAAAGGTTATCGGGGGTAGATGGTAATGTGGAGTTGAGGTTACAATCAGATCAGCCATGATCTTATTGAATGGCAGAGCAGGCTCGAGGGGCCGAGTGGCCTCCTCATGCTCCGAATTCATATGTTCATATGTTTGTTCGTATGTAACTGTCGGCTCCTTTTATGCAGGTCGCAGGAAGGGGACACGGTTAACCACCCGGACGAGTCACCACCTCAGGAGCTGACGGAACCACTGGACTCGCCCGGGACCGAATATCGGGCGCGGGGAGGGACGGCGGTGGGAGGCAAACGGCGGGCGCGAAGGGCGGGCCCGACGCTGGCGTGCCCGACCTGCGGCAAGACCTTCAAGTCGTGGCTGTGGCTGGAGAAGCACCGAGCGGCCCACGCCCGGATATACCAGTGCGGCGACTGCGGCAAGCGCTTCGGGCAGCCCCACGGGCTGAAGGCCCACCGACTGGTGCACAGCGGCGAGCGGCCCCACGCCTGCCCGGTCTGCGGCCTGGCCTTCAGCCGCCCTTCCAACCTGGCCCGGCACCGCTGCAGCAGCCACAGCCGGGCCGGCCTGCCCTACAAGTGCGGCGACTGCGGCCGGGGCTTCATCTACCCGTCGGAGCTGGAGATCCACCGGCGGGTGCACTCGGGCGAGCGGCCCTTCGCCTGCGCCGAGTGCGGCAAGGCCTTCGCCAGCTCCTCCCACCTGCTGACCCACCGGCGGGTCCACACCGAGGAGCGGGCCTTCGGCTGCGCCGAGTGCGGCAAACGCTTCAAGAGCGCCGGCGAGCTGAAGGTGCACGGCCGCACCCACACGGGCGAGCGGCCCTTTGCCTGCGGCCGCTGCGGTAAAGCCTTCGGCCAGTCCTCCAAGCTGCTGCGGCATCAGCGGGTCCACACGGGCGAGCGTCCCTACGTCTGCTCGGCCTGCGGCAAGGGTTTCGGCGAGTCGGCCCACCTACTGGCCCACCGGCTGCTCCACACTGGCGAGCGGCCCTTCGTCTGCCCACTCTGCGGCAAGGGCTTCACCGTCTCCTCCAGCCTGCTGACCCACCAGCGGGTCCACACCGGCGAACGGCCCTACGCCTGTACGGACTGCGGCAAGGCCTTCAGTGGGGCCGACTGCCTGCTCACCCACCGGCGGGTCCACACGGGTGAGCGGCCCTTCGCCTGCCCGCTCTGCGGCAAGCGCTTCACCGTCTCCTCCAATCTGCGGCGGCACCAGCGGGTCCACACCGGCGAGAGGCCCTTCCCCTGCCCCGTCTGCGGCAAGGCTTTCAGCCAGTCCTCCCACCTCCTCAAGCACCAGCGGGTGCACGCCTGAACGCCCCCGGCAGCCGTGCGCCATGTCAGCCGACCCCAGGCCCACATCCAGAGCAAACCCCTCCCCACTCCTCCTGCTGCCCTCCCGTCCCAACCCTCTCCCATCAAACCCACCTCCACTGCCTTTATCCTGATTGGAGCGCGGAATGGAGGGCAATGGGTGGGAGTGGAAGGGAGTAGAAAGGAAATGGAGGGGACTGGAAGGGAGTAGAAAGGAACGAAAGGAAATGGAGGGGTGTAGATGGGAGTAGAAAGGAATGGAAGGCAATGGATGGGTGTGGATGGGAGTAGAAAGGAATGGAAGGCAATGGAGGGGAGTGGAGGGGAGTGGAAGGGAGTAGAAAGGAACAAAAGGAAATGGAGGGGTGTAGATGGGAGTAGAAAGGAATGGAAGGCAATGGAGGGGAGTGGAAGGGAGTCGAAAGGAATGGAAGGCAATGGAGGGGAGTGGAAGGGAGTCGAAAGGAATGGAGGGGAGTGGAAGAGAGTGGAAAGGAATGGAAGGCAATGGATGGGTGTGGAAGGGAGTAGAAAGGAATGGAAGGCAATGGATGGGTGTGGAAGGGAGTAGAAAGGAATGGAAGGCAATGGAGGGGAGTGGAAGAGAGTGGAAAGGAATGGAAGGAAATGGAGGGGAGTGGAAGAGAGTGGAAAGGAATGGAAGGAAATGGAGGGGAGTGGAAGGGAGTAGAAAGGAATGGAAGGCAATGGAGGGGAGTGGAAGAGAGTGGAAAGGAATGGAAGGAAATGGAGGGGAGTGGAAGAGAGTGGAAAGGAATGGAAGGAAATGGAGGGGAGTGGAAGGGAGTAGAAAGGAATGGAAGGAAATGGAGGGGAGTGGAAGAGAGTGGAAAGGAATGGAAGGAAATGGAGGGGAGTGGAAGAGAGTAGAAAGGAATGGAAGGAAATGGAGGGGAGTGGAAGAGAGTGGAAAGGAATGGAAGGAAATGGAGGGGAGTGGAAGAGAGTAGAAAGGAATGGAAGGAAATGGAGGGGTGTGGTAGGGAGTAGAAAGGAATGGAAGGCAATGGATGGGTGTGGAAGGGAGTAGAAAGGAATGGAAGGAAATGGAGGGGAGTGGAAGAGAGTAGAAAGGAATGGAAGGCAATGGAGGGGAGTGGAAGAGAGTGGAAAGGAATGGAAGGAAATGGAGGGGAGTGGAAGAGAGTGGAAAGGAATGGAAGGCAATGGATGGGTGTGGAAGAGAGTGGAAAGGAATGTAAGGAAATGGAGGGGAGTGGAAGAGAGTGGAAAGGAATGGAAGGCAATGGAGGGTAGTGGAAGAGAGTGGAAAGGAATGGAAGGCAATGGAGGGGAGTGGAAGGGAGTAGAAAGGAATGGAAGGCAATGGAGGGGAGTGGAAGGGAGTAGAAAGGAATGGAAGGCAATGGATGGGTGTGGAAGGGAGTAGAAAGGAATGGAAGGCAATGGAGGGGAGTGGAAGGGAGTAGAAAGGAATGGAAGGCAATGGATGGGTGTGGAAGGGAGTAGAAAGGAATGGAAGGCAATGGATGGGTGTGGAAGGGAGTAGAAAGGAATGGAAGGCAATGGATGGGTGTGGAAGGGAGTAGAAAGGAATGGAAGGCAATGGAGGGGAGTGGATGGGAGTAGAAAGGAATGGAAGGCAATGGAGGGGAGTGGAAGGGAGTAGAAAGGAATGGAAGGCAATGGATGGGTGTGGAAGGGAGTAGAAAGGAATGGAAGGCAATGGAGGGGAGTGGAAGAGAGTGGAAAGGAATGGAAGGAAATGGAGGGGAGTGGAAGAGAGTAGAAAGGAATGGAAGGCAATGGAGGGGAGTGGAAGAGAGTAGAAAGGAATGGAAGGCAATGGAGGGGAGTGGAAGAGAGTGGAAAGGAATGGAAGGCAATGGAGGGGAGTGGAAGGGAGGAGAAAGGAACGGAAGGCAATGGATGGATGTGGAAGGGAGGAGAAAGGAATGGAAGGCAATGGAGGGGAGTGGAAGGGAGTAGGAAGGAATGGAAGGCAATGGAGGGGTGTGGATGGGAGTAGAAAGGAATGGAAGGCAATGGAGGGGTGTGGAAGGGAGTAGAAAGGAATGGAATGCAATGGATGGGAGTGGAAGAGAGTAGAAAGGAATGAAAGGCAATGGAGGGGAATATATGTCAAGAGGATGTGGGGAGTGAGATAGCATTAACACACAGGGAGGGGAGAGTTAACATTACCTTGTGTGGGCGTGTGGGGAAAGGAGTGGTGTGGAAAGATTATTAACTGGGGGGGGTTTGGGGAGGGGAGAGGGTTAGTATTAAACGGGGGGGGGAGTGGGGAGAGGAGAAGGTTAGTATTAACTAGGAGGAGTGGGAAGGGGACAGTTAGTATTCTGTGTTTCTATAGCTCTTCTTTGTATCTGTAGCTCGAGTCTAAAGGAATCAAAGGGTATGGGGCGAAAGCGGGAACAGGCTACTGAGTTGGATGATCAGCCATGATCATAATGAATGGTGGAACAGGCTCGAAGGGCTGAATGGCCTACTCCTGCTCCTATTTTCTGTGTTTCTATTAACTGGAGAGCAGTGGGGAGGGTTAGTATCAACTGGAGGTAGTGGGGAGGGCAGAGTTGTATTAACTGGAGAGGAGAGGAGATGGGAGGGTTAGTATTAACTAGGGGAGTGGGAAGGGGAGAGTTAGTATTAAATGGGGGTAATGGGAAGGGGAGAGGGTTAGTATTAACTGGGGGTAGTGGGGAGGGGAGAGGGTTAGTATTAACTGGAGAGGAGTGGGGAGGGTTAGTATTAACTGGGGGTAGTGGGGAGGGGAGAGGGTTAGTATTAACTGGAGAGGAGTGGGGAGGGTTAGGATTAACTGAGGGTAGTGGGGAGGGGAGAGGGTTAGTAATAAATGGCAGAGGAGTGGGGAGGGTTAGTATTAACTGGGGGTAGTGGGGAGGGGAGAGGGTTAGTATTAACTGGCAGAGGTGCACCAATAATTGAATGGTTGACAAGTGGAGAAGAGAGTGTCTCAGTGAAAGGCGTGGGTGGGAATTGGGTGGGGCTGTCCCTAACCAGTGGAGTCCAAAATTGCAAAGCGGGTAGGGTGCTGAGAGTAAGATAGGGTTGGCAAGGGCTGCGGTGGGAGTGGTGTTTGACTATGGGACAGCCTTTGCTGCAGGAAACTGCTGCCCTGATTCCACGACAGAATACTGTCAATCTCCTTTCTCATTAAGATTTTTAAAAATCTTTTCATTCTCAAGCATGCAAGTGCTTAAAATTAGCCATCGATTTCAGCCTTCAAATAAATTAATTCCTCCCCCCCCCCCCCCACCCCGGCAAGGCAAACCTGGCTCCTTTTGTTCCCTTGCAAACAACCGTGCAAATGCTTCCTTTTCCACCTTTCTGTCCAGTTCCCTTTTGCAAGTCAGAATTGAATCTGCATCCATCGCCCCTTCGGGTACCAGATTCCAGAACACCACAACTCACTGTCGTTACAATAAAAAGTCACCTCCCCTCCCCTTTGGTTCTTTTGCGTGCCGTGCAGTTGCGAATGTGTTTACATCCCCTGGTGCGTCTGCTGCCCCCAACTCCTATCCCCCGGTTTGTGTTGATATGACCCATTGGGCCAACATTTCGGAGCTGTTGGCCACAGCCCTTCCCTGTTCTCCCCCCGTTGGCTCGAGAGGGAACTCATCGGCACTGTAGCTGTTAAATGTCGCCCGGGAGTGGGGTCTTTGTGCTTGTTGTGGCTGTTGGGGTTTGTTGATGTTACCGATCACCTCAAACACCGCCCCCTCGACTTGTCCCTATTCTGTACATATGTCAAATAAATCATCTAAGTTTCAAACAAAGTGTCTCTACGTTACTCTCTGTGCCATTTGCAATCTGTCATTAATTGTGGGATTTGTTTATATGAGACAGTGGGAGATTGGTGTCAGTGACTGTGGGGTTGGTTTATATCAGACAGGAGGAGATTGGTGTCAGTGACTGTGGGGTTGGTTTATATCAGACAGGAGGAGATTGGTGTCAGTGACTGTGAGGTTGGTTTATATGAGACAGGAGGAGATTGGTGTCAGTGACTGTGAGGTTGGTTTATATCAGACAGGAGGAGATTGGTGTCAGTGACTGTGAGGTTGGTTTATATCAGACAGGAGGAGATTGGTGTCAGTGACGGTGGGGTTGGTTTATATCAGACAGGAGGAGATTGGTGTCAGTGACTGTGAGATTGGTTTATATCAGACAGTGGGAGATTGGTGTCAGTGACTGTGGGGTTGGTTTATATCAGACAGGAGGAGATTGGTGTCAGTGACTGTGGGGTTGGTTTATATCAGACAGGAGGAGATTGGTGTCAGTGACTGTGCGGTTGGTTTATATCAGAGAGTGGGAGATTGGTGTCAGTGACTGTGGGGTTGGTTTATATCAGACAGGAGGAGATTGGTGTCAGTGACTGTGGGGTTGGTTTATATCAGACAGTGGAAGATTGGTGTCAGTGACTGTGAGGTTGATTTATATCAGACAGTGGGAGATTGGTGTCAGTGACTGTGGGGTTGGTTTATATCAGACAGGAGGAGATTGGTGTCAGTGACTGTGGGATTGGTTTATATCAGACAGTGGGAGATTGGTGTCAGTGACTGTGGGGTTGGTTTATATCAGACAGTGGGAGATTGGTGTCAGTGACTGTGGGGTTGGTTTATATCAGACAGGAGGAGATTGGTGTCAGTGACTGTGGGATTGGTTTATATCAGACAGTGGGAGATTGGTGTCAGTGACTGTGGGGTTGGTTTATATCAGACAGTGGGAGATTGATGTCAGTGACTGTGGGATTGGTTTATATCAGACAGTGGGAGATTGGTGTCAGTGACTGTGGGGTTGGTTTATATCAGACAGTGGGAGATTGGTGTCAGTGACTGTGGGGCTGGTTTATATCAGACAGTGGGAGATTGGTGTCAGTGACTGTGGAGTTGGTTTATATCAGACAGATGGAGATTGGTGTCAGTGACTGTGGGGTTGGTTTATATCAGACAGGAGGAGATTGGTGTCAGTGACTGTGGGGTTGGTTTATATCAGACAGTGGGAGATTGGTGTCAGTGACTGTGAGGTTGATTTATATCAGACAGTGGGAGATTGGTGTCAGTGACTGTGGGGTTGGTTTATATCAGACAGTGGGAGATTGGTGTCAGTGACTGTGGGGTTGGTTTATATCAGACAGTGGGAGATTGGTGTCAGTGACTGTGGGGTTGGTTTATATCAGACAGGAGGAGATTGGTGTCAGTGACTGTGAGGTTGGTTTATATGAGACAGTGGGAGATTGGTGTCAGTGACTGTGAGGTTGGTTTATATCAGACAGGAGGAGATTGGTGTCAGTGACTGTGGGGTTGGTTGAAATCAGACAGGAGGAGATTGGTGTCAGTGACTGTGGGGTTGGTTTATATCAGACAGTGGGAGATTGGTGTCAGTGACTGTGAGGTTGGTTTATATCAGACAGGAGGAGATTGGTGTCAGTGACTGTGGGGTTGGTTTATATCAGACAGTGGGAGATTGGTGTCAGTGACTGTGGGGTTGGTTTATATCAGACAGTGGGAGATTGGTGTCAGTGACTGTGGGGTTGGTTTCTATCAGACAGGAGGAGATTGGTGTCAGTGACTGTGGGGTTGGTTTATATCAGACAGGAGGAGATTGGTGTCAGTGACTGTGGGGTTGGTTTATATCAGATAGTGGGAGATTGGTGTCAGTGACTGTGGGGTTGATTTATATCAGACAGTGGGAGATTGGTGTCAGTGACTGTGGGGTTGGTTTATATCAGACAGTGGGAGATTGGTGTCAGTGACTGTGGGATTGGTTTATATCAGACAGTGGGAGATTGGTGTCAGTGACTGTGGGGTTGGTTTATATCAGACAGGAGGAGATTGGTGTCAGTGACTGTGGGGTTGGTTTATATCACACAGGAGGAGATTGGTGTCAGTGACTGTGGGGTTGGTTTATATCAGACAGGAGGAGATTGGTGTCAGTGACTGTGAGGTTGGTTTATATCAGACAGGAGGAGATTGGTGTCAGTGACTGTGAGGTTGGTTTATATCAGACAGGAGGAGATTGGTGTCAGTGACGGTGGGGTTGGTTTATATCAGACAGGAGGAGATTGGTGTCAGTGACTGTGAGATTGGTTTATATCAGACAGTGGGAGATTGGTGTCAGTGACTGTGGGGTTGGTTTATATCAGACAGGAGGAGATTGGTGTCAGTGACTGTGGGGTTGGTTTATATCAGACAGGAGGAGATTGGTGTCAGTGACTGTGCGGTTGGTTTATATCAGAGAGTGGGAGATTGGTGTCAGTGACTGTGGGGTTGGTTTATATCAGACAGGAGGAGATTGGTGTCAGTGACTGTGGGGTTGGTTTATATCAGACAGTGGGAGATTGGTGTCAGTGACTGTGAGGTTGATTTATATCAGACAGTGGGAGATTGGTGTCAGTGACTGTGAGGTTGGTTTATATCAGACAGTGGGAGATTGGTGTCAGTGACTGTGAGGTTGATTTATATCAGACAGGAGGAGATTGGTGTCAGTGACTGTGGGATTGGTTTATATCAGACAGTGGGAGATTGGTGTCAGTGACTGTGGGGTTGGTTTATATCAGACAGTGGGAGATTGATGTCAGTGACTGTGGGATTGGTTTATATCAGACAGTGGGAGATTGGTGTCAGTGACTGTGGGGTTGGTTTATATCAGACAGTGGGAGATTGGTGTCAGTGACTGTGGGGCTGGTTTATATCAGACAGTGGGAGATTGGTGTCAGTGACTGTGGAGTTGGTTTATATCAGACAGATGGAGATTGGTGTCAGTGACTGTGGGGTTGGTTTATATCAGACAGGAGGAGATTGGTGTCAGTGACTGTGGGGTTGGTTTATATCAGACAGTGGGAGATTGGTGTC
This sequence comes from Heterodontus francisci, assembly GCF_036365525.1. Lineage (NCBI taxonomy): Eukaryota > Metazoa > Chordata > Chondrichthyes > Heterodontiformes > Heterodontidae > Heterodontus > Heterodontus francisci. The sequence continues at coordinate 14,996,548 of NC_090404.1, forward strand.
AGTGACTGTGAGGTTGATTTATATCAGACAGGAGGAGATTGGTGTCAGTGACTGTGGGATTGGTTTATATCAGACAGTGGGAGATTGGTGTCAGTGACTGTGGGGTTGGTTTATATCAGACAGTGGGAGATTGGTGTCAGTGACTGTGAGGTTGATTTATATCAGACAGTGGGAGATTGGTGTCAGTGACTGTGGGGTTGGTTTATATCAGACAGTGGGAGATTGGTGTCAGTGACTGTGGGGTTGGTTTATATCAGACAGTGGGAGATTGGTGTCAGTGACTGTGGGGTTGGTTTATATCAGACAGGAGGAGATTGGTGTCAGTGACTGTGGGATTGGTTTATATCAGACATTGGGAGATTGGTGTCAGTGACTGTGGGGTTGGTTTATATCAGACAGGAGGAGATTGGTGTCAGTGACTGTGAGGTTGGTTTATATCAGACAGGAGGAGATTGGTGTCAGTGACTGTGAGGTTGGTTTATATCAGACAGGAGGAGATTGGTGTCAGTGACTGTGAGGTTGGTTTATATCAGACAGGAGGAGATTGGTGTCAGTGACGGTGGGGTTGGTTTATATCAGACAGGAGGAGATTGGTGTCAGTGACTGTGAGATTGGTTTATATCAGACAGTGGGAGATTGGTGTCAGTGACTGTGGGGTTGGTTTATATCAGACAGGAGGAGATTGGTGTCAGTGACTGTGGGGTTGGTTTATATCAGACAGGAGGAGATTGGTGTCAGTGACTGTGCGGTTGGTTTATATCAGAGAGTGGGAGATTGGTGTCAGTGACTGTGGGGTTGGTTTATATCAGACAGGAGGAGATTGGTGTCAGTGACTGTGGGGTTGGTTTATATCAGACAGTGGAAGATTGGTGTCAGTGACTGTGAGGTTGATTTATATCAGACAGTGGGAGATTGGTGTCAGTGACTGTGGGGTTGGTTTATATCAGACAGGAGGAGATTGGTGTCAGTGACTGTGGGATTGGTTTATATCAGACAGAGGGAGATTGGTGTCAGTGACTGTGGGGTTGGTTTATATCAGACAGTGGGAGATTGATGTCAGTGACTGTGGGATTGGTTTATATCAGACAGTGGGAGATTGGTGTCAGTGACTGTGGGGTTGGTTTATATCAGACAGTGGGAGATTGGTGTCAGTGACTGTGGGGCTGGTTTATATCAGACAGTGGGAGATTGGTGTCAGTGACTGTGGAGTTGGTTTCTATCAGACAGATGGAGATTGGTGTCAGTGACTGTGGGGTTGGTTTATATCAGACAGGAGGAGATTGGTGTCAGTGACTGTGGGGTTGGTTTATATCAGACAGTGGGAGATTGGTGTCAGTGACTGTGAGGTTGATTTATATCAGACAGTGGGAGATTGGTGTCAGTGACTGTGGGGTTGGTTTATATCAGACAGTGGGAGATTGGTGTCAGTGACTGTGGGGTTGGTTTATATCAGACAGTGGGAGATTGGTGTCAGTGACTGTGGGGTTGGTTTATATCAGACAGGAGGAGATTGGTGTCAGTGACTGTGAGGTTGGTTTATATGAGACAGTGGGAGATTGGTGTCAGTGACTGTGAGGTTGGTTTATATCAGACAGGAGGAGATTGGTGTCAGTGACTGTGGGGTTGGTTGAAATCAGACAGGAGGAGATTGGTGTCAGTGACTGTGGGGTTGGTTTATATCAGACAGTGGGAGATTGGTGTCAGTGACTGTGAGGTTGGTTTATATCAGACAGGAGGAGATTGGTGTCAGTGACTGTGGGGTTGGTTTATATCAGACAGTGGGAGATTGGTGTCAGTGACTGTGGGGTTGGTTTATATCAGACAGTGGGAGATTGGTGTCAGTGACTGTGGGGTTGGTTTCTATCAGACAGGAGGAGATTGGTGTCAGTGACTGTGGGGTTGGTTTATATCAGACAGGAGGAGATTGGTGTCAGTGACTGTGGGGTTGGTTTATATCAGATAGTGGGAGATTGGTGTCAGTGACTGTGGGGTTGATTTATATCAGACAGTGGGAGATTGGTGTCAGTGACTGTGGGGTTGGTTTATATCAGACAGTGGGAGATTGGTGTCAGTGACTGTGGGATTGGTTTATATCAGACAGTGGGAGATTGGTGTCAGTGACTGTGGGGTTGGTTTATATCAGACAGGAGGAGATTGGTGTCAGTGACTGTGGGGTTGGTTTATATCAGACAGTGGGAGATTGGTGTCAGTGACTGTGAGGTTGATTTATATCAGACAGTGGGAGATTGGTGTCAGTGACTGTGGGGTTGGTTTATATCAGACAGGAGGAGATTGGTGTCAGTGACTGTGGGGTTGGTTTATATCAGACAGTGGGAGATTGGTGTCAGTGACTGTGAGGTTGATTTATATCAGACAGTGGGAGATTGGTGTCAGTGACTGTGGGGTTGGTTTATATCACACAGGAGGAGATTGGTGTCAGTGACTGTGGGGTTGGTTTATATCAGACAGGAGGAGATTGGTGTCAGTGACTGTGAGGTTGGTTTATATCAGACAGGAGGAGATTGGTGTCAGTGACTGTGAGGTTGGTTTATATCAGACAGGAGGAGATTGGTGTCAGTGACGGTGGGGTTGGTTTATATCAGACAGGAGGAGATTGGTGTCAGTGACTGTGAGATTGGTTTATATCAGACAGTGGGAGATTGGTGTCAGTGACTGTGGGGTTGGTTTATATCAGACAGGAGGAGATTGGTGTCAGTGACTGTGGGGTTGGTTTATATCAGACAGGAGGAGATTGGTGTCAGTGACTGTGCGGTTGGTTTATATCAGAGAGTGGGAGATTGGTGTCAGTGACTGTGGGGTTGGTTTATATCAGACAGGAGGAGATTGGTGTCAGTGACTGTGGGGTTGGTTTATATCAGACAGTGGGAGATTGGTGTCAGTGACTGTGAGGTTGATTTATATCAGACAGTGGGAGATTGGTGTCAGTGACTGTGAGGTTGGTTTATATCAGACAGTGGGAGATTGGTGTCAGTGACTGTGAGGTTGATTTATATCAGACAGGAGGAGATTGGTGTCAGTGACTGTGGGATTGGTTTATATCAGACAGTGGGAGATTGGTGTCAGTGACTGTGGGGTTGGTTTATATCAGACAGTGGGAGATTGATGTCAGTGACTGTGGGATTGGATTATATCAGACAGTGGGAGATTGGTGTCAGTGACTGTGGGGTTGGTTTATATCAGACAGTGGGAGATTGGTGTCAGTGACTGTGGGGCTGGTTTATATCAGACAGTGGGAGATTGGTGTCAGTGACTGTGGAGTTGGTTTATATCAGACAGATGGAGATTGGTGTCAGTGACTGTGGGGTTGGTTTATATCAGACAGGAGGAGATTGGTGTCAGTGACTGTGGGGTTGGTTTATATCAGACAGTGGGAGATTGGTGTCAGTGACTGTGGGGTTGGTTTATATCAGACAGTGGGAGATTGGTGTCAGTGACTGTGGGGCTGGTTTATATCAGACAGTGGGAGATTGGTGTCAGTGACTGTGGAGTTGGTTTATATCAGACAGATGGAGATTGGTGTCAGTGACTGTGGGGTTGGTTTATATCAGACAGGAGGAGATTGGTGTCAGTGACTGTGGGGTTGGTTTATATATGACAGTGGGAGATTGGTGTCAGTGACTGTGAGGTTGATTTATATCAGACAGTCGGAGATTGGTGTCAGTGACTGTGGGGTTGGTTTATATCAGACAGTGGGAGATTGGTGTCAGTGACTGTGGGGTTGGTTTATATCAGACAGTGGGAGATTGGTGTCAGTGACTGTGGGGTTGGTTTATATCAGACAGGAGGAGATTGGTGTCAGTGACTGTGGGATTGGTTTATATCAGACATTGGGAGATTGGTGTCAGTGACTGTGGGGTTGGTTTATATCAGACAGTGGAAGATTGGTGTCAGTGACTGTGGGGTTGGTTTATATCAGACATTGGGAGATTGGTGTCAGTGACTGTGGGGTTGGTTTATATCAGACAGTGGAAGATTGGTGTCAGTGACTGTGGGGTTGGTTTATATCAGACAGTGGGAGATTGGTGTCAGTGACTGTGAGGTTGTTTTATATCAGACAGGAGGAGATTGGTGTCAGTGACTGTGGGGTTGGTTTATATCAGACAGTGGGAGATTGGTGTCAGTGACTGTGGGGTTGGTTTATATCAGACAGTGGGAGATTGGTGTCAGTGACTGTGGGATTGGTTTATATCAGACAGTGGGAGATTGGTGTCAGTGACTGTGGGGTTGGTTTATATCAGACAGGAGGAGATTGGTGTCAGTGACTGTGGGGTTGGTTTATATCAGACAGTGGGAGATTGGTGTCAGTGACTGTGAGGTTGATTTATATCAGACAGTGGGAGATTGGTGTCAGTGACTGTGGGGTTGGTTTATATCAGACAGGAGGAGATTGGTGTCAGTGACTGTGAGGTTGATTTATATCAGACAGTGGGAGATTGGTGTCAGTGACTGTGGGGTTGGCTTATATCACACAGGAGGAGATTGGTGTCAGTGACTGTGGGGTTGGTTTATATCAGACAGGAGGAGATTGGTGTCAGTGACTGTGAGGTTGGTTTATATCAGACAGGAGGAGATTGGTGTCAGTGACTGTGAGGTTGGTTTATATCAGACAGGAGGAGATTGGTGTCAGTGACGGTGGGGTTGGTTTATATCAGACAGGAGGAGATTGGTGTCAGTGACTGTGAGATTGGTTTATATCAGACAGTGGGAGATTGGTGTCAGTGACTGTGGGGTTGGTTTATATCAGACAGGAGGAGATTGGTGTCAGTGACTGTGGGGTTGGTTTATATCAGACAGGAGGAGATTGGTGTCAGTGACTGTGCGGTTGGTTTATATCAGAGAGTGGGAGATTGGTGTCAGTGACTGTGGGGTTGGTTTATATCAGACAGGAGGAGATTGGTGTCAGTGACTGTGGGGTTGGTTTATATCAGACAGTGGGAGATTGGTGTCAGTGACTGTGAGGTTGATTTATATCAGACAGTGGGAGATTGGTGTCAGTGACTGTGAGGTTGGTTTATATCAGACAGTGGGAGATTGGTGTCAGTGACTGTGAGGTTGATTTATATCAGACAGGAGGAGATTGGTGTCAGTGACTGTGGGATTGGTTTATATCAGACAGTGGGAGATTGGTGTCAGTGACTGTGGGGTTGGTTTATATCAGACAGTGGGAGATTGATGTCAGTGACTGTGGGATTGGTTTATATCAGACAGTGGGAGATTGGTGTCAGTGACTGTGGGGTTGGTTTATATCAGACAGTGGGAGATTGGTGTCAGTGACTGTGGGGCTGGTTTATATCAGACAGTGGGAGATTGGTGTCAGTGACTGTGGAGTTGGTTTATATCAGACAGATGGAGATTGGTGTCAGTGACTGTGGGGTTGGTTTATATCAGACAGGAGGAGATTGGTGTCAGTGACTGTGGGGTTGGTTTATATCAGACAGTGGGAGATTGGTGTCAGTGACTGTGGGGTTGGTTTATATCAGACAGTGGGAGATTGGTGTCAGTGACTGTGGGGCTGGTTTATATCAGACAGTGGGAGATTGGTGTCAGTGACTGTGGAGTTGGTTTATATCAGACAGATGGAGATTGGTGTCAGTGACTGTGGGGTTGGTTTATATCAGACAGGAGGAGATTGGTGTCAGTGACTGTGGGGTTGGTTTATATCAGACAGTGGGAGATTGGTGTCAGTGACTGTGAGGTTGATTTATATCAGACAGTGGGAGATTGGTGTCAGTGACTGTGGGGTTGGTTTATATCAGACAGTGGGAGATTGGTGTCAGTGACTGTGGGGTTGGTTTATATCAGACAGTGGGAGATTGGTGTCAGTGACTGTGGGGTTGGTTTATATCAGACAGGAGGAGATTGGTGTCAGTGACTGTGGGATTGGTTTATATCAGACATTGGGAGATTGGTGTCAGTGACTGTGGGGTTGGTTTATATCAGACAGTGGAAGATTGGTGTCAGTGACTGTGGGGTTGGTTTATATCAGACATTGGGAGATTGGTGTCAGTGACTGTGGGGTTGGTTTATATCAGACAGTGGAAGATTGGTGTCAGTGACTGTGGGGTTGGTTTATATCAGACAGTGGGAGATTGGTGTCAGTGACTGTGAGGTTGTTTTATATCAGACAGGAGGAGATTGGTGTCAGTGACTGTGGAGTTGGTTTATATCAGACAGTGGGAGATTGGTGTCAGTGACTGTGGGGTTGGTTTATATCAGACAGGAGGAGATTGGTGTCAGTGACTGTGGGGTTGGTTTATATCAGACAGTGGGAGATTGGTGTCAGTGACTGTGGGGTTGGTTTATATCAGACAGGAGGAGATTGGTGTCAGTGACTGTGGGATTGGTTTATATCAGACATTGGGAGATTGGTGTCAGTGACTGTGGGGTTGGTTTATATCAGACAGGAGGAGATTGGTGTCAGTGACTGTGGGATTGGTTTATATCAGACATTGGGAGATTGGTGTCAGTGACTGTGGGGTTGGTTTATATCAGACAGTGGGAGATTGGTGTCAGTGACTGTGGGATTGGTTGATATCAGACATTGGGAGATTGGTGTCAGTGACTGTGGGGTTGGTTTATATCAGACAGTGGGAGATTGGTGTCAGTGACTGTGGGGTTGGTTTATATCAGACAGTGGAAGATTGGTGTCAGTGACTGTGGGGTTGGTTTATATCAGACAGTGGGAGATTGGTGTCAGTGACTGTGGGGTTGGTTTATATCAGACAGTGGAAGATTGGTGTCAGTGACTGTGGGGTTGGTTTATATCAGACAGTGGGAGATTGGTGTCAGTGACTGTGAGGTTGTTTTATATCAGACAGGAGGAGATTGGTGTCCGTGACTGTGGGATTGGTTTATATCAGACAGGAGGAGATTGGTGTCAGTGACTGTGGGGTTGGTTTATATCAGACAGGAGGAGATTGGTGTCAGTGACTGTGGGGTTGGTTTATATCAGACAGTGGGAGATTGGTGTCAGTGACTGTGGGGTTGGTTTATATCAGACAGGAGGAGATTGGTGTCAGTGACTGTGGGGTTGGTTTATATCAGACAGGGGGAGATTGGTGTCAGTGACTGTGGGGTTGGTTTATATCAGACAGTGGGAGATTGGTGTCAGTGACTGTGGGGTTGGTTTATATCAGACAGTGGGAGATTGGTGTCAGTGACTGTGGGGTTGGTTTATATCAGACAGTGGGAGATTGGTGTCAGTGACTGTGGGGTTGGTTTATATCAGACAGTGGGAGATTGGTGTCAGTGACTTTGGGGTTGGTTTATATCAGACAGGAGGAGATTGGTGTCAGTGACTGTGGGGTTGGTTTATATCAGACAGTGGGAGATTGGTGTCAGTGACTGTGGGATTGGTTTATATCAGACAGGATGAGATTGGTGTCAGTGACTGTGGGGTTGGTTTATATCAGACAGGGGGAGATTGGTGTCAGTGACTTTGGGGTTGGTTTATATCAGACAGGAGGAGATTGGTGTCAGTGACTGTGGGGTTGGTTTATATCAGACAGTGGGAGATTGGTGTCAGTGACTGTGGGGTTGGTTTATATCAGACAGGAGGAGATTGGTGTCAGTGACTGTGGGGTTGGTTTATATCAGACAGTGGGAGATTGGTGTCAGTGACTGTGGGGTTGGTTTATATCAGACAGTGGGAGATTGGTGTCAGTGACTTTGGGGTTGGTTTATATCAGACAGTGGGAGATTGGTGTCAGTGACTGTGGGGTTGGTTTATATCAGACAGTGGGAGATTGGTGTCAGTGACTGTGGGGTTGGTTTATATCAGACAGTGGGAGATTGGTGTCAGTGACTTTGGGGTTGGTTTATATCAGACAGGAGGAGATTGGTGTCAGTGACTGTGGGGTTGGTTTATATCAGACAGTGGGAGATTGGTGTCAGTGACTTTGGGGTTGGTTTATATCAGACAGGGGGAGATTGGTGTCAGTGACTGTGGGGTTGGTTTATATCAGACAGGAGGAGATTGGTGTCAGTGACTGTGGGGTTGGTTTATATCAGACAGTGGGAGATTGGTGTCAGTGACTGTGGGGTTGGTTTATATCAGACAGGAGGAGATTGGTGTCAGTGACTGTGGGGTTGGTTTATATCAGACAGGAGGAGATTGGTGTCAGTGACTGTGGGGTTGGTTTATATCAGACAGAAGGAGATTGGTGTCAGTGACTGTGGGGTTGGTTTATATCAGACAGGAGGAGATTGGTGTCAGTGACTGTGGGGTTGGTTTATATCAGACAGATGGAGATTGGTGTCAGTGACTGTGGGGTTGGTTTATATCAGACAGGAGGAGATTGGTGTCAGTGACTGTGGGGTTGGTTTATATCAGACAGTGGGAGATTGGTGTCAGTGACTGTGGGGTTGGTTTATATCAGACAGGAGGAGATTGGTGTCAGTGACTGTGGGGTTGGTTTATATCAGACAGTGGGAGATTGGTGTCAGTGACTGTGGGGTTGGTTTATATCAGACAGGAGGAGATTGGTGTCAGTGACTGTGGGGTTGGTTTATATCAGACAGATGGAGATTGGTGTCAGTGACTGTGGGGTTGGTTTATATCAGACAGGAGGAGATTGGTGTCAGTGACTGTGGGGTTGGTTTATATCAGACAGATGGAGATTGGTGTCAGTGACTGTGGGGTTGGTTTATATCAGACAGGAGGAGATTGGTGTCAGTGACTGTGGGGTTGGTTTATATCAGACAGTGGGAGATTGGTGTCAGTGACTGTGGGGTTGGTTTATATCAGACAGGAGGAGATTGGTGTCAGTGACTGTGGGGTTGGTTTATATCAGACAGTGGGAGATTGGTGTCAATGACTGTGGGGTTGGTTTATATCAGACAGGAGGAGATTGGTGTCAGTGACTGTGGGATTGGTTTATATCAGACAGATGGAGATTGGTGTCAGTGACTGTGGGGTTGGTTTATATCAGACAGTGGGAGATTGGTGTCAGTGACTGTGGGGTTGGTTTATATCAGACAGGAGGAGATTGGTGTCAGTGACTGTGGGGTTGGTTTATATCAGACAGTGGGAGATTGGTGTCAGTGACTGTGGGGTTGGTTTATATCAGACAGGAGGAGATTGGTGTCAGTGACTGTGGGGTTGGTTTATATCAGACAGGAGGAGATTGGTGTCAGTGACTGTGGGGTTGGTTTATATCAGACAGAAGGAGATTGGTGTCAGTGACTGTGGGGTTGGTTTATATCAGACAGGAGGAGATTGGTGTCAGTGACTGTGGGGTTGGTTTATATCAGACAGATGGAGATTGGTGTCAGTGACTGTGGGGTTGGTTTATATCAGACAGGAGGAGATTGGTGTCAGTGACTGTGGGGTTGGTTTATATCAGACAGTGGGAGATTGGTGTCAGTGACTGTGGGGTTGGTTTATATCAGACAGGAGGAGATTGGTGTCAGTGACTGTGGGGTTGGTTTATATCAGACAGTGGGAGATTGGTGTCAGTGACTGTGGGGTTGGTTTATATCAGACAGGAGGAGATTGGTGTCAGTGACTGTGGGGTTGGTTTATATCAGACAGATGGAGATTGGTGTCAGTGACTGTGGGGTTGGTTTATATCAGACAGGAGGAGATTGGTGTCAGTGACTGTGGGGTTGGTTTATATCAGACAGATGGAGATTGGTGTCAGTGACTGTGGGGTTGGTTTATATCAGACAGGAGGAGATTGGTGTCAGTGACTGTGGGGTTGGTTTATATCAGACAGTGGGAGATTGGTGTCAGTGACTGTGGGGTTGGTTTATATCAGACAGGAGGAGATTGGTGTCAGTGACTGTGGGGTTGGTTTATATCAGACAGTGGGAGATTGGTGTCAATGACTGTGGGGTTGGTTTATATCAGACAGGAGGAGATTGGTGTCAGTGACTGTGGGATTGGTTTATATCAGACAGATGGAGATTGGTGTCAGTGACTGTGGGGTTGATTTATATCAGACAGATGGAGATTGGTGTCAGTGACTGTGGGGTTGGTTTATATCAGACAGTGGGAGATTGGTGTCAGTGACTGTGGGGTTGGTTTATATCAGACAGGAGGAGATTGGTGTCAGTGACTGTGGGGTTGGTTTATATCAGACAGTGGGAGATTGGTGTCAGTGACTGTGGGGTTGGTTTATATCAGACAGTGGGAGATTGGTGTCAATGACTGTGGGGTTGGTTTATATCAGACAGGAGGAGATTGGTGTCAGTGACTGTGGGATTGGTTTATATCAGACAGGAGGAGATTGGTGTCAGTGACTGTGGGGTTGGTTTATATCAGACAGGAGGAGATTGGTGTCAGTGACTGTGGGGTTGGTTTATATCAGACAGGAGGAGATTGGTGTCAGTGACTGTGGGGTTGGTTTATATCAGACAGGAGGAGATTGGTGTCAGTGACTGTGGGGTTGGTTTATATCAGACAGGGGGAGATTGGTGTCAGTGACTGTGGGGTTGGTTTATATCAGACAGGAGGAGATTGGTGTCAGTGACTGTGGGATTGGTTTATATCAGACAGGAGGAGATTGGTGTCAGTGACTGTGGGATTGGTTTATATCAGACAGTGGGAGATTGGTGTCAGTGACTGTGGGGTTGGTTTATATCAGACAGTGGGAGATTGGTGTCAGTGACTGTGGGGTTGGTTTATATCAGACTGGAGGAGATTGGTGTCAGTGACTGTGAGGTTGGTTTATATCAGACAGGAGGAGATTGGTGTCAGTGAATGTGGGGTTGGTTTATATCAGACAGGAGGAGATTGGTGTCAGTGACTATGGGGTTGGTTTATATCAGACAGTGGGAGATTGGTGTCAGTGACTGTGGGGTTGGTTTATATCAGACAGGAGGAGATTGGTGTCAGTGACTGTGGGGTTGGTTTATATCAGACAGTGGGAGATTGGTGTCAGTGACTGTGGGGTTGGTTTATATCAGACAGTGGGAGATTGGTGTCAGTGACTGTGGGGTTGGTTTATATCAGACAGGAGGAGATTGGTGTCAGTGACTGTGGGGTTGGTTTATCTCAGACAGGAGGAGATTGGTGTCAGTGACTGTGGGGTTGGTTGATATCAGACAGGAGGAGATTGGTGTCAGTGACTGTGGGGTTGGTTTATCTCAGACAGGAGGAGATTGGTGTCAGTGACTGTGGGATTGGTTTATATCAGACAGTGGGAGATTGGTGTCATGACTGTGGGGTTGGTTTATATCAGACAGTGGGAGATTGGTGTCAGTGACTGTGGGGTTGGTTTATCTCAGACAGGAGGAGATTGGTGTCAGTGACTGTGGGGTTGGTTTATATCAGACAGGAGGAGATTGGTGTCAGTGACTTTGGGGTTGGTTTATATCAGACAGGAGGAGATTGGTGTCAGTGACTGTGAGGTTGGTTTATATCAGACAGTGGGAGATTGGTGTCAGTGACTGTGGGGTTGGTTTATATCAGACAGTGGGAGATTGGTGTCAGTGACTGTGCGGTTGGTTTATATCAGACAGTGGGAGATTGGTGTCAGTGACTGTGGGGTTGGTTTATATCAGACAGATGGAGATTGGTGTCAGTGACTGTGGGGTTGGTTTATATCAGACAGTGGGAGATTGGTGTCAGTGACTGTGGGGTTGGTTTATATCAGACAGATGGAGATTGGTGTCAGTGACTGTGGGGTTGGTTTCTATCAGACAGGAGGAGATTGGTGTCAGTGACTGTGGGGTTGGTTTATATCAGACAAGAGGAGATTGGTGTCAGTGACTGTGGGGTTGGTTTATATCAGACAGGAGGAGATTGGTGTCAGTGACTGTGGGGTTGGTTTATATCAGACAGGAGGAGTATTACAGTTTTGTTTCTTTGCTAACCTTACCCTGGATTATTTTTGTGTCTGAAGCGTTCTCCCTTTATTGCACCCGAAATCCCTTCCTCTTTCACTGTGCCTACTCATGCCTTGAGATCTGCTTAGGCTTTAATTATTTTTGGCAGCAGGCTTACCTCAGGCCCTGACTGCTGGCTGACTTCATTTACCTCAATGATCGTGTGCTTCTGTTCCATTTTCATTTTGAGCTTTGGAAGCAGTGAAATAGCGAATCGGACCGAGTTCATCTACAAAAGATGAACAAGCGAATAAGTAAAAGTCATGCAATGTATCTTAATATAGTGACAAAAACTGATACACACTTCCCATATTAATTGTTACCATTTTAAATCCATTTCTTTGGCCTCCTTATCTCGAGAGACAATGGGTAAGTGCCTGGAGGTGGTCAGTGGTTTGTGAAGCAGCGCCTGGAGTGGCTATAAAGGCCAATTCTAGAGTGACAGGCTCTTCTACAGGTGCTGCAGAAAAATTTGGTTGTCGGGGCTGTTACACAGTTGGCTCTCCCCTTGCGCCTCTGTCTTTTTTCCTGCCAACTACTAAGTCTCTTCGACTCGCCACACTTTAACCCTGTCTTTATGGCTGTCCGCCAGTTCTGGCGAACGCTGGCAACCGACTCCCACGACTTGTGATCAATGTCACAGGATTTCATGTCGCGTTTGCAGACGTCTTTAAAGCGGAGACATGGACGGCCGGTGGGTCTGATACCAGTGGCAAGCTTGCTGTACAATGTGTCTTTGGGGATCCTGCCATCTTCCATGCGGCTCACATGGCCAAGCCATCTCAAGCGCCGCTGACTCAGTAGTGTGTATTAGCTGGGGATGTTGGCCGCCTCGAGGACTTCTGTGTTGGAGATACGGTCCTGCCACCTGATGCCAAGTATTCTCCGGAGGCAGCGAAGATGGAATGAATTGAGACGTCGCTCTTGGCTGACATAGGTTGTCCAGGCCTCGCTGCCATAGAGCAAGGTACTGAGGACACAGGCTTGATACACTCGGACTTTTGTGTTCCGTGTCAGTGCGCCATATATCTGTCTTTATTATGGAAATTGGCTATGTAAACATGTCATACTGTAATGGCACTTGCCTACCACTAGGTGGCATTACAGCATGCCATATGTACATCAGCAGCTGCTGACAGCCTATGGGGGAGGGGGCAGGGGTGATGGGGTGGAGTTCAGCATTTCCACAACCTTTTATGTCTCTGTCTTTGTTTTTCTTTCTGCTTCAGTTCGGATAGGTACAGCACCGGTTAGTTACAGAGTAAAGCTCCCTCTGCACTGTCCCCATCAAACACTCCCAGGACAGGTACAGCACAGGCCGCCTGTACTTTCTGCAGCCTGGACGAGTCCGTGTTCCACGTTTATACGGAGTGTGCGAGGTTGCAGCCCCTATTTGAGTATCTGAAGGGGCTGCTCCTCAAATTCTGGCTGCACTTCAGTCCCACGCTCCTGATCTTTGGGCACCCGATGCAGAGGGGCTTGGGCCGGGAGGAGGATCTCCTCGTCGGTCTGCTCCTGGGCCTGGCCAAGGTGGCAATTCACAGGTCCAGGTTGTGGGCCGTCGGGGGGGTCCGTCCTCCCCGATTGCCTGCCCCTCTTCCACGGTTAAAAAAAAAACGGGGTTAGATACAGAGTAAAGCTCCCTCTACACTGTCCCCATCTAACACTCCCAGGACAGGGACAGCATGGGGTTAGATACAGAGTAAAGCTCCCTCTACACTGTCCCCATCAAACACTCCCAGGACAGGTACAGCACGGGGTTAGATACAGAGTAAAGCTCCTCTACACTGTCCCCATCAAACACTCCCAGGACAGGTACAGCACGGGGTTAGATACGGAACACGGACTCGTCCAGGCCGCAGAAAGTACAGGTGGCCTGGGAGTCCGTGAACCTACTTAAAAGCCTATTGCACGGGACTGCTCTGTGCAGCACCCTCCACCCCAGGTCCCCGATGTAAAGGGGGAAGACTCCCGCGTAGAGAGACCTCCATCGGGGTTTCCCCTCGCCGCCAGATGGCAACGCGGACCGCCAGGGCATGTCCGGCCGGCTGACAAGGGCGAGAAAGTGGAGAGTGTGCACGAGCAGCCCATACAGGAAACCCCTCCGTGCCGATTGGAATGGCACGGAGGGCATTTCCGAGAGGCGGCTCGGGTTGTGTGGGACCAGCTCCCGAGGAGGGTTTCGGGGCCTGGGTCCGATGAGCAGTTCCGGCCGAGTGGAGGACAGCTCGGCCAGGATCGCTCCGCACTCCCGAGCCCCCTCGCCACCCGCAGTGAGGGGCGTCCCGGGGGTTTCGGCTACTCCTCCGCCCGCCGGACAGTCCCCGGAGTCGGCCGCCCGGACAGCCGAGGCGCTCTCCTCCGCCGGCGGGGGAGCACCCTGACTGGAGGCGACCATGTTCCAGACTCGGAAAAGATCCCGGTAAAAGACAGGCAACTCCCTCAGAGAGGCGCGGCTAACGGACTCCATCGGGAGTTGCGTGTCGTCTTGAAGGCAGTGACACTGGCGGAAAAAATACATCGCCAGCGCACACCATCTGGGAGGACGCTCGACGTACAGGTATCTCTGCAGGGTCCGAAGGGCGGAGAGTCACAGCCTGGGTGCGGACGCACACCAGCGACTGACCGCCCTCCTCGATCGGGAGACTCAGGACCGCGGCAGAGACCCAGTGTTTCCTCTTGCCCTAGAAGAAATCGACGAGTTTCTTCTGGATCTTGGTGGCAAATACAAGGGGCGGGGCCAAAGTGACTGGACGAGTCCGTGTTCCACATTTATACGGAGTTTGCGAGGTTGCAGCCCCTATTTGAGTATCTGAAGGGGCTGCTCCTCAAATTCTGGCTGCACTTCAGTCCCACGCTCCTGATCTTTGGGCACCCGGTGCGGAGGGGCTTGGGCCGGGAGGAGGATCTCCTCGTCGGCCTGCTCCTGGGCCTGGCCAAGGTGGCAATTCACAGGTCCAGGTTGCGGGCCGTCGGGGGGTCCGTCCTCCCCGATTGCCTGCCCCTCTTCCGCGGTTACGTTCGCGCCCGGGTGTCCCTGGAAAAGGAGCATGCGGTGTCCGCCGGTACGCTTGAGGCCTTCCGCGACCGGTGGGCACCTCAGGGACTGGAGTGCATTGTCGACGCCGAGAATGGTATTTTAATTTGAGTTTTTTGTTTATTTATCTGGTTTTAATAAAGTTATTTTAAAAATATAAGTGTGTATATAAAGGGGGCCTGAGGAATAAAGGCCCCCTCGACATAAAAAAAATATATTTAAAAAAAACGGGGTTAGATACAGAGTAAAGCTCCCTCTACACTGTCCCCATCAAACACTCCCAGGACAGGTACAACATGGGTTAGATAACGTGTAAAGCTCCCTCTAACTATCCCATCAAACACTCCCAGTGCAGATCCAGCACAGGGTTAGATACAGAGTAAAGCTCCCTCTACACTGTCCCCATCAAACGCTCCCAGGACAGGTACAGTACGGGGTTAGATACAGAGTAAAGCTCTCTCTAACTCTCCCATCAAATACTTCCAGGGCAGGTATAGCATGTTGCATGATTGCCTTTAAGAGTGATGTCCCTTTAAGATCTTAGTATGCTAATGAGCTAAGTGCCAGGACACGATCATGTGACTCAGGGCTACCGTCACCCAGCAACTGCAACACCCAGAGTGAGGTTCAGTAAATATTTTGCTCTGTACTGTATATTCCTGTTAGCTATAATAAACCTGTTTGAGATCTTCAACCAACTGGACTCCACCCATCTCATTTATGTTGCATCAGACAACATAAAAAGAACTCACTATATGGTTCCAGCTCTGGTAAGAAAATGAAGTCTAAGCTTGAAGACCTCAGGTGAAACAGCTTTTAAAAAAACCTTCCTACAGCCATTAGATGGAAAGTTTTAAAAAAAACTGGCTCAAACAATGACAAAAAAAGAAACTTGCCTTAAGCTGCAGAAGAGAGAACAGAATGACAGGCTGCAAGGAAATCAGGTGAGTCATTGTGGCAATGGTTGAAGGATACTGCTTTAAAAAAAAAAGCTCTGAAGTGCTTAAAAATTGATCTTTTTCAAAGTCTCTGTTTAATAAAAAGGGAAGGCCCAATTCTTCTCCCAGGCTGATTGACGTCGGCCCACTACAGGAGGCGTCGTTAGAAAAAAAACATGGGACCACTGCAGAACCTCATCCAGGTAGCCAAAGTTTAAAAAAATTAAACCACTCAAACATGAATAAGAGCTTTCATTCAGGAAGCACAGTAAAAACAATATTAAAACCACTCAAGCGTGAAGAACATAAACAAATTCTCATTGAACTGTTTCCTGAACAGCTGTGTAAACAGAACAGGCTTAAATGCTGGAAGCAAGATAAACACACAGCACCAACACCTGCTCCTGTCAATCAAAGCAGCTAGTTTAAATAACAGGGAAGTTTCTTAAAGAGGAAATAGTGCAGTCATAGATCAAGTTTTAAAGCAAAATAACAACAGAATAATGGATACCAAATTTTCCAGCATGAACTGGAAAGCCTTGGATATCCTACCCGAGTTCTAACTGTTCAAAGAATGCCATTATGCTTTACAGACCAAACATTTGCAGAACCAGAAAAACAGGCTGTAAAATACTAATAACAGTTGGAAATGAGGGATTGCACAGAATCAATACCTCTGGCTTATCAGAAAGATCCCACAAAGTTATGGGTAGTGCCAGAAGATCAGCTCCAATTACGAGTGAATTTTTGAATTCACCGCCTGGAACTGATGTCCTGCAGGAAACAGCCACAGGAATCAAAAGACCAGTTCATCAATAGATGCCGTAGTAAGGGCAATGAATGTGATTTCTCAGAAACTGAGCTGTCAGACCGAATAATGTCGCTAGTTTTTGTCTCCACACCCATTGAAACATTTCAGAAATACCTCTTAGGGAAAAAGAAAGGTCACAGCATTGATGCACTTCTAAAAGATGGAAGGAAATACAAAGCCATTGTAGCTGGACAACAGCATCTGCAAGCACTAGGTGCAGCCAATAGTATCGGCACAATAACCAGGTCAAAAAGAGCAAGCAAGCTGTCTGGTAAATGTGCTTGGTCCCACTCACCGTGAAGTTGTCCTGCATTTCGAGACCTGTGCAAGGCGTGCAGTTCAAAAGGACACTGGGCCTGCCTCTGCAAGAAATCCAGCTCCAAAGACACAGCCAGAAGCCACAGTAGGACACAAGCAAGCAGAGTGCCAGAGACCTGTGTAAACGCAAGACGATACACGAAACAGACCTGAGACAAGAGTCAGAGAGAAGCAATTCTCAGTCAGAAGATGAACAGGCGTTCCACATTGTGAACCTGACACATCATGTTGATGAAGCCAAACTGGAAGCTTTCAATACTATTAGCATCATGTGCCCAAAGAAAGCTGGCAAATATACACTCAGGGTTAAGATTGATACCAGGGCTAGTGCAAATATCCTACCAGTCTGGATCCTGAAGGATATGTACCAGAGTCGTTGGAAAGCAATGATACAAGGTATCTGCAGACAATGTGTCACCCATCCCTTGCAGTGGCACATTAACAAATCAATGCAGCTACGGAAAGTCGGCATGGAAACCACAAATATTCTACCTAGTAAACACGAGCGGACCAGCAATGGCAGGACTACCAGCGTGTCAGCATCGCAACATCGTGATCATCCATGAGGTGACCAAGATACCCATTACAGCAGAAGAGACTAAGGGTACCTGCATGGAGTCGGTCCACGACCTACAACAAATGTACCCGGACAGGTTCGACGCCAGAGGAGATTCCAAAGGCGATGCTGTAATGCACCTCCAAGAGGATGCAATTCCATCAATCGACCCTCCCAGAAAGTGCAGCATACATGTACAAGAAAAACCTAAGCGTGAGTTAGATGACATGAACGCAATGGCATCATCCGTCATGTGCATCATCATACAGACTGGTGAAGCTCAATTACGTGCGTACTAAAGAAGGATGCAGCAATCAGGATAGGTCTAGATCCAAGGAGTCTAAACCTTTCCCTAAAGAGATGCCCCCACAAGATTCCAACATCAGAGGAATTGTTCACAGGAGCCAAATTCTTCTCCAAGTTGGATGCTAAACATGGATATTGGTCGGTACACCTAGCTAAGGAATCTCAAGAAGTCACCACCTTCAGAACAACATTTGGAAGATATTGCTTCCAGAGACTACCCTTCAACTTATCTGTCAGTCAAGATCAGTTTCAGCAACATATGGACAGAATTATAGAAAATGTGCCTGGATGTATCTGCATTGCTGATGAGATTGCGGTAATGGGCAAAACCAAAGAAGAACATGACTGAAATCTCCATTCACTGATGGCAGTACCTCGTCGTGAAGGGCTCATTTTTAACAGCAAGAAGTGCCAGGTGAATGTAAGTAAGAGCAATTTCTTTGGCTCCATCTATTCCGGTTGTGGAATCCGTCCTGACCCAGGCAAAGTCGAAGGTGTGAGGCATATGCCTACTCCACAAGACAAGGAAGACCTCCAGAGATGTCTTGGAATTTTCAACTTTTTGGCACCATACATTCCAAATTTTTCTGACAAAGCATCATCACTGAGCGAGCTCTTAAAGAAAGACGTACCATTTGTATGGCAGGAGGATAATCAGCATATGTTTGAGTCTCCCACACAAGCATTGTCAGCAGAAATCTGTACCCTGCAGTACTACGATCCAAGGAAGAAGACAATCCTGGAAGTCGACGCCTCACAGAAAAGGCTAGGAGCGTGCATCCTACAGGATGACAAACCAATTGCATTCAGGCCCAAATGTTTATCCTCATCACAGTCCAATTACTCAAACAGAGAGCGTGGAACACTTGCTCTGGTGTCTGGGATCACAAGGTTCCATACCTACCTGTTCAGTAAGCGGTTCACTGTGGAAACCGACCACAAACCACTGGAGATGATCTGGCACAAACCATTGACAAGGTTCGCACAAAGAAATTATCCTAAAGTGTAGGACAACGAAACAAGATTTTCATGTTGCCATGCTCCACCTCAAAGCTACCCCTATGGATATGGGTTTACCATCACCAGCAGAGATCATGTTTGGCAGACAAGTGCGGACGACTCTGCCAAACCATCATCTGTCCAAATTCTCTGAGATGCAGGAGACACCGCTCGGAAAACAAGGAAGAATGAAGATGGAGCATGACCAATACTGCAGGTGCAGAACTATATCAACTGCACATAGGACAAAAGGTCAGGGGTCATACACCCCACCATGAGAACATGGTTACCAGGTGTACGTAAAGGATTGCACGGCCACTATTTTGAAGAAGAGCAGTGGAGGTCATGCTGGTGTCAATATTTAGCCCTTTTCTGCTGTAGGCCCAAAGGCATCTCCCTCCATTAGAGGGGCACCGTTGGTAATGTAGAGCTTGAGGGACACCACTCCTCAAGAGTGGGACATAGCAAGTAGGCAGGTCTTCGTGAACTACCACAGCCTGCACAGGGATTAAACCCACACTGTTGGCACCTTTCTGTATTATATACTAGCCATCTAGCCAACTGAGCTAACCAACATCACTGAAAGAACAGACTATCTGATAATAATCAGATTCTCTGGAAAGTGGTACCTCAATGAATTTTTGCCCAACCTTATTGAGTTCTATGAAGAAGTCACTGAAAGAGTAGATAAGGGGATTGCAATAAAGGTAATAGATTTGGGCTTCCAAACAGCCATCGATAAGCCAACGCACAGCAGACTCACGACTTAAGGTCGGAACCTGCAGAGTCGGCGACAGAAAGGAGAGCAAGCTGGCTAGAAAACAGAAAACGGAGATTCGTGCTTAAAGGGAGTCACTCGGATCGGCAGGTGGTGGGAAGTGGCATTTCACAGGGATCGGTGCTGGGATATCTATTGTTCACCATTTACATAAAGGATTGGGAATCAGAAATACAATTCCAAAATTTGCAAATGACACCCAACCTGGGGGAGGGGGAGCATTTAATAGAGGACTGCGACCAGCTACAAGGAAATAGTAGAAAACTTGCAGAATGGGCTTGTAACTGGCAAAGGAGCTTCAATTTCGTGTTACAACCGAGGCAGGAGGAGTGCACTGTTTATTCTAGTTCCACTTCTCCACAGGTCACAACATATATTTAATTGTTTCCCACTTACCGATATGGTCAATCATAGACTCTATTTTTATCCCAGAACCAACTAGGTTTCTTTAATAAACAACAACATTATAAAACAAGTCTTAACCCATAATGAAGTAAAGCATAAACACACAGATTGAAATGTTAAAGTTCCCTTTTTTACCTTTGCCCCTCACACTCACACACACACAAACACAGACACAGACACACAAACACACACACACACAGGTTAACTGAAAAAATAAAGGATTTTTTGTTTTTAAGAGCTCTATTACAGACGAAGAACATTTGGGCTGAATACTTGCTTATCCTTGAAGAAACAGCAGATGCGATATGCTGTGTTCTAAAACTTGCATACAGTCTGGCGCTGAGTACACATAGATGGGTCACTGGGATCTTTCAGAACAGTTCTTTTCAGATGGCATTGAGAATTAATTTAGCAGGCTTTTCTTCAAAGACAGGAGACAAGATGAGTTGACACAGTGGATTTCTCAAGGTCTTTTAGAAAAGTGCTGGAAAGTTGCGCTGGGTTGTGGTCTTCTCTCCTTGGAAGTTTTCTCCCTTTTTATACAGTTCAATCCCAACTCAAAACAAAGCGAAACCAATGACAGGAGGTCAACCTTTTGACTGCCATCAATCTTGACCTGTCACTTCTTTGTAAACAATTTCTCCAGGTGTCCAAATTTCTCTGTTATTGTGCTGGAAGTCAGGTGGTTTCCGAAAAGGCTTGTGTTGTTGCTGGAAGTCAGGTGGTTTCCCAGAAAGGCTTGTTTTACTCATAAGACCTCTCAGTGCCCCTTTTAAAAAACATTTCCAGGGACCGTTTTTAAAAGTCAAGTAGCCTTTACATGACCCCCTTTGAAAACCCCAAAGTTTAACATTTCTTCAATCTTTCAAAAATGAATCCTGAAAAAATATATTTAACAAAACACAGAGGCAGTACATTTTGATGGGAAGAATAATGGGGCCACATGCATCTTGGGAAATAAGGGTATAAATGGGGGAGAGGGACAGAGGGGTCTAGGGGTACAGATACAGTGATCACTAAAAGTAGCGACCCAGGTTAATAAGACAAAACCAGCACTGGCGTTCGTTTCTGGATAAATAGAATTCAAAAGCAGAGACGTTATGTTAAATCTCTGCAGAACCTCGGTTAGATCATACTTGGGAGTACTATGAACAGTCTCGGTCTCCATTATTATAAATAGGATATAGAGACAGTAATGAATATGCAAAATTTACCAGAATGATCCCAACAATGGAAAGGTTGAACAAGATGGGACCCTTTTCTCTGGAAAAGAGAAGGCTGAAAGGATGAAATAAAAACGGGAACGCTGGAAGCAGGTCAGGCAGCATCCATGGAGAGAGAAACGGAGTTAATGTTTCAGGTCTGTGACCTTTTGCTAGAAAGGTTAATTCAGCCAACAACAACTTTAAAGTTCCAAAATATCCCAAGATGCTTCATAGGAGCGATTATCGAACTAAATTTGACACCGAGCCGCATAAGGAGATATTAGGACAGGGGGCCAAAAGCTTGGTCAA
Source organism: Heterodontus francisci (assembly GCF_036365525.1). Taxonomy (NCBI): domain Eukaryota; kingdom Metazoa; phylum Chordata; class Chondrichthyes; order Heterodontiformes; family Heterodontidae; genus Heterodontus; species Heterodontus francisci. The sequence goes on from NC_090404.1 coordinate 15,018,060, forward strand.
AGAGGTCGGTATTAAAGGAGCGTCTTAAAGGAGGAGAGAGAGGGGCGGAGAGGTTTAGGGAGGGAACTCCAGAGCTTAGGTGCCCAGGCAGGTGAAGGCACGGCCGCCAATGGTGGAGCGATTAAAATCGGGGAAAGAGAGCAGAGATCTCAGAGGGTTGTGGAGGCTGGAGGAGGTTACAGGGATAGGGAGGGAGGGGGTCACGGAGGGATCTGAAAACAAGGTTGAGAATTTTTAAATCGAGGCATTGCTTAAGCAAGAGCTATTTTTGGTCAGCGATAACAGGGGGCAATAGGGGAACGGGACTTGGTGCGAGTTGGGACATGGGTAGTAGAGTTTTGGATGGGCTGACGCGTGGAAGGTGGGCGGTCGGACAGGGAAGTGTTGGAATAGTCAGGTCTGGAGATAACAAATGCATAGATGGGGGCTTCCACAGCGGATGAGCTGAGGCAGCAGGACGTGAAGGAGATGGCAAGCCAAGCTGCCCGACTGCACGCTGGCAACTAACTACCAGGAAGGGGCGATGCCTTTATACGCTCCGATTTCAGATGGATGATGGAGATATTGTCTGTGGCATGTTGGATACCAACTGCAAGCAAAACCTTGCAAGGTCAGCTTGGCTTGTACGGCCTTGAAGTGTAGACGATTAAGGGATGAGGTGTTTGAGATGATTAAAGGATTTGACAGAGTACGGAGAGAAACTATTTCCTCTGGTGGTGGAAGCCAGATGGATTGGCAGCTCAACTGACCAATACCCCACACTTCACCATCTACCCCACCCCCTGCCCCAGACAGGGAAGTGGTCAAAGGTCAAGTTCTCCCACTTCCTGTGGCGACTGAACAAAAGGAAAAATGCACGTTCATGACAGTCTTTTGACAAAGGCTGGCAAGTGAGATATAGGATGCATGGCAGGTCAGTTTTCAGAAGAAACTACAACAGTAAGGTCACAGCCTCAGGGTTCGGTTCTGGGTACTGCCTGTGCGGAGTTTGCACGTTCTCCCTGTGACCGCGTGGGTTTCCTCCGGGTGCTCCAGTTTCCTCCCACATACCAAAGACTTGCGGGTTGATAGGTAAATTGGCCGTTGTAAATAAATTGCCCCTGGTGTAGGTAGGTGGTAGGAGAATTGTGGGAAGGAGAGGGAGAAAAATGGGATTAATGTTGGATTAGTATAAATGGGTGGTTGATGGCTGGCGCTGACTTGGTGGGCTGAAGGGCCTGTTTCAGTGCTGTATCTCTCTATGACTCTATGACTAATAACAGTATCTTTAATGCTGTAAAATGGCCCAAGGGTGCGTATTCAGACAAAGAAATTAATACCAAGCCACATAAAGGGGGTATTAGGACAGGAGACCAAGATCTTAGTCAATGAGGTAGGTTATCATGGAGAAGAACATGGAGAGACAATATAGCATAAAGGACACAATTCTAAAGGGGGTACAGGAGCAGAGGGACCTAGGTGTATATATGCATAAATCATTGAAGGTGGCAGGACAGGTTGAGAGAGCAGTTAATAAAGCATACAGTATCCTGGGCTTTATAAATAGGGGCATAGAGTACAAGAGCAAGGAGGTTATGTTGAACTTGCATAAGACACTAGTTTGGCCTCAGCTGGAATATTGCGTCCAGTTCTGGGCACCACACTTTAGGAAAGATGCGAGGGCATTGGAGAGAGTACAGAAAAGATTCACGAGAATGGTTCTAGGGATGAGGAATTCCAGTGATGAAGATAGATTGGAGAAGTTAGGACTGTTTTCCTTGGAGAAGAGAAGGCTGAGAGATGATTTGATCGAGGTGTTCAAAATTACGAGGGGTCTGGACAGAGTAGATAGAGAGAAACTGTTCCCACTGGTGAAAGAATAGAGAACGAGAGGACACAGATTTAAAGTATTTGGTCAGAGAAGCAAAAGTGACATGAGAAAGAACTTTTTTTATGCAGCGAGTGGTTAAGGTCTGGAATGCGCTGCCTGAGAACGTGGTGGAGGCAGGTTCAATTGAAGCATTCAAAAGGGAATTAGACAGTTATATGAAAAGGAAGAATGTGCAGGGATACGGGGAGAAGGCGGGGGAATGGGACTAAGTGAATTGCTCATTCGGAGAGTCAGTGCGGACACGATGGGCCGAATGGCCTCCTTCTGTGCTGTAACGGTTCTGTGATCACGAGTGTCTTAAAGGGGGAGAGAGAGAGACGGAGAGATTTCAGGAGGGAATTGGAGAGCTTAAAGCCCAGGCAGCTGAAGGCACGTCCACTAATGGTAATGCGAAGGAAATTGAGCATGTGTAGAATCAGATCTGAGAGATCTGTTGCTTACAGAGATAGGGAGGGGGCCAGGCCATGGAGGGATTTGAACTCGAGGATGAGAATATTCAATTTGAGGTTTTTCTGGAGCAGCAGCCAATAGAGGTCAGTGAGCACCGTACAATGGGTTGGGGTTGAGGGGGGGGGGGGGTGATGTAACATTAAAATTAGATATACAAAGTGATGGCAAGAAGCACTTCTTCAAACAAAGGGTACTCCAAATCGAGAACTCTCTCCCCAAGAAAAGCTGTTGAGACCGAGAGTCTATTGAAAATGTCAAGACTTGAGATTTTCATTGATCAGGGTATCGAGAGATATGGAACCCAGGAGTTGAGCTACTGATCAGCCATGCTTGAACAGACTGTTGGAAAGGACTCAAGGGGCTGAATGGCCTCCTCCTGTTCCCATGTATGTAATCCTGCACACTGAACATAGCTGTGCTTCACTCATATCAAGCAAAACAGAACAGAAACTCACACATCACTGGATGGGTGCAGCTCCAACAACACTCAAGAAGCTCGACACCATCCAGGACAAAGCAGCTCGCTTGATTGGCACCCCATCTACAAACATTCACTCCCTCCACCACTGACATACAGTGGCAGCAGTGTGTACCATCTACAAGATGCACTGCAGCAACTCACCAAGGCTCCTTAGACAGCACCTTCCAAACCCGTGACCTCTACCACCTAGAAGGACAAGGGCAGCAGATGCATGGGAACACCACCACCTGCAAGTTCCCCTCCAAGTCACACACCATCCTGACTTGGAACTATATCGCCGTTCCTTCACTGTCACTGGGTCAAAATCCTGGAACTCCCTTCCTAACAGCACTGTGGTTGTACCTACCCCACATGGACTGCAGCGGTTCAAGAAGACCCCAATTAAATTACTGAACAAACTAAGTTACTTTTCTCAATTAACGATGAAGTTCTGCACCCCTTCCTCATTCTGAGCGTGTCAGCAGGAAGAACTCTGAATGAAAACCAAGGACAGGCTGCCTAAAAATGTTCCCCATCAGTAACTCCTTTCAGTTCCCATTAGAGAATCATACAGCCCAGAAATTCTATGTTACTACTGGGGCGGGAGGAGTGCACTGCTTATTCTAGTTGCACTTCTCGACAGGTCACAACATATATTTAAATGTTCTCACTTACCGATACAGTCAATCATAGACTCTACTTTTCCCAGAATTAAACACACCAACCAGGTTTCTTTAATAGACAATTATCAGTTTATTAGAAAACAGGTCTTCACCACTAATGAAGAAACCATAAACACACAGATTGAAATACTGAAGCCCCTTATTTATCTTAGCCCCTCACGTACACACATACACCAGTTAACTGGAAAAATAAAAGGGATTGTTGTTTGTGGCGCAGATACAAACAAAAGCACTTCGGCCGAATACTTGTCCTTGGTTTTGGTTTGGCATCCCAAATGTGTACAGACAGCTGGCACTGGAATCTTCCTGGAACAGTTCTTTCCAGGTGATGTCGAAGATCAGTTTGGGTAGGCTTTCCAAGAAATGCAGCTGCAGAGGCTTCAGATAGGACTTACAGCAGAAATGCAGCAACAAGGGTTATCAGTTCCCACGCATTCGATACACAAGGTTTCTTCAAATACAGTTGGAAACAGGAAACTGACACTCTGTATGCAGGATTTGTTTTAAAGAGAGAGATCAGTTGGGTCTTCTTTGGCTGTCAAAAACCAACTGGCTTTCATAACAGTTCAAATTGAAACTAAAAACAGCAGAGAAGTCAAACCTTCAGACCTCTCTAAATCCTGACCTGTCACTTCTTTGTAAACAACTCCCCAAGTCAACACCTCCCCTGCTGAGTGATTATCCACAGATAGATGCTTGCCAGTAAGAAACAGATACAAGCCAAATCCAGGAACCTGCTGGTGACTTCTTTTAAAAAAAACGCAAAGTTCAGCATCTCTTCAAGATTCCAGATGAATCAATGTCCCCATAATTCATCCATGTCACTAAAACGTATTTAACAAAAAAAAGTACTCGCGTAACAGGAGGCCATTCGGCCCTTCATTGGCTTTCTGAAAGAGCTATCCAATTAATCCCACTCCTCTGCTCTTTCCCCGTAGCTCTGCAAACCTTTCCTCTTCAACTATATATAATAATACACCATTTTTGTCTATCCATACTGTTCTGCTTGATCAGTTTAAGGGGCGTGTCGGTTGGTAGGCAGTGACCAACGCACGCAGAGACACAAAGGGCACGTGACACACGTGTAGCTGCCAATGGTTTGTGGTATGGTGGGGGTGGGTGGGGGGATAGAGGTTACAAATTTACACTGAATTCAGAATAGAAAGTGCTGGAAATCCTCAGCAGGTCATGCAGCATCTGTGCACTGGGAAACAGTGTTAACATTTCAGGTCTTTTATTTTTATTCATTTCATGGGATGTGGGCATTGCTGGCCAGGCCAGCATTTATTGCCCATCTCTAATTGCCCTTGAGAAGGTGGTGGTGAGCTGCCTTCTTGCATCGCTGCAATCCATTTGGGGTAGGTACACCCACAGTGCTGTTAGGAAGGGAGTTCCAGGATTTTGACCCAGCAGCAGTGAAGGAATGGTGATATAATTCCAAGTCAGATTGATGTGTGGCTTGGAGGGGAACTTGCAGGTGGTGTTCCCATGCATTTGCTGCACTTGTCCTTCTAGTTGGTAGAGGTCGCGGGTTTGGAAGGTGCTGTCTGAGGAGCCTTGGTGCATTGCTGCAGTGCATCTTGTAGGTGGTACACACTGCCGCCACTGTGCGTCGGTGGTGGAGGGAGTGAATATTTGTGGACGGGGTGCCAATCAAATGGGCTGCTTTGTCCTGGATGGTGTCGAGCTTCTTGAGTGTTGTTGGATCTGCACCCATCCAGGCAAGTGGAGAGTATTCCATCACACTCCTGACTTGTGTCTTGTAGAAGGTTTTGGGGAGTCAGGAGGTGAGTTACTCGCCACAGGATTCCTAACCTGTGACCTGCTGTTGTAGCCACGGTATGTATATGGCTACTCCAGTTCAGTTTCTGGTCAATGATAGCCCCCAGGATGTTGATAGTGGGGGATTCAGCGATCGTAATACCGTTGAATGTCAAGGGAAGATTGTTAGATTCTCTCTTGTTAGAGATAGTCCTTGCCTGGCACTTGTGTGGCGCGAATGTTACTTGCCACTTAACAGCCCAAGCCTGGATATTACCAGGTCTTGCTGCATTTCTACACGGACAGCTTCAGTATCTGAGGAGTCACGAATGGTGCTGAACATTGTGCAATCATCAGTGAACATCCCCACTTCTTACCTTATGATTGAAGGAAGGTCATTGATGAAGCAGCTGAAGATGGTTGGGCCTAGGACACTACCCTGAGGAACTCCTGCAGTGATGTCCTGGAGCGGAGATGATTGACCTCCAACAACCACAACTATCTTCCTTTGTGCTAGGTATGACTCCAACCAGCAGAGAGTTTTCCCCCTGATTCCCATTGACTCCAGTTTTGCGAGGGTTCCTTGATGCCACACTCGGTCAAATGCTGCCTCAGTGTCAAGGGCAGTAACTCTCATCTCACCTCTTGAGTTCAGCTCTTTTGTCCATGATTGAACCAAGGCTGTAATGAGGTCAGGACCTGAGTGGCCCTGGCGGAACCCAAACTGAGCATCACTGAGCAGGTTATTGCTGAGCATGTGCCAATTGAAAGACTCTGGGCCCTGACAACATTCCGGCAATAGTACTGAAGACTAGTGCTCCAGAACTTGCCACACCCCTAGCCAAGCTGTTCCAGTACAGCTACAGCACTGGCATCTACCCGGCAATGTGGAAAATTGCCCAGGCATATCCTGCACACATAAAGCAGGACAAATCCAACCTGGCCAATTACTGCCCCATCAGTCTACTCTCAATCATCAGTAAAGTGATGGAAGGTGTCGTCGACTATAACCTACTCAGTGACGCTCCGTTTGGGTTCCACCAGGGCCACTCTGCTCCTGACCTCATTACAGCCTTGGTTCAAACATGGACAAAAGAGCTGACCTCCAGAGCTGAGGCGAGAATGACTGCCCTTGACATCAAGGCAGCATTTGACTGAGTATGGCATCAAGGAGCCCGAGCAAAGCTGGAGTCAATGGGAATCAGGGGGAAAACTCTCCACTGGTTGGAGTCATACCTAGCGCAAAGGAAGATGGTTGTGGTTGTTGGAGGTCAATCATTGCAGTCCCAGGACATCGCAGCAGGAGTTGACCTTCCTTCAATTATAAGGTCAGAAGTGGGGATGTTCGCTGATGATTGCACAATGTTCAGCACCATTCGCGACTCCTCAGATACTGAAACAGCCCGTGTCCATATGCAGCAAGACCTGGTCAATGTCTAGGCTGATAAGTGGTAAGTAACATTTGCGCCACACAAGTGCCAGGCAATGACCATCTCTAACAAGAGAGAATCTAACCATCTCCCCTCGACAGTAACTGGCATTACCATCGTTGAAACCCCCACTATCAACATCCTTGGGGCTACCATTGACCAGAAACTGAACTGGAGTAGCCATATAAATACCGTGGCTACAAGAGCAGGTCAGAGCCTGGGAATTCTGCGGTGAGTAACTCACCTCCTGACTCCCCAAAGCCCGTCCACCATCCACAAGGCACAAGTCAGGAGTGTGATGAAATACTCTCCACTTGTCAGGATGGGTGCAGCTCCAACAACACTCAAGAAGCTCGACACCATCCAGGACAAAGCAGCCCGCTTGATTGGCCATCCACAAACATTCACTCCTTCCACCACCGACGCACAGTGGCAGCAGTGTGTACCATCTGCAAGATACACTGCAGCAACTCACCAAGACTCCTTCAACAGCACCTTCCAAACCCGCAACCTCTACCACCTAGAAGGACAAGGGCAGCAGATGCATGGGAACACCACCACCTGCAAGTTCCCCACCAAGTCACACACCATCCTGACTTGGAACTATATCACTACCCCACATGGACTGCAGCAGTTGAAGAAGGCAGCTCACCACCACCTCAAGGGCAATTAGGAATGGGAAATAAATGCTGGCCTAGCCAGTGATGCCCACATCCCATGAATGAATAAAAAAAATGCTTACTGCACTACCCCCATTTATACCCCATTACTACCCTTTCCCCATTTATACCCCCTTATTCCCTTCTCCCTGTTTATATCCTTTCTGCACACACCCCATTTATACACCCTTCCTATCCTCTCCCCATTTATACCCCCTTAATGCCCTCTCTCCCTATTTATACCCCCCTTACTGCCCTATCCCCATTTATACCCCCTTCCTGTTGAAATAGCAACATGAAGATTAAGGATGCCAAGAAACCCTCGTTCACATGGTTTGGAATGGACATTTGTGGAACACTGGTGAAATTCGTTTTTTTTTTATACCCCCTTCCTCCCCTCTCCCCATTTTTACTCCCTTACTGCCATTCCCCATTGATACCACCTTACTGCCATTCCCCATTGATACCACCACCTTCCTGCCATTCCCCATTGATACCACCACCTTCCTGCCATTCCCCATTGATACCACCTTACTGCCATTCCCCATTGATACCACCTTACTGCCCTTTTGTATTTGTAGCCCCTTCCAGCCCTCTTCCCGTTTATACCGATTACTCCTCTCTCCCCATTTATAATCTTTTACTGCCCATTCCACATTTATACCTCCTTGCTGCCCCATTATACCCCCTTCCTCCCCTCCCCCCTTTATACCTCCTTACACCCCTCTCCCCACTTATACCCCCTCTTCCCTTCTCCCTCTTTATACCCCTTTCCTCCCCTCTCCCCATACACCCTTCTCCCTTTTTCTACCCCCTTCCTGCCCTCTTCACATTTATTTCCCCTTATTCCCTTCTCCCTCTTTATACTCCCTTCCTCCTCTCTTCCCATTTATTTCCCCTTATTCCCTTCTCCCTCTTCATACCCCCTCTCCCTCTTTATACCCCCTTCCTCCCCTCTCCCTCTTTATACCCCCTTCCTCCCCTCTCCCTCTTTATACCCCCTTATTCCCTTCTCCCTCTTTATACTCCCTTCCTCCTCTCTTCCCATTTATTTCCCCTTATTCCCTTCTCCCTCTTTATACCCCCTTCCTCCCCTCTCCCTCTTTATACCCCCTTCCTCCCCTCTCCCTCTTTATACCCCCTTCCTCCCCTCTCCCTCTTTATACCCCTATTCCCTTCTCCCTCTTTATACTCCCTTCCTCCTCTCTTCCCATTTATTTCCCCTTATTCCCTTCTCCCTCTTTATACCCCCTTCCTCCCCTCTCCCTCTTTCTACCCCCTTCCCATTTATTTCCCCTTATTCCCTTCTCCCTCTTTATACTCCCTTCCTCTCCTCTCCCTCTTTATACCCCCTTCCTGCCCTCTCCTTTCTCCCTCTTCACATTTATTTCCCCTTATTCCCTTCTCCCTCTTTATACTCCCTTCCTCCTCTCTTCCCATTTATTTCCCCTTATTCCCTTCTCCCTCTTCATACCCCCTCTCCCTCTTTATACCCCCTTCCTCCCCTCTCCCTCTTTATACCCCCTTATTCCCTTCTCCCTCTTTATACTCCCTTCCTCCTCTCTTCCCATTTATTTCCCCTTATTCCCTTCTCCCTCTTTATACCCCCTTCCTCCCCTCTCCCTCTTTCTACCCCCTTCCTGCCCTCTTCCCATTTATTTCCCCTTATTCCCTTCTCCCTCTTTATACTCCCTTCCTCTCCTCTCCCTCTTTATACCCCCTTCCTGCCCTCTCCTTTCTCCCTCTTTATACTCCCTTCCTCCCCTCTCCCCATTTATTTACCCTTATTCCCTTCTCTCTCTTTGCACCCCCTTCCTCCCCTCTCCCCATTTATACCTCATATTCTTCTCCCTCCTTATACTCCCTTCCTCCCCTCTCCCTCTTTATACCCCCCTACTCCCTCTTCCTCCCCTCTCCCCATTTATACCCCCATATTCCCCTCTCCCCAGTTATTTCCCCTTACACCCCTCGCCCCATTTATACCCCCATATTTCCCTCTCCCCATTTATACCCCCTTCCTCCCTCTTCACATTTTTACTGGTAATGCCCTCACTCCTCATTTATACCCCCTTCCTCCCCCTGCCCATTTATATCGTTAATACCTTCTCTCCCCATTTTACCCCATTACTGCACACTCCACATCTATACCTTTCTTCCCCACTTACTCTCCCTCTCCCTATTTATACCCTGACTGTCCTTTCCCCATTTATCGCCACTTTACACCCTCTCTCCCCACCTATACCCTTACTCTTCTCTCCCTATTTATAGCTTTTCCTCCCATCTCCCCATTTTACTCCCTTATTCCCCTCTCCCTCTTTGTACCCCCTTACTCCTCTCCCCATTTACACCACTTTCCACCCTTACTCCCCCTCATTTTACCCTTACTGCCCTCTCCCCATTTATACCCCCTTACTGCCATACCCGCATTTATATCCCCTTACGCCCCTCTCCCTGTTTATACCACTAACTGCCCTCTCCTGGTTTATATCCCTTTCTGCCCTCTCCCTTTTTGTTACCCATCTTACTCGGTGGTGCTTCATCCCGTTTGTATTTCCCTGGATTTCCTCCCTTCCTCCCTGATGACAGGATGGTGTTGCATTGCTTGTCCCTACAGTGAGCAGGGAACTCTTATACCAATGATGGGGTGGTATCAGCCGACACCACAGCAATATGGGGCCCCCTGACATGTCCACAGTGTTAGCAGCACCGGGAGAGGGGTTATATTTAAAGGGCTTCCCCTCCTCAATTACAGTGTGGAAAATTTAAAGTAAAGAAACTAAAGGGTGCTTTGTTTTCGTAACAAAAAGTTTACTCTGCTGCAGCAAATATCCTTCTCCTCCTCAGGCAGGCAAGTGGGCTCCCTCAATGGGCTCTAGATAGTGAGACCGCAAGTCCTGGCCAGAACGGAGACGATTAGCTAATTTCCCCATCAATCGCGCCAGGAGCCCGCCTTGCTCTAAGTGTCTGGGATCGCGCTTACACACATTAACTTGCATAATTGTAAACTATCATCTGGAGAAATAAACCTGCTCTTATCGGGAGAAGTTGCTGTAGTTCCAGCCAGGAGTCCTGTTTTGCTGTAGTCCGTGCAGGCTCTCTTTAAATAGACTCTGTAGACCGTCTGCTACAGTGCACTGTTTAAATGGGCTCCGTCCGCTGAGTCAATAGACACTCCGGACTCATTACCACCACAAATACCGCCGCTCCGCTCCTCCCCATCATCACCCACCCCCCACCCCCCCCACACAAACCCCAGGCAAAACGGTGGGGTGAAAACACCACCCCTCCCCACCCCCAGCCCAGGAGAAGACCTGCCCCATCGCGCCCATAAAGGAAGATCTACCCACCCAGTGTGTGGGTTTGAAACAAAGCTGGTTTATTTCAAGATGTACACGGTGCGTTCAAACACGCCCTCGCTCTGGGAGGAGCCCGGGGGGAGGAGGGGGTGGGGAGGGGGGGGGGGATTGGGGGAGAGAAGGGGTTCATTTAACTTCAGTAGAAACAGACACCCCTCCCCCAACCCTCCCCCACTGAGCACCAGACTCGACGGCAATGGACGGGGACTGTCGGTACGATGCAGTCCCTCCTCAAGTGGGCTGCCCCTCGCGGCCGCCGCTGCCTTCCCTGGTCGACTGCCTCTCCCCGGTGTGGATGCGCTGGTGCCGCAGCAGGTGGGAGGAGACCTTGAACCGCTTGCCGCACTGCCCGCAGCGGAAGGGCCGCTCCCCGGTGTGGACCCGCTGGTGGGTCATCAGGTTGGAGGACTGGGTGAAGCCCTTGCCGCAGACCGAGCAGGTGTAGGGGCGCTCACCGGTGTGCACCCGCTGGTGGGTCAGCAGGCTGGAGGAGTGGGTGAAGCCCATGCCGCAGACCGAGCAGGCGAAGGGCCCCTCGCCCGTGTGGACCCGCCGGTGGGCCAGCAGGTGGGAGGACTGGGTGAAGCCCATGCCGCAGACAGGGCAGCCGAAGGGCCGCTCGCCCGTGTGGACCCGCCGGTGCCGGGCCAGGCTGCTGGAGACCCGGAACCGCTTGCCGCAGTGCCCACAGCGGAAGGGCCGCTCGTTGGTGTGTACCCGCCGGTGGCTCAGCAGGTTGCAGGACTGGGTGAAGCCCTTGCCACAGACGGGGCAGGTGAAGGGCCGCTCGCCCGTGTGCACCCGCCGGTGGGTCAGCAGGCTGAAGGAGCGGGCAAAGCTCTTGCCACAGGTGGCGCAGGCGAACGGCCGCTCGCCGGTGTGGGTGTGCCGGTGGGTCAGCAGGGTGGAGGAGTGGGCGAAGCGCTTGCCGCACTCGTGGCAAGCGAACGGCCGCCCCTCCTCCTCGCTGCTGCCGTCATCCGGACCGCCGGGGCCACCGTCACCGCAGCCGTGGGCTTCCAGTTCCGACGGGCGGCCGAAGTTGGCTCCGCAGTCGGTGCAGCGGTACGGGGAGCCCTGGGACAGCTCGCTTCCCTCCATCTTCCGGGCCGTGAGAGCTGGGCCGGTCCGCGCGCAGGGCACTCTCCTCCTCGCCGCGGATAGTCTCTGGTTAAAGCTCACGCCGCGCACCGCAATGTCCTCTCTCTCTCAGCCGCGCGTGCGTCTCGTCCCGGTGCTTCTCCCAGTCACGCCGACGTTTCCCAGCAGCCGGAACGCTCGGGAACACCTCCCATGCTCAAAGGATGAGGACGGATGCTTGGCTCCGGACCAATCGAGCGGCTAACTTGCTTGGAGTCTCTCACCGGCAAAGGGGTCACATCCGGTCACCTGCAAACGTGAGTTCACAAAAGTCACTGTTTCAAAAAAAATAGACGAGACTTGCGTTTATATGGCGCCTTTCACGGTCAATGCAGTGCAGTTACATTTGCGCTGCAGGGATCGCAGCAGCCAATCCGCGCACAGCAGGATCCCAGAAACAATAATCTGATAACGACCCGATCGTCTGGTTTTTTTTTTAAAGTGACGTTGGTTAAAAGATAAACACTGCCCCACCCCCACCTACCCTGCGGGAGAACTCCTCCTGCCCTCCATGTAATCATAGACTGTTCCAACCAAGGAGGCGGCCACTCTGCCCCTCAGTCCGCGCCGGCCCTCCAAAAGGGCAATCCAATTGATCGCACTCTTTCCCCTAAAGCCCTGCCAATATTTGCCAATCCACTTTGCTAAGTTACTATAGAATCCGTTACCTCCCCATTTTCAAGTCGTCCGCTCCAGACCGCAACAACTCACTGCATGTTGAGAAAGAAAATCTCATCTCCCCTCTGTTCCTTTTGCCCATCCTCCTAAGCCTGTGCCCTCTTGTTACCGACTCTTCCGTCGCTGCAATCCTCTCCCTTTAAATATCTGTCACCCACAGTTCGCAAGAGGCACTGTTCCTTTAAATATTTGTTACCCACAGGTGAGGCGGGGCCCAGTTCCTTAAAATACCTGTCACCCACAACTAGCACGGTTCCTTTAACTATGTCACTCACAGGCCGGGAGAGATGTGATCCCTTTGAACTTGTCACGCCCAGGTAAGGTGAGACACTGTCCCTTTAAAGGTGTCACACAAAGTTCAGGGTATATATAGTCCCAGCAGCAGCAAGTAGGCAGACAAGGGGAAACACTTTTCCCGTCTTGTACTTTTAATACAGATTGCCCCTTTAATTATACTATCCCCCGATTAAGACACTACCCCTTCCCCTTTTAGTCACAATACTCCTTTAAATACACAAACTATCCTATTAACTTTACAGCCTCATTAATTGCGTTCACTGGGCCTTCATATCACACTCACTACCCAATCCCACACTGCCCCTTTAATTATTCCCAACCCATTTAACACACTGCCCATTTAATCACACAACTCAATTCACCGCCCATTCCTCTTTAACCACGATGCCCCTTTAATAGCATCCACTGTCCCCTATTTACCTTTCATTCCATGCCACCCTTTAAATGATCACAATGCCCCTTAAATACTCCCATCTCTTTAATCACACATTCCCTCTTTAATTACCCATTCTGTTAGCCACAATGCCTCTTTAATGGCATACTTACTTACCTCATATCTTTATTCCACACCATCCCTTTAATGGAGCACAATGCCCCTTTAATTATTCCCATCCCTTTAATCACACAAAATTAACTGTCTTCCTTTTCGCCACAACACCCCTTTAATAACATGCACACTCCCTTTATTTACCCCATACCTTTTATTCCACACCATCCCTTTAATCACATCACAAAATTGCCCATTAACCTTTTAACCACAACGCCCCTTTCACTGTCCCTTTTCTTTCCCCCCACTTTAAGCTCCACACCATCCCTTTAATTGCCCCATCCCTTTAATCAGACGCTGCCCCTTTAAATTTCTGCCGACTGTGTTTTAGGCTCCCCCTTCCATCTTTTGGGTCCTTTTTAGCACCCCCCACCCCTCTTTTCCAAAGCCACTTGGACCTTCCCCCGCCCAGAGCGAACGGTTGGAGAGTTATCCGGGGAGGAGGTAAAGAGACCGCACTCACCCCCGCGGCCCTGGGCCCGGGCTCCACAAAAATGGCCGAGCGGTTGCCAGCGGAGGCCCCGCCCCCCGCACCCCCCCATTGGCCACCGCCAGCGCCGCTCCCTATTGGCCGGCGGTGCACGTCAATCAAGACGTGATGCGTCATGCCGTCAGGGCGGGGAGCAAGTAGCCACGTGTCTGCGCTGGGCCCTCCCCCTCCCCTCCCCCCCCCATTCAACCCACCAACAACAACCAACATGACCAGTTTGCAGACTAATAAATGGATCTTAATGCTGATATCACCACATGGCCAATGCCGGTGAATCACAGAAAGGCTTCGGCAAAGGAGAAGGCCATTCGGCCCATCGCGTCCGTGCTGCCTCTCTGCAGTTGCCACCCAGCTCGTCCCACTCTCCCGCCGTCACCGCCCCGTAGCCCTGCAGACCTTTCCCTCTTCAAATAATTATCCGAATCCCCTTTCGAAAGCCACCATTGAACCTGCCTCCAGTGCACTCTCAGCCAGTGCATTTGCGGATCCAGGTTTTTCCTCATGTCACCATTGCCTCTTTGGCCAATCACCTTAAGTTGGTGTGCTCTGATTCCCGACCCTTCCGCCAATGGGACAGGGACGGTTTCTCCCTATCTGCTGTGCCCAGGCCCCTCATGATTTCGAACGCCTCTATCAAATCTCCTCTCAGCCTCCTCTTCTCAACGGAGAACAGTCCCAGCTTCTCCAATCTGTCCACGTAACTGAAGTCACTCCTCCCTGGAACCATTCTGAATCTTTTCTGCACCCTCTCAAATGCCTTCACATCCTTCCTCAAGTGCGGTGCCTGGAATTGGACACAATACTCCAGTTGAGGCCGAACTGGTATTTTATACAGGTTCACCATAACTTCTGCAAATTCTGCCCTGTACACCCAAGCCATTAATATATATAGTTGTTTGGTAGTACAGAACTTGACCTTTGCTGAAAACAGAGACATTCTGTCGAAGCTTTTCATCTTGCACTCATCAGGACAATTTGCAAGAATAACCAATGTAAGGGAAAGCAACAAATTTATACTGTATGAGAAGAGAGTGCTGATTGGTTGGCAAGTGGACTCTGATTGGTAGAGGCGTTGTCATGGAGAATGCACCAGTTTGCGGTGACTGACAGTTAACTGCCAAGCTTTGTTTAAAATTTAAACCAGGCAGCTTGACTCTGATTGGCCAAGGCATTGCCCTGAAAAATGAACCAGCGAATGGCTGTCACTTATTTTGTTCAGCTGAAATGTGTGTACATGTTCTTTCTGTCTGCGTATTAATATATGTAGCTTCTAGTACTTGCAAATGCGCCACACTGCGAGCCCTACTTGACGGCAGTTTCCAGTTAGTGGCGAACACCACACGTGTTGCTACTGCTTAGTCGCAGCGTGAAACACCTAGCTTCACCTCTTGTTCACATTTGCACACTTCCAGGGTAATCTGAGGCAAACTGGGCACTTTTCAGGGCTGAAAATGACGGTCTTAGGACCGTTCCTAAGTTCACCATTTAAGGTGTACTGCACTCTTCTGACATCTCCCTCTATTACTGATGGCCCTCTGGGACTTCAGGAATACCCTGGCTCGCCGCCCCCACCCCAAGGGCTGGTTGGGAGGGGCCATGCCACTTGCGGTCCTCGCTTTCCCCATGCTGGAGAACGAGGTGTCACTGGCACAGGGTGATGAGTTGTTAAATTAAGGATATAGCAACCGTGCAGCAGAATGGTGAACAGAGGAACATAGCAGCAGGAGGAGGCTATTCAGCCCATCGAGCCTGCCCCGCCATTTAATCTGATCATGGCTGATCATCCACTTCAATGCCTTTTTCCCCACACTATCCTCATAACTCTTTACATCATTGGTATTTAGAAATCTGTCAATCTCTACTTTAAACATACTCAATGACTGAGCTTCCACAGCCCTCTGGGGTAGAGAATTCCAAAGATTCACAGCCCTCTGAGTAAAGAAATTTCTCCTCATCTCTGTCTTAAGTGGCTTCCCCCTTATTTTGAAATTGTGTCCCCTGGTTCTAGACTCCCCAACCAGGGGAAACATCTTACCTGCATCTACTCTGTCTATCCCCTTTAAGTATTTTGTAGGTTTCGATGAGATCACCTCTCAATCTTTCAAACTCTACAGAATACAGGCTCAGTTTCCTCAAACTCTCTTCATAGGACAGTCCCGCTATCCCAGGAACAAGTCTGGTGAACCTTCGTTGCACTCCCTCTATGGCAATAATATCCTTCCCTAAGGTAATGGGACCAAAACCGCACACAGTACTCCTGGTGTGGTCCAAACAAGGTTCTATACAATTGAAGCAAGACTTTGTTACTCCTGTACTCAAATTCTCTTGCGATAAAGTCTAAGATGTCATTAGCCTTCCTAATTGCTTGCTGCACCTGCATGTTAGCTTTCAGTGACTTCTTGATGAGGACACCCAGGTCCCTTTGTACATCTACACATCTAATCTCTTACCATTTAGGAAATACTCTGCACATCTATTCCTCCTACCAAAGTGGATAACCTCACATTTTTCCACAGTATATTCCATCTGCCACATTCTTGCCCACTCACTAAGTCTGTCCAAATCCCCTTGAAGCTGCTTTGCATCTTCCTCACAACACACATTCCCACTAGTTTTGTGTCATCCGCGAACTTGGAAATGTTGCATTTGGTCTGAAAAGTGTCTGTATCAGTGCGATCCGTGCCTTTCCTGTGGTCCCTGGGGTCCTTCATGATGCATCGCCTGGTCAGCAGCCTCCTCTATGTCCTCACCTTTTTAAAATGTATTCATGGGATGTGGGCATCGCTGGCCAGGCCTGCATTTATTGCCCATCCCTAATTGCCCTTGAGAAGGTGGTGATGAGCTGCCTTCTTGAACAACTGCAGTCCATGTGGGGTAGGTACACCCACAGTGCTGTTAGGAAGGGAGTTCCAGGATTTTGACCCAGCGACAGTGAAGGAACAGTGATATAGTTCCAAGTCAGGATGGTGTGTGACTTGGAGGGGAACTTGTAGGTGATGGTGTTCCCATGCATTTGCTACCCTTGTCCTTCTAGTTGGTAGAGGTCGCGGGTTTGGAAGGTGCTGTCTAAGGAGCCTTGGTGCATTGCTGCAGTGCATCTTGTAGATGGTACACACTGCTGCCACTGTGCGTCGGTGGTGGAGGGAGTGAATGTTTGTAGATGGGGTGCCAATCAAGCGGGCTGCTTTGTCCTGGATGGTGTCGAGCTCCTTGAGTGTTGTTGGAGCCGCACCCGTCCAGGCAGGTGGAGAGTATTCCATCACACTTCTGACATGTGCCTTGTAGATGGTGGACAGGCTTTGGGGAGTCAGGAGATAAGTTACTCGCCGCAGGATTCCTAGCCTCTGACGTGTTCTTGTAGCCACAGTATTTATATGGCTACTCCAATTCAGTTTCTGGTCAATGATAACCCCTAGGATGTTGATAGTGGGGGATTCAACAATGGTAATGCCATTGAATGTCAAGGGGAGATGGTTAGATTCTCTCTTGTTGGAGATGGTCATTGCCTGGCACTTGTGTGCTGTGAATGTTACTTGCCATTTATCAGCCCAAGCCTGGATATTGTCCAGGTCTTGCTGCATTTCTACACGGACTGCTTCAGTATCTGAGGAGTCGCAAATGGTGCTGAACATTGTGCAATCATCAGTGAACATCCCCACTTCTTACCTTATGATTGAAGGAAGGTCATTGATGAAGCAGCTGAAGATGGTTGGGCCTAGGACACTACCCTGAGGAACTCCTGCAGTGATGTCCTGGAGCTCAGATGATTGACCTCCAACAACCACAACCATCTTCCTTTGTGCTAGGTATGACTCCAACCAGCAGAGAGTTTTCCCCCTGATTCCCATTGACTTCAGTTTTGTTAGGGCTCCTTGATGCCATACTCGGTCAAATGCTGCCTTGATGTCAAGGGCAGTCACTCTCACCTCACCTCTGGAGTTCAGCTCTTGTGTCCATGTTTGAACCAAGGCTGTGGTGAGGTCAGGAGCCGATTGGCCCTGGCGGAACCCAAACTGAGCATCACTGAGCAGGTTATTGCTAAGCAAGTGCTGCTTGATGGCACTGTTGATGACATCTTTCATCACTTTACTGATGATTGAGAGTAGACTGATGGGGTGGTAATTGGCCGGGTTGGACTTGTCCTGCTTTTTGTGTACAGGACATACCTGGGCAATTTTCCACATTGCCAGGTCAATGCCAGTGTTGTAGCTGTACTGGAAAAGCTTGGTTAGGGGCATGGCAAGTTCTGGAGCACAGGTCTTCAGTACTATTGCCGGAATATCGTCTGGGCCCATAGCCTTTGCAGTATCCAGTGCCTTCAGTCGTTTCTTGGTATCACACGAAATGAATCAAATTGGCTGAAAACTGGCATCTGTGATGCTGGGGACTTCAGGAGGAGGCTGAGATGGATCATCAACTCGGCACTTCTGGCTGAAGATTGTTGCAAATGCTTCTGCCTTATCTTTCGCACTGATCTGCTGGGCTCCCCCATCATTGAGGATGGGGATATTTGTGGAGCCACCTCCTCCAGTTGGTTGTTTAATTGTCCACCACCATTCAAGGGTAGTATTTAAGTCCAAGTCATGGGTCTTGTGATTTACTGTAACAAGCAACAAGTAATTTGACAAGTGAAATCACAGCAGATAAGTGATTTAAATATCAATAAAAGGGTTTATACAAAGTATCTCGTGCAGGTGTCTTTTGTCCGCCACGTCAGTTGATCCCTAGTTTGAGGGTCAACAGAATATTTCTTGGAATATGTGGTTTGCCTTTCAGGCTTGCAAGGGATCAGTATTGCTTTAAGAGCCTGCAAGCCTTAGGAGTTATAGGAAGGTGCATTTGTGTTGCCTTAGAAACAGCCATTTGGAGACTGCGAATCAAAGGGTGTATTCTCAATACCATGGAAACAGCCACTGGGAGTGAGGAACAAGCGATACATTTGTTGCAATTCAGTTTTGAACTGGCTTTTAGTTGAAGACAGTTTGTTCTAACAGAACACACATAGACACAGAGGGCACACAGACAGCTGTGCTGAGAACACCTGAAAAAGAGCTCGCAACCATCTAAATTGAAGGAAGAGGATTTTAGTCTGTTTATTATTGTCTCTCAAAATTCTAAAAAAAAGTCAAGCCAAAACAGAGATCTCTGGTAATTTAAATTGAAGAAAGGGAAGTTAGACTGTGACAATCTTTTATTTCTCAAAAACTCTAAAGTCAAATTGATTCTGTTGAAAGTGTTTGCAAGTCGTTAATTGTTGAAATTCGCTGGAGAAGGAAAGCAACATTCTGTGAGGACTTCGAGCAACATCCTGTGAGGACTTCAAGCAACATTGGACTGTAAATTTGCAAGGACTCTTTTCTATTTTAATCTTCATAGTGTTTAAGAATTTAGTTCTTCTAATTAAAGAGTTAATTTATTGATTTAAAGACACCTGGTTTAGTGAGCCTCATTCGGGGGTTAATAGATGGTACAATTTGGTTGGGTCTCTCTTTAATTTGGAAAGTTTTAAATGATATGTTAGCCAATCTGTGGAGTGATGGGATTGAATTAACAGTGCGCTAGTCCCACCACAATCAGAATTGTATATTTTGATTGGGGGATTTGACAGGAGCGGTTGGTCGTAACAATAGGAACATAAGCAATAGGAGATGCAGTAGGGAATTCAGCCCTTCAAGCCTGCTCCGCCATTCAGTGGCTGATTTTCTACCTTAACTCCACCTTCCTGCACGATCCCCATATCCCTTAATTCCCTAAGTACCCAAAAATCTATCAACTTCTGTCTTGAGTATATTCAATGATGGAGCATCCACAGCCCTCTGGGATGGAGAATTCCCAAAGATCACAACCTTTTGAGTGAAGACATTTCTCCTCATCTGAGTCTGAAATGGCCGAGCCTTTATTGTGAGACTGTGACCCCGCCTCCTCCCCCCCTCCGACCCCTCCCCCCCCCACCCCGTTCTTGATTCTCCAGCTAGGGGAAAACATTTACTCAATGCCTACCCTGTCAAGCCCTCCAAGAATTTTACATGCTTCAATGAGATCACCTCTCATTTTTCCAAACTCCAGGGAATATAGGCCCACGCTACTCCATCTCTCCTCCTCGGACAATCCCCTCTTCCCAGGAACCAGTCTAATGAAACTTCGTTGTAGGAAGACCTCATCATCAGCTGCTCTAACGGGGACTGCATGGGTTTCCCTGGCTTCATGGAACTCGCAAGGGAAGTCAAGGTGGGAGTACAGACGGATTTGAGGGGGACTGGGCAAGTAACAGGCAGGAAATGCTTTAAATACTGAGAGCTCACACCCGCTGCCTTGCCTAGGTGAAAGGTTTTTTGCTCACAGGGCTACTTTGGCGTCTACTGCATTTGATCTACACGTCCCAGCTGTTGACCCTCACACCGGCCTGGGAGTTATTTATGCAGCTCGAGTTCAGGCCGCAGATGAGGAACAGCAGGAGCTGCAGCAGCAGTGGCCTTCTCCTCACCTGCCACTCCACAGGGTAGAGCGGATGAGCACAGGTCACCAGCTCGCAGGAAGTGATACCCCCCAACAGAGGGGCCGGGATTTTATCCGGGTGCCGGGGATCTCAACCTCCGGCAAAAAGGCTGGCCAGAGCCCCCGCGTCGGCCCTCCTCTGGGAGGCCCGCCGAATCAAGTGCCCATTAGGCACTTAAGTGGACAGCGGGGCGGTCCTGCCACGGGATCAAGGACCTCGGCAGCGGCAGGCACCCAGGTATTCGGGCACAAAGTGCCTTTAAATGAAGAAACCCGGCCCTCAGAGTTGGCGAGCGACCCCACACGGTTTTTCCTGATGTGCTCCCCGCGTGGCGACATGCCCGCCCGCCGCTCGGCTAATTGCTGTGGCAGGATGAGACCCTTAATCGGGCATTAATTGCCCACTTCAGGGCCTTGATTGACGGTGGGGCGGAGAGGCCGCTCGCAGGCCCTCCCGCCCCGGACTGAATTTCGTCGGGCGCAAGAAGGTGGTGGGGATGCCCACCACCACCCACCCAACCCCCCCCGGACTCCGCCGCCCGCCACCATCCCACCCGATTACACGTTCTCCCCGCCTCCAAACCCGCCAGGGTGTACAGACAGGGGACTAGCCTCCTCAACGTGACCAAGCAGCCAGTGCGTCAGGAGGGCTCAGGGCATCGTGTCCGGTGCGCGACACCAATTTTGCCAGGGCTGGAACTCCTGCGCACGTCTCAGTCAATGAAGCCAGTCAGAACGAGCTTGGCTTTGCTGCTCTGGCTGGCTACCCACAGGTCTGGCCTTTTAACCCGTCCCAAGTAACTTCACTCTGTCATAGGAAGGTACTGGACTTGAATGCGGACATTTTTAGGACTCTAGCACTGAAAACCACAAGAAAACCTGTACTGACGTTTTTAAATTATTACTAGGGATCAATTTGGTCTCTGCATCCAATTTCTCGTTTGTCTGTGGGTTCAATCGCGGACATAGAGCCCCCAGATTTTTGTTACAATCAGGTGAGCAGGGGTCAAATGGTTCCCTTCTTTTCCATCTTCTTGTTTGACCCCAACAGGTTTACTTCTTTTTTGAATCGGATATACTTGGCGATTCAGTGAGTGTTTAACTGCTTACAGCTGTGATCATAAAAAGAAGCAATCGGACAGGTTTCCTTTAGTTTATCAAAGAACGAGGTTAGCTTTATTGCACTGATCTAAGTAAAATAATAAAATACGCTCCAACTTTCTCTCTCTCTTAAACACGCACACGCTTGAAGTTCATACACGCACACAAATAGATTACAAAGTGAGGACAGATAGATTGATCAAATTAGAGTCCAGAGAAATAAAGGGGGGGGAATACAATCTGTGGAGGTTGGTGACTCGGCTGGCTTCAGGCTGAATTCAGTGGCCCTGCGACTTTCCTTTGGCGGTCCGGAGACTTCCGATTTGAAGACGTAAATGGCTGATTTGATGTTCTCCTGGAGACAGGGCAGGGTTGATTTCCTTCAGTTTCTGTCTGCAGCAGGGTATCTCTGGCTGGTTACAGTCAGCAAACAGGGTTAGAAGTTTGCTAGGTGGGTTGGAGAGAGAGAGGGAAGAAGGGTGGGGTGGAGGTGGAAACCCACTCAGGTCTTCACTCGTTAGTGTCTATCTGCTTGTCTCCTTACTGCAGAGAAAACAGAAGCTTAAGCACATGAAGGGTGGGCCTGTCACATGACCGTCACCCAGTGATTCAAGCATGATCGCTACTAGTGTACTCCCTCTTGCAACTTAATTAGTCCATGTCTAGCAATCCCTTTCTCACAGCTAGGGTGTTCAAGTGATTAGGTTTAATGGTTCATCTCCACCAGTCGAATACCTCCGGTGAATGCCTTGATGCCTTGCTAACGGGGACAGGATATGTGGTTCACTCACGTTCCCCAGATCATTATCCTTGATAGGTCTTTGCAGACACGGTGTCTCCGTCTCAATGGATTGGAATGTGGAAGGTACAGTGATGCAAATCGGGGGAGCCATCTTTAGCTGCGAGCATCAAGTCACCTTTAGTGTCTTACTTTAAAATTCAATTCGGGTTTCCAGCTGGTGGATTAAAAATCATCATTCAACATCAGTAAAGCCTATGGAATCTTGAGTTTCACAAATAGAGGCATTGAGTACAAAAGCAGGGACGTTATCCTGAACCTTTGTAAAGCTCTGGTTAGGCTCCAACTGGAGTATTGCATCCAATTCTGGTCTCCACACTTCAGGAAGGATGTGAAGGTCCTTGAGAGGGCGCGGAGGAGATTTACCAGGGTTCCAGGGATGGGGGAATTTAGCTACAAGGGTCAGGTTGGAAAAGCTGGGTTTGTTCTCCTTGGTGGAAGCAGAGATGATCAATGACTTCAAGAGGAAGTTGGACGGGCGCCGAAGAGAAATAGACTTGCGATGGAAGGGGGGGGGGTTACGGGAATCGAGCGGGGGAGTGGGACTGGCCACATGGCTCGGCGGAGAGCTGGCATGGGCTCGACGGGCCAAACGGCCTCTTAGTGTGCCCTAGATGACTCCATGGCCCTTTCTTTCCCCGGGACGACTGGGGGGATGGACAAATAAAGGCCCACAGCCCACGAATGAACTGGAAAAGAAAATAGAAAAATATGGCGCATTCACTCCTCTGGCATTGAGCCTGTTTCCCAGCATGCACTGGGAGCTCTTTGCTCCTCCCTCCCTCCCTTACCCAGCCTTCGGTCGCAATGATTCTCGGGAGTTGTAGTCCCCAGTGGGACTACATGTCCCACAATTGCACGGCGCCGGGTGGAAGGAGGTGGCCCGAGTGAGCATGCGCGGCGCGGGCTTTGCCCCACCCCCCTCCCCTCCCCTCCCCTCCCCCACCTTCGGCGGCCTCTGCGCCGGCGTCACAATGCCGCAGACGGCACGTGCTCCGGGGATCACCATGGGGACTCAGAGGCGGTGGGAAGCCAACCCAGCCGAGAGGGCTGCAGCGGCGGGAGAGCACACAGAGAGCTGCAGCATGGTTTGAGCACTCCACGGGGAATCTCCAGCACCTCACACTCAGTTTCTGTAAGTGGAAATCGCACGTTTGCAGAAAAAAAAAGAAAAAGCAACAGAAAAAAAAATCAGGGCAGCATGCATTTTTTTTGTCAAAAGAAAGAACCCATCCATTCCCCCCCAAAATGTGTAACTCAATTCCTTTGACACTGGGCTCATCAGGGGGGGAGGAGGTGGGGGTGTGGTTTGAACCCGCACTGCCCTCGTAATAATCCTGCTGCAGGAATGCTGCTTTGTTGGAGGTGCCATCCCCTTCCGATGAGAGCACGTTTGCCAACCGCACCAGGCACAGATGAGGTGCCCGGCTGTTTGGGGAGGGTCTGACGAAGGGGGCGTTCCCCCATCCCCCAGCTGTCCCTTGCACGTCAAGATCAATTGGCCGCAGGGCACCACCGCCGGACCGGCCTCAGCTGGGATTGAGATGTTTCTGAGGGGCGATCAGGCGATGTGCTTGCGTGTGTCCCCCTCGGCGGGATTTTTCATGGGTCCGTTGAAAGCGCCGTGTCAGTGAAACTTTCTGCGGGAGGTTTATGGGATGTGGTGGAGTTCTATTCTCAACACACAAGTTCTCCCTGTGGATTGTTTCTGAGAGATGCCATAAGGACGTAAGAAATAGGGGCGGGAGGAGGCGTTACGACCCCTCAAGCCCGCTCCGCCATCCAGTAAGACGATGGGTGAACTTTGACCTTCACCTTTCCACCCACTCCCCATATCCCTTGATTCATAGGTTTGCCCTAGAGTCCAAAAATCTATCGATCTTAGCCTTGAATATACTCAAGGACTGAGCATCCACAACCCTCTGAGAGGAGAAATTTCTCCTCATCTCCGTCCGCAAAAGCCATCCCCTTATCCTGAGACCACGCCCCCACGGTCAAAACTCTCTAGCCAGGGGGGAAACATCCTCCCAGCATCTAGCCTGTCGAGTCCTCTCAGAACCCTATACCTTTCAATGAGACCACCTCATTCTTCTAAACTCCAGAGAGTTTGGACCCATTCTACTGAATCTCTCATCATAGTATCAATCTAGTAAACCTTCATTGCACCCCCTCTAAGACAGGTATATCCTTCCATAGGTAGGGAGACCAAAGCTCTATATAGTTGTAGCAAGCCTTCCTTCCTCTTGTATTCGAGCCCTCTTGCAATAAAGGCCAACATGCCATTTGCCTTTCTAATTGCTTGCTGTCCCTGCATGCTACCTTTCTGTGATTTTTGTACAAGGACCTCCAGAACCCCTCTGAACATCAGCATTTAAAAGTTTCAGGCCATTAAAAAAAATATTCCATTCTTCTGTTCGTCCAACCAAAGTGAATAACCTCATATTTTCTCCACATTATACTCCATTAATAGAGATTGTAAATAGCTGAGGCTATAGCACTGATTGTTGTGGCACTCCACTGGTTGCATTATACCAACCTGAAAATGCCCCATTTATCCCGACTCTTTGCTTCCTGTCCGTTCACCAATCCACTATCCATGCTAATATATCACCCCCAACTCCATCTTGTGTATTAGCCTTATGTGTGACACCTTATCAAATGCCTTTTGAAAATCCAAGTATACTACATCTACTGGTTTCCCTTTGTCTACCCTACTAGTTACATCCTCAAAAAACTCTAATAAATTTGTCAGACAAGATTTCCTCTTCATAAAACCGTGTTGACTCTGCGGAATTATATTATGATTTGCTCAGTGCCTTGCTAATAAATTCCAGCATTTTCCTGATGACTGCTGTCAGGCTAACTGACCTGTAGTTCCCTGTTTTCTTGAATAGTGGCGTTACATTTGCTATCTTCCAATTTTGTGGAATCTAGGGAACTTTGGAAAATCATAGCCAGCACCTCCACCGTCTCTGCAGCTGCCTCTTTTAATACTTTAGGATGCAGGCCATCTGGTCCAGGGAACTTGTCGTCTTTTAGTCCCATTGTTTTCACTAGTACTTTTCCTCTACTGATACTAATTACTTTAAATTCCTCACTCTCATCAGCCCCTGAATCCCCACTATTTTTGCATTCTGTGTCTTCTACTGTGAAGACAGATCCAACATATCTGTTTAACGTCTCTGCCATTTCCTTATTTGCCGTGATAATTTCTCCTGTCTATACCTCTAAGGGACCAATATTTACTTTAGCTACTCTCCTCCTTTTTGCATACTTGCAGAAGCTCTTACAATCTTTTTTTATATTTCTTGCTAGTTTACTCATTCAAATTTTTCCCAATTTGTCATTCTTTTGGTCATCCCATCCTCAACTCTCCAATCCTCAGGCTTTCTATTACCCTTGGCAACACTATAAGCCTGTTATTTTAATCTAATACTTATAATCTTGATGACTTTCACCAGCCATGGATGAATTTTTTTCTGAATGGAATATATTTTCATTGACAAATTTCAATTATTTCTTTAAATGTTTGCCACTGCTTATCAATCTCCATAACTTTTAATCTGTTTTCCTAATCAACTGTAGTGAACTCGCTCCTCATGTCTATATAATTGGCATTATTCAAGTTTCAAAGTCTTGTTTTGGATTTAAGTATGTCACTCTCAAACAGAGTAAAATTCAATCATATCATGATCACTCTTCCCCAAAAATCCTTTACTATGAGATTACTAGGTTGAGAATGTCATGGATAGCACATTTCTAAATGTGACCACTCTGCAGCTTAAGGATGTGCAGGCAGAGAAGCAATGGGTGAGTGCCAGGCAGTTAAGGAAGACTAGACAGGTAGTGCAGGAGCCCCCTGAATGCAACTTGCTCTCCAACCAGTATTCGGTTCTGGATACTGGTGAGAGTGATGGTTCCAATGGGGTCTACAGCCAGAGCCTAGAACACAGCACCATGGCTGGCTGTACAGTGGGCGGGAGCCGGATTGTTTTTAATTCATTCATGCGATGTGGGCATCGCTGATGAGGCCAGCATTTATTGCCTATCCCTAATTGCCCTTGAGAAGGTGGTGGTGAGCTATCTTCTTGAACCACAGCAGTCCATGTGGGGTAGTTACACCCACAGTGCTGTTAGGAAGGGAGTTCCAGGATTTTGACCCAGCGACAGTGAAGGAACAGCAATATAGTTCCAAGTCAGGATGGGTGTGCGGCTTGGAGGGGAACTTGCAGGTGGTGGTGTTCCCATGAATCTGCTGCCCTTGTCCTTCTAGATGGAAGAGGTCGTGCGTGTTGCCTCCAAGGTGCCAGGGTCAAGGATGTTACTGAGCGGCTGCAGAGCACTCTGAGAGGGGAGGGTGAACAGCCAGAGTTCAAGGTCCATATCGGTACCAATGACATTGGTAGAAAGAGGGATGAGGTCCTGCAGCAGATTTTAGGGAGTTAGGAAAGAAACTAGCAAGGAGAAACTCAAAGGTAGTAATCTCCAGATTACTCCCAGTACCGTGCATTAGTGAGTATAGAAATAGGAGGATAGAGAAGATACCATACGACAATATGAATGAGGAGCAGAAGTAGGCCATTCAGCCCATCAAGCCTGCTCCGCCATTTAATAAGATCATGGCTGATCTGTTTAAGTCTGGAATTCCACACTCCCATCTACCCCCCGATAACCTTTGATTCCCTTTCCGAACAAGAATCTATCTACCCTCGCCTTAAAGATATTCACTGACCCTGCCTCCACCACCTTCTGAGGCAGAGAGTTCCAAAGTCGCACAACCCTCAGAGAGAAAACAATTCTCCTCATCTCTGTCCTAAAAGGGTGACCCCTAATTTTAAAACAGTGCTCCCCAGTTCTGAACTCACCCACAAGAGGAAACATCCTTCCCACATCCACCTTGTCAAGACCGTTCAGGATCTTATATACTTCAGTCAAATCTCCCCTCACTCTTCTAAACTCCAGTACAAACAAGCCCAGTCTGTCCAACCTTTCCTCATACGACAACCCCCTCATTCAGGTATCAATCTAGTAAACCTCCTCTGAACCGCCTCCAATGCATTTACATCCTTCCTTAAATAAGGAGACCAAAACTGCACACAGCATTTGAGATGTGGTCTCACCAATGCCCTGTACAACTGAAGCATAACATCCTTACTTTTATTTTCAATTCCTCTCGTAATAAAGGATAGCATTCCATCAGCCTTCTTCTTTAATACTTGCTGTACCTGCATACTAACCTTTTGTGACTCATGCACTAGAACACCTAGCTCCCTCTGCACCTCAGAATTCTGCAGTCATTCTCCGTTTAAGTAATACTCCGCTTTTTTATTTTTCCTGCCAAAGTGAACAACTTCACATTTACCCACATTATACCCCATCTGCTAGATTTTTGCCCACTCACTCAACCTATCTATATCAGTCTGCAACCTCCTTATGTCCTCTTCACAACATACTTTCCTACCTATCTTTGTGTCATCTGCAAGTTTAGCTACCATGCCATCGCTCCCCTCATCTAAGTCATTGATATAAATTGTAAAAAGTTGAGGCCCCAGCACACACCCCTGCAGGACTCCACTCTTCACATCCTGCCAATCAGAAAAGGACCCATTTATGCATACTCTCTGTTTTCTGCCAGCCAGCTAATCTTCTATCCATGCTAATATGTTACCGACTACACAATGAGCTCCTACTTTGCACAATTACATTATATGTGGCACCTTGTCAAATGCCTTCTGGAAATCCAAGTACAGTACATCAATGGGTTCCCCTTTATCCACAGCACATGTTACTCCTTCAAAGAACTCCAATAAATTGGTTAAACATGACTTCCCTTTCACAAAGCCATGCTGACTGTTCCCGATTACCTTGAGTTTTTCTAAATGCCCAGCTATAGCCTCTTTGATGATCTATTCTAACACCTTCCCCATGACAGACGTGAAGCTAACTGGCCTGTAGTTACCTGTTTTCTGCCTCTCCCACTTCTTGAATCAAGGGGTTATATTTACTACTTTCAGTCTGATGGAACCTTTCCAGAATTGAGCGGATTTAAAAAAATTAACACCAACGCAGCTACTATCTCATTAGCCCCTCTTTTAAGACCCTCGGATGAAGTCCATCAGGACCTGGAGACTTGTCAGCCCACAGCTCCATCAGTTTGCTCAGTACCGTTTCCATGGTGATTGTAATTTCACCAAGTTCCTCTCTTCCTTCCACCTCCTGATTTACAGCTATTATTGGAATGGTTTTTGTATCCTCAAAAGTGAAGACAGAAGTAAAATATTTGTTCATTTCATTTGCCATTTCCTTATTATCTACTATTAACTCCCCATTCTCACTCTCTAGAGGACCAACACTCACTTTACTTACTCTTTTACTTTTTAAATACTGCAGAATCTCTATCTATCCATTTTCACATCTCTAGCCAGCTTCCTCTCATACTCTAATTTTTTTCTCCTGATTAACCTTTTAGTTCATTCTCTGCCATTCTTGATATTCTGACCAATCATCCGACCTGCCACTCACAATTATATGCTTTTTCCTTAAGTTTGATGCTTTCCTTAACTTCTTTAGTTAACCACGGATGGTCGGTCCTCCCCTTAGAATTTTTCTTTACAGTAGGAATATACTTATTCTCAGTATTCTGAAATATCCCCTTAAATGTCTGCCACTGCTTCTCTATTGATCTGTCTCCTAGCCTAATAACCCAATTCACTTCAGCTTGCTCAGCTTTCATACCCACATAGTTGCCCTTATTTAAGTTTAAAATACTAGTCTTAGACCCACTCCTCTCTCATTCAAACTGGATGTAAAATTCATTCATATTGTGGTCGCTGCTACCTAAAGGTGCCTTTACTCTGAGGTTGTTAATTAATTAAGATGAATGTGTGGCTGGAGAGATGCGATACAGGAGGGAGGGCTTTCGATTCCTGGGCCATTGGGACTGGTTCTGGAGAATGTGGGACCTGTACAGGCTGGACGGAGTGAACATGAATAGAACTAGAACCAATGTCCTTGCGGAGTGATGATTTGGGACAAAGTTAAGGTCTCTTGGGCAAATGCAGGTTAATTAGGGAAAGGTAACAGAGATTTGTACGGGGCAAATCGTGTTTGACTAAAATAAAAGCAGAAAAGGCTGGAAACACTCAGCGGGTCAGGCAGCATCTGTGGAGCGAGAAACAGAGTTAACGTTTCAGGTCAGTGTGACCTTTCAACAGAACTGGGAGAGGTTAGAGACATAACAGGATTCCAGCGAGTACAGAGACAGGGCAGAGATCAAGGTCCCAAACACTCCTTCCAGGTGAAGAAGCGATTTATTGGAAATTTTTTCAATTTAGTATACTGTATTCGCTGCTCATAATGCGATCGCCTCTACAATGGGGAGACCGAGGAGAGCTGAGTGACTGCTTTGCTTTGATCTGTCCTGTCTATATGAAGGTTAAATTCCCCCTTTGATTATTGCATTACCTTTGTTCCAAGCTCCCATTATTTCTTGATTAATATCACAGAATTTTTTTTTATTCATTGATGGGATGTGAGCATCGCTAGCAAGGCCAGCATTTATTGCCCATCCCTAATTGCCCTTGAGAAGGTGGTGGTGAGCTGCCTTCTTGAACCGCTGCAGTCCGTGTGGGGTAGTTACAGCCGCAGTTCTGTTGGGAAGGGAGTTCCAGGATATTGTGTGAGATGAAGTGAGGTATAAATACTCATTCCCTCTGTACATTCTAAGAACATATGAACATACGAATTAGGAGCAGGAGTGGTCCACTCGGCCCCTCATGGCTGAACTGATTACTCTACATTCCCACCTACCCCCGATAACCTTTCACCCCCTTGCTTATCAGGAATCTATCTAACTCTGCCTTAAAAATATTCAAAGACTCTGCTTCCACCGCCTTTACAGGAAGTGAGTTCCAAAGACTCACGACCCTCTGAGAGAAAAAAAATTCTCCTCATCTCTTTCTTAAATGGGCGACCCCTTATTTTTAAGCAGTGACCCCTAGTTCTAGATTCTCCCACAAGGGGAAACATCCTTTTCACATCCACCCTGTCAAGACCCCTCAAGATCTCATATGTTTCAATCAACTCACCTCTTACTCTTCTAAATTCCAGTGGATACAAACCCAGCCTGTCCAATTTTTCCTTGTAAGACAGCCCATCCATTTCAGATATTAGTCTAGTAAACCTTCTCTGTACTGCCTCCAACGCATTTACATCCTTCCTTAAATAAGGAGACCAGTATTGTACACAGTACTCCAGATGTGGTCTCACCAATACCCTGTATAGCTGATGCATAACGTCTTACTTTTGTATTCAATTCCCCTCGCGATAAATGATAACATTCTATTAGCTTTCCTAATTACATGCTGTACCTACATACTAACCTTTTCGATTCATGCACTAGGACACCCAGATCCCTCTGTATCTCAGAGCTCTGCAATCTCTCACCATTTTGATAATATGCTTCTTATTTATTCTTCCTGCCAAAATGGACAATTTCACAATTCCCACGTTATACTCCATTTGCCATGTCTTTGCCCACTCACTTAACCTATCCATATCCATTTGTAGCCTCCTTATGTCCTCTTCACAACCGACTTTCCTACCTATCTATGTGTCATCAGCAAATTTAGCAACCATACCTTCGGTTCCTTCATCAAAGTCATTTATATAAATTGTAAGACGTTAAGGCCCCAGTGCAAATCCCTGTGGCACACCACTCGTTACATCTTGCCAACCAGAAAATGACCCATTTATGCCTACTCTCTGTTTCCTGTTAGCTAGCCAAACTTCTATCCTTGCCAATATGTTACCCCCCTACACCATGAGCTTTTATTTTTTGCAATAACCTTTGATGTGGCACCTTATCAAATGCCTTCTGGAAATCTAAGTACAACACATCCACCGGTTCCCCTTCATCCACAGCACATGTAACTCCCTCAAAGAACTCCAATAAATTGGTTGAACATGATTTCCCTTTCACAAAACCATGTTGACTCTGCCTGATTACCTTCAATTTTTCTAAGTGCCCTGCTATAACATCTTTAATAATAGCTTCTAACATTTTCCCTAAGTATGTTAAGCTAACTGGCCTGTAGCTTCCTGCTTTCTGTCTCCCTCCCTTTTTGAATAAAGGAGTTACTTTTGCAATTTTCCAGCCTAGTGGAACCTTCCCTGAATCTCGGGAATTTTGGAAAATTAAAACCAACGCATCAGCTATCTCACTAGCCACTTCTTTTAAGATCCTAGGATGAAGTCCATCAGGACCCGGGGACTTGTCAGCCCACAGCTACAACAATTTGTTCAGTACCACTTCCCTGGTGATTGTAATTTTCTTGAGTTCCTCCCTCCCTTCCATTTCCTGATTTACAGCTAATACTTGATGTTACTTGTATCCTCAATAGTGAAGACTGATGCAAAATATCTGTTCAGTTCATCTGCCATCTCCTTATTATCCATTATTAATTCCCCAGACTCATTTTCTATAGGACCAACGCTCACTTTGTTAACTTTTCTTTTTTAAATATCTATTGAAACTCTTACTATCTGTCTTTATATTTCTGGTTGGTTTCTCTGGTACTCTAATTTTTCCTTCCTTATCAATCTTTTAGTCATTCTTTGCTGTTTTTTATATTCTGTCCAATTTTCTGACCTGCCACCCATGTTTGCACAATTATATGCTTTTTCTTTAAGTTTGATACTGTCTTTAACTATTTTAGTTAACCACGGATTGCGGGTCCCCCCTTGGAATTTTTCTTCCTCATTGGAATGTATCTATTCTGTGTATTCTGAAATATCCCCTTAAATGTCTGCCACTGCATCTGTATAGAGCTATCCCTTAATGTAATTTGCCAGTTTACATACTCTGCTTTCATGCCCTCATAATTGCCCTATTTAAGTTTAAAATACTGGTCTTGGACCCACTCTTCTCTCCCTCAAATGGAATGTAAAATTCAATCATATTATGTTCGCTGCTACCTAGGAACACCTTAACTATGAAGTCATTAATTAATCCTATCTCGTTGCACAATACCAGGTCTAGTGTAGCCTGCTCTCTGGTTGGCTCCAGAACGTACTGTTCCAGGAAATTATCCCGAAAACATTGTATGTACTCCTCATCTAGGCTACCTCTGCCCATCTGATTTTTCCAGTCTATACGTAGGTTAAAATCCCCCATTATTATCGCTGTACCTTTCTGACAAGCTGCCATTATTTCTTCCTTTATACCCCATCCTACAGTGTGGTTGACCTTAGGCGGCCTGTACACCACTCCCACAAGTGACTTCTTGCCTTTAGGATTTCTCATCTCTACCCAAACTGTTTCTACATCCTGGTTTCCTGAACGTAGGTCATCCCTCTCTATTGTGCTAATACCATCATTAATTAACAGAGACACCCCTCCACATTTTCCTAGCGTCCTGTCCTTCCTAAATGCCATGTATCGTTCAATATTCAGGTCCCAATTATGTCATCCCTCAGCCATGTCTCTGTAATGGCTAGCAGATTGTACTTATTTATTTCTATTTGCGCTCTCAGTTCATTTGTTTTGTTTCGAATGCTACGTGCATTCAGATACAGAGCCTTTAGTTTTGTCCTTTTATTATTTTTGTAACCTCTAGCCTTATTTGTTGATTTACTCTTAGATTTGTATGCTCTGTCCCTTGCTGTCATAGTCTGTTTATCATTTTCTATATTAATACCTTACTTTCAGGGCGCGGGGGTTGGGGAGGGAGGGTGTGGGTGTTGTAGTTAATACAGAGGAGGACTGTGAGAAAACACAGGAAGATGTTAATAAACTTGCAGAACGGGTGCATAATTGGCAAATGAGCTTCAACGTAGGTGAGTGTGAGGTGGTACATTTTGGTAGGAAGAAGAAGGAGGTCACATACTCCTTGGAAAATAAGTGTCTAAATGGGGCAGAGGGGCAGAGGGATCTGGGAGGTACAGATACAGACCACCAAAAACTAATGATGCAGGTTCATACAGGCATAAGAAAGCAAAGGTAACACTGGGGTTCACTTCTGGATGGATGGAGTTGAAGAGCAGAGATATTATGTGAAAATTATATAGAACTTTGGTTAGACCACACTTGGAGTACGGTGAACAGTTCTGGTCTCAGCTGCTTCCTTTGAACAGAGGCCCAACCAGTCCCCATCCACCGCCACCCTCCTCTGCCTGGCTGAACTTGTTCTCAAGAACACAAGAAATCGGAGCTGAAGTAGACCATTCGGCCCATCGAGCCTGCTCTGCCATTCAATACGATCACGGCTGATCTTGGGCTTCAATTCCACTTTCCCACCCACTCCCCATATCCCTTGATTCCCTGAGAGACCAAAAATCTATCTATCCCAGCCTTAAATGTATTCAATGATGGAGCATCCCCAACCCTCTGGGTCAGAAAATTCCAAAGATTCACAAACCCTTTGAGTGAAGTAATTTCTCCTCATCTCAGTCCTGAATGATTGTCCCTTTATCCTGAGACTGTGTCCCCGTGTTCTAGATTCCCTGATCAGTGAGAACAATCTCTCAGCTTCTACCCTATCAAGCCCTTTCAGAATCTTGTATGTCTCAATTAGATCAACTCTCATTCTTCTAAACTCCAGAGAATATCGGCCCAATTTACTCAGTCTCTCATCATAGGACAACCCAACATCCCAGGGACCAATTTAATAAATCTTCACTGCACTGCCTCCAGTGCAAATACATCTTATCTTAAATGTGGAGACCAAAACTGCACACAGTTTCCAGGTGCTGTCTCAATATAGCCCTGTACAATTTTAGGAAGACTTCTTTATTCCTGTACACCAATCGCCTTACAATAAAGGCCAACATGCCACTTGCCTTCCTAATAGCCTGCTTCACCTGCATGTTAACTTGGTGCGGTCCTTGTACAAGTACCTCCAAGTCTCTCTATCAACACTTACCAGTTTCACACCTTTTAAAAAATATTCTGCTTTTCTATTTTTATGATCAAGGTGAACAAGTTCACACTTCCCCACATTATACTCCATTTTCTATCTTGTTTTCTATCTTAGCCTGTCTGCATCTCTTTGCATCCTCCCTCTACATCCTCACCATAGCTTACCTTTCCACTGAGCTTTGTATCATCAACAAACTTAGATACATTACTCTCTGTCTCTTCATACAAGTCATTAATATAGAGTGTAAATAGCTGAGGCCCCAGCACTGATCCTTGCAGCACCCCACTATTCACTGCCTGCCAACTTGAAAATGCCCCATTTATGCCCACTCTCTGTCCATGCTAATATATTACCCCCAACACCATGAGCCCTTATCTTGCCTATTAATCTTTTATGTGGCACCTTATCAAATGCCTTTTGGAAATCCAGGTATACTACATCTACTGGTTCCCCTTTATCTACCCTACTACTTACATCCTCAAAAAACTCTAATAAATTTGTCAAACAGGATCTCCCTTTAGTAAAACCATGCTGACTTGTTTTAATCATACTATGTTTTTCCAAGTGCAATGTTAAGACTTCTTTAATAATAATTTCCAGCATCTTCCCAACGGCTGATGTCAGGCTAACTGGCCTGTTGTTCCCTATTTTCTCTCTACGCCCTTCCTTGAAAAGCAGTGTAACATTTGCCAACTTCCAATCTGATGGGACCATTCCTGAATCTAAGGAATTCTGGAAAATCATAGCCAGCGCATCCACTATCATTGCAGCTACCTCTTTTAAAACCCTAGGATGTCAGCCATCTGGTCCTGTGGACTTGTCAGATTTTAGTCCCTCAAGTTTCTGCAATACCTTTTCTCAGCTGATATCAATATCCTTAATTTCCACACTCTTTTTAGCCCCTAGGTTACTGCCTCTGGTATGGAACTTGTGTCTTCTACTGCGAAGACAGGCATAAAATCTTTGTTCACTGCCTCTGCCATTTCCTCATTCCCCATGATCATTTCTCCTGTCTCTGCCAACATCTAGTAGACCAACATCTACTTTAGCTACTCTCTTCCTTTTTATCTACTTTTAAAAGCTCTCACAATCAGTTTCTATATTGCTGGCCAGTCTAACTCTCATATTCCATTTTTTCCCTTTTTATCAACTTTTTGGTGGCCCTTTGCCGGTTTCTAAAACACTCCCAATCCTCAGACTTGCTACTATTTTTTTGCAACATTGTAAGCCTCTTCTTTTAGTCTATTACTCTCCTTAACTTTCTGAGTGAGCCATGGTTGGGTCTTTCTTGATGAGTTTTTGTTTCTGAACAGAATGTACTTCTGTTGAACCCTTTGAATTGTTCCTTTAAATGTTTCCCACTGTTCATTTACTGCCATACCTTCCATTTTTTCCCCATTAACCTCAGCCAGTTCTCCCCTCATACCTTCATAATTGGCTTTGTTTAAGTTTAAGATTCTTGTTTGTGATTGAAATGTGTCACTTTCAAACTTCACATGAAATTCAATGGTATGATCACTATTTCCCACTGGATCTTTTACTATGACATTGCTTATTAACCCTGCTTCATTACACAATACGAGATCGAAGATAGCTTTATCCCTAGTTGGTTCTATAATGCATTGCTTCAAGAAACTGTCACGAAAACATTCCACAAACTTATCTTCTAGACCACTGTAGCCAATTTGATTGTTCCAGTCAATATGAAGATTAAAGCCCCCACAATTAATACATTACCTGTTTTACATGCTCCAATAATTTCCTGTTCAATCTTCTGTTCAGTAATATAACTACTGTTAAGGGACCTGTAAACTACTCCAACCAGTGTTTTCTGGCTTCTGCTATTCCTAATTTCCACCCAAACTGATTCTACTTCATGAACTTCTGAGGCCAGATCCCTTCTTATTAATGTCCTTATGTCATCCTTTACTATCAGGGCTACCCCTCCTCCTTTGCCAGTCTGTCTCTCCGATTGTGTACCCTGGAATATTCATTTCCCAACCTTGATCTCCTTGTACCCAAGTCTCGGTAATGGCAATTAGATCTAGATCATTTACCTCTGTTCGTACAGGGGAGTGAGTTACAGACTGGAATCAAATCGAGGGGGTCGTGTGGTTTACATATAAAATAACAGATACCAGGGAGTGAGTTACAGACTGGAATCTAATCGAGGGGATTGGGTGGTTTATACATTGAATAACAGATACCCGGGAGCGAGTAACAGATTGGAATCTAATCGAAGGGATCGGGTGGTTTATATAAAGAATAACAGATACCCAGGACTGAGTTACAGACTGGAATCGAATCGAGGGGTTCGGGTGTTTATATACAGAATAACAGATACCCAGGAGTGAGTTACAGACTGGAATCTAATCGAGGGGTTCGGGTGGTTTATATATAGAATTTCAGATACCCGGGAGTGAGTTACAGACTGGAATCTAATTGAGGGGTTCGTGTGGTTTACAGATAGAATAACAGATACCCAGGAGTGAGTTACAGACTGGAATCTGATCGAGGGGCTCGTGTGATTTATATAGAGAATAACAGATACCCGGGAGTGAGTTACAGACTGGAATCTAATCGAAGGCTTCAGGTGGTTTATATAGAGAATAACAGATACCCGGGAGTGAGTTACAGACTGGAATCTGTTCGAGGTGTTCTGGTGGTTTATATATAGAATAACAGATACCCGGGAGTGAGTTACAGACTGGAATCTGTTCGAGGTGTTCGGGTGGTTTATATATAGAATAACAGATACCTGGGAGTGAGTTACAGACTGGAATCTGATCGAGGGATTCGGGTGGTTTATATATGGAGTACCAGATACCCGGGAGTGAGTTACAGACTGAAATCTAACCAAGGGGTTCGGGTGGTTTAGATATCGAGTAACAGATACCCGGGAGTGAGTTACAGACTGGAATCTAATCAAGGTGTTCGGGTGGTTTATATATAGAATAATAGAGATCCGGGAGTGAGTTACAGACTGGAATCTAATAGAGGGGTTCGGGTGGTTTATATATAAAATAACAGATACCCGGGAGTGAATTAGAACATTACAGCGCAGTACAGGCCCTTCGGCCCTCGATGTTGCGCCGACCTGTGAAACCATCTGACCTACACTATTCCATTTTCATCCATATGTCTATCCAATGACCACTTAAATGCCCTTAAAGTTGGCGAGTCTACTACTGTTGCAGGCAGGGCGTTCCACGCCCCTACTACTCTCTGAGTAAAGAAACTACCTCTAACATCTGTCCTATATCTATCACCCCTCAACTTAAAGCTATGTCCCCTCGTGTTTGCCATCACCATCCGAGGAAAAAGACTCTCACTATCCACCCTATCTAACCCATTGATTATCTTATATGTCTCTATTAAGTCACCTCTCCTCCTCCTTCTCTCCAACGAAAACAACCTCAAGTCCCTCAGCCTTTCCTCGTAAGACCTTCCCTCCATACCAGGCAACATCCTGGTAAATCTCCTCTGCACCCTTTCCAAAGCTTCCACATCCTTCCTATAATGTGGTGACCAGAACTGCACGCAATACTCCAGGTGCGGTCTCACCAGAGTTTTGCACAGCTGCAGCATGACCTCGTGGCTCCGAAACTCGATCCCCCTACTAATAAAAGCTAACACACCATATGCCTTCTTAACAGCCCTATTAACCTGGGTAGCAACTTTCAGGGATTTATGTACCTGGACACCAAGATCTCTCTGTTCATCTACACTACCAAGAATCTTTCCATTAGCCCAGTATTCTGCATTCCTGTTACTCCTTCCAAAGTGAATCACCTCACACTTTTCCGCATTAAACTCCATTTGCCTTCTCTCAGCCCAGCTCTGCAGCCTGTCTATGTCCCTCTGTACCCTACAACATCCTTCGGCACTATCCACAACTCCACTGACCTTAGTGTCATCCGCAAATTTACTAACCCACCCTTCTGCACCCTCTTCCAGGTCATTTATAAAAATGACAAACAGCAGTGGCCCCAAAAGAGATCCTTGCGGTACACCACTAGTAACTAAACTCCAGGATGAACATTTGCCATCAACCACCACCCTCTGTCTTCTTTCAGCTACCCAATTTCTGATCCAAAGCTCCAAATCACCTTCAACCCCATACTTCCGTATTTTCTGCAATAGCCTACCGTGGGGAACCTTATCAAACGCCTTACTGAAATCCATATACACCACATCCACTGCTTTACCCTCATCCACCTGTTTGGTCACCTTCTCGAAAAACTCAATAAGGTTTGTGAGTTACAGACTGGAATCTAATCGAGGGGTTTGGGTGGTTTATATATAGAATAACAGATACCTGGGAGTGAGTTACAGATTGGAATCTAATCGAGGGGTTTGGGTGGTTTATATATAGAATAACAGATACCTGGGAGTGAGTTACAGATTGGAATCTAATCGAGGGGTTCGGGTGGTTTATATATAGAATAACTGATACCCAGGAGTGAGTTACAGACTGGAATCTAATCGAGGGATTCGGGTGATTTATATAGAGAATAACAGATACCCGGGAGTGAATTACAGACTGGAATCTAATCGAGGGGTTCGGGTGGTTTATATATAGAATAACTGATACCCAGGAGTGAGTTACAGACTGGAATCTAATCGAGGGGTTCGGGTGGTTAATATATAGAATAACAGATACCCGGGTGTGAGTTACAGACTGGAATCTAATCGAGGGGTTCGGGTGGTTAATATATAGAATAACAGATACCCGGGAGTGAGTTACAGACTGGAATCTAATCGAGGGGTTCGGGTGGTTAATATATAGAATAACAGATACCCGGGAGTGAGTTACAGACTGGAATCTAATCGAGGGGTTCGGGTGGTTAATATATAGAATAACAGATACCCGGGAGTGAGTTACAGACTGGAATCTAATCGAGGGGTTCGGGTGGTTAATATATAGAATAACAGATACCCGGGAGTGAGTTACAGACTGGAATCTAATCGAGGGGTTCGGGTGGTTTATATATAGAATAACTGATACCCAGGAGTGAGTTACGGACTGGAATCTAATCGAGGGGTTCGGGTGGTTTATATACAGAATAACAGATACCCGGGAGTGAGTTACAGACTGGAATCTAATCGAGGGGTTCGGGTGGTTTATATATAGAATAACAGAAGATTTGGGAGCTGTTTAAAGACCTTGTGAGGTATCAGGGCTGAGCAGGAAGCAGATTGTCCATCAGTTGACATTGTGGAAATGATACTGTGGAGATCAGCGCCACAGGTCTGAGGGCTGGAGCTGGGAATGGGATGTCAAGTGAGACATTGACTCCAGGCAGGAGTGACGGAGAGATGGGAGACTTCGATAGAAAACCATCTCTATCATGAAATGTGTCACTCACCGTCAGTCTTCGCTGAAAAACAAGACTTCAGACCATGTTAGGGACCGATAGAGAGAGAGAAATTGCTCTAACTAATGTTTTTCTGACCGTTGAAGGAATCAGACAGACACATGGAACCTGCGAGGATCCGAACGCCTTCGCCAGTGGCCATCAACTACGCAGAACGTGCAGCAACTGAGGTAGGGCACTATTCCCTTCGCTTCCTTCCACACTGTACCTAGTGTGAATTGAGAGTTAACACTCCTGGTGTGCACTGGCAGCACACCATTGGAAAACTGGGCCATCACTCCCTGCCTCCCGCCCAGCTCCCCATCCTGTTCAAATGGGATTTTAAGCCCATTAACAGGAACATAAGAAATACAAGCGGGAGTAGGCCATTCAGCCCCTTGAGCCTCCTCCGCCATTCAGTATGACCATGGCTGATCATCTGCCTCAACTCCACTTTCCCTCCCGCTCCCCATATCATTCGCATCCCTTAGTGCCCAAAAATCTATCGCTCTCAGTCTTGAATGTATTCAACGAGGGAGCATCCACAACCCTCTGGAG
Source organism: Heterodontus francisci (assembly GCF_036365525.1). Lineage (NCBI taxonomy): Eukaryota > Metazoa > Chordata > Chondrichthyes > Heterodontiformes > Heterodontidae > Heterodontus > Heterodontus francisci. The sequence goes on from NC_090404.1 coordinate 15,058,109, forward strand.
TCGAAAATTCCGAAGATTCACAACCCTCTGGAGTCGAAAATTCCGAAGATTCACAACCCTCTGAGAGACAAAATGCCTTCTCATCTGAGTCCGCAATGGCCGACCTCGTCCCTGAGACTGTGCCTCCTAGTTTTTGACTCGCCAGGTAGCAGAAACAGCCCCTCAGTATCTACCCAGTCAACCTCCTTCAGAATTTTATACATTTCAGTGAGATCACCTCTCATTCTTCTAAACTCAGGGAATATAGTCCTCGTCTACTCAATCTTTTCTCACAGGACAATCCCCTCATCATAGGAATCAGTCCAGTGGGCCTTGGCTGCACTCCCTCTAAGGCAAGTATCTCCTTCCTTTGGGAAGGAGACCTATAGTGTGTACAGTTGAGCAAATGCAATGGAAATCCTGTGCACCGTAAGAGCGAGGAGAGTCCGAGCGAGGGGAGACAGACTGCAGGCCGCAGACCAAAAGAGGGGTTAAGTCCCAGACAGCGCGGGGGTGGGGGGGGTGGAGGAGCGGGGGGGGGGGGTGGGGGAGCGGGGGGGAGGGAGTTCAGACTGTGGGCACAGAAGGGAGATTGTGAGCAGCCTGACATAGCTATTGGAACCCTTCTGAATTTTCATGCCCTCTACCAGGTTCTACACTTTAAAACATTCTCAAACTGGAGCTAGCAACCCGGAGCGAAGAAACAGCAAGGGGCAGCAAACATTGGTGGGAATTGTTTATAGGCCACCAATCAGTAGTGGTAATGTTGGGCACAGTATAAATCAGGAAATTAGAGGTGCATGTATCGGGTAATACAGTAATAATGGGCGACTTCAATTTACATTTAGACTGGGTAAACCAAATCAGCACTAATGCTGTGGAGGTTGAATTCCTGGAGTCTGTACGGGATGGGTTTCTGGAGCAGTACGTTGAAGGACCAACTCGGGATTGGGTTATTTTAGATTTAGTGTTATGTAATGAGAAAGAGCTGAGTAATAACCTTGCTGTAAGCCTTTGGGAAATAGTGACCACAATATGATAGAATTTTACATTAAATTTGAAAGTGATGCAGTTCATTCTGAAACGAGGGTCTTAAATCTGAACAAAAGGAAACTATGAAGGTATGAGGGACAATTTGGCGATGGTGGATTGGGAAAATACACTAAAAGATTTAATGATAGACAGGCAATGGCGAGCATTTAAGGAAGCATTAAATGGTCTGCAAAAAATATGCATTCCTCTAAGACACAAAATGGGTTTATAGAGATAGTGGATGCATTGGTGACTATCTTCCAAAATTCTATAGATTCTGGAAAGTAGCAAATGTAACCCCACTGTTTAAGAAAGGAGGGAAAGAGAAAACAGAGAACTACAGACCTGTTAGTTTGACGTCAGTAATAGGGAAAATGTTAGAATCTATTATAAAAGATGTGATAATTAGACACTTAGAAAATAATGATATGATTGGGTAGAGTCAACATGGATTTCTGAACGGGAAATCATGTCTGACAAACCTGTTTTTGAGGATGTTACTTGTCGCCTAGATAAAGGAGAACCAGTGGATGTAGTGTATTTGGATTTTCAGAAGGCTTTTGATAAGGTCCCACACAGGAGGTTAATGAACAAAATAGAGCACATGGGATTGGGGGTAATATACTGCAATGGATTGAGAATTGGTTAACAGACAGAAAGCAGAGAGTAGGAATAAACGGGTCATTCTAAGGATGGCAGGCTGTTACTAGTGGAGTACCATAAGCATCAGTGCTTGGGCCCCAGTTGTTCACAATCGATATAAATGATTTGGATATGGGGACCAAATGTAATATTTCCAAATTTGCTGATGACACAAAACTAGAAGGGAATGGTGAGTTGTGAGGAGGATGCAAGGAGGCTTCAAGGGGACTTGGACAGGCCACGTGAATGGGCAAGAACACGGCAGATGAAATATGTGAATAAGTGTGAAGTTATTCACTGTGGCAGAAAAACAGAAATGCAGAGAATTTCTTAAATGGTGAGAGGTTGGGAAGTGTTGATGTCCAAAGGGACCTGGGTGTCCTTGTTCATGAGTCTCGAAAAGCTAACCTGCAGGTGCAGTAAACAATTAAGAAGGCAAATGGTATGTTGGCCTTCATCACCAGAGGATTTGAGTACAGGAGTAAAGATGTCTTGCTGCAGTTTTTTAGAGCTTTGGTGAGACTGGACCTGGAGTACTGTGTACAGTTTGGGTCTCCTTATCTCAGGAAGGATATACTTGCCATAGAGGGAGTGCAACGGAGGTTCACCGGAATAATCCCTGGATGGCAGAATTGTCTTAAGAGGAGAGATTGAGGAAACTGGCCCTGTATTCTCCAGAGTTTTGAAGAATGAGAGGTGATCTCATTGAAACGTACAAAATTCTTACAGGGCGTGACACGTTTTTTTTTTAATTCATTCATGGGATGTGGTCGTCGCTGGCCAGGCCAGCATTTATTGCCCATCTCTAGTTGCCCTTGAGAAGGTGGATGTGGATAGGATGTTTCCACTGGCTGGTGAGTCTAGAACAAGGGGACACTGTCTCAGAATAAGAGGCAGGACATTTAAGACTGAGATGAGGAGGAATTTCTTCACTCAGAGGGTGGTGAATCCCTGGAATTCTCTACCCCAGAGGGCAGTGGAGGCTCAGTCATTGAGCGTGTTCAAGATAGAAATCGATAGATTTCTGGATACTAGCGACATCAAGGGATATGGTGATAGTGCGGGTAAATGGCGTCAAGCCATGATCTAGTTGAATGGCGGAGCAGGCTCGAGGGGCCGAGTGGCCTACTCCTGTTCCTATATTCCTAGAGTCTGGGCAAGGGCCGGGGGGTGGTGGAGGTGGCAGGAGAGAGCCTGAATAGTGAGGGAGGGAAGGGCCATGGAATTGAAAGACAGCTTGTGCTTCAAGTCCTCAGGCATGATTTGGAGGGTGGGCACACAATGCCACGTGGAGCAGGATGGCGAGATGGGACGCAGGGCAGGGGATGGGTGCTGTGCACAAGGTTAGTATGGGATGGGCTCACCATAGGCTGTGGAGGGGAGGAGGGGGGATCACAATGGGGCCAGGGTGGGGAGGGGGGGTACATTGGGAGTGGGAAGCGATGGGGCGGAGGGGGATGGGAAGTGATTAGGGAACCATGATGGGCAGATCACGGCAGGAATAGGGAAGCAGGTTGGGATGGGGGGGGTGGGGGAACCAGGATTGGGACGGGCTTTGAGAGAGAGGAAGTTTTGCCCTGGGCCCGACTCTCATTCCCCTCTCCTTTCTCTTTCCGTCTCGTTTCTCCAGGTATCCCGCACATCGGACGCGTTTAAGATCTCCGAGGCCGAGACCACGTCCGTCGACGACCTGGACAATCTCCTGTCGCTGGCTCAGGAGATCGTGGCCACCCACCAGGCGCCGGCGGCCAGCAAGCGAGACTCGGACACCGTCTGTGTCTTCAGGTCCCCCGAGGCCTCGGTGGCAGACACGAGGAGGAGGGGCAGCGACGGCGGCGGTTTCAGCAGCCGGTGCAAGGACAGCGACGCGGAGCCGAAGGCGCAGGCCAAGTCGCCGGACGAGCTGGATCTGTACTGCGTGCTGGACCAGCGCTCGGAGGCCGAGCCCAGCGCCTCGCACCTCCGGCTCCGCTGCTTCATCGGCGGCACGACCAGGTCCTGGAGCGAGGGAGGGCCGCAGCCGGCCTTCGACTGCAGCCCCGCTGGCCTGCCGCCGGCGGCCCAGGCGGCAACGTCCACCCACTTCCTGCAGGACCTGCCTTCCTCCACCGCCGTCAGCGAAATGTACCGGGCGGCCGAATCGATCTGGGAGGCCGAGCTCTCAGTGCTCTCCCACAGCGATGATTACTGCTCAATGTCCAGCCCGGTGCTCGAGGCCTCGCCCAATGACCTGCTCTTGGACAACCTGACCGTCGCCTTCGCCGACAGCCCGCCCCTATCGCCCCACCATTCCCAGCTGCAAGTCAGCAGGCCCGGGTCCCGGCCTCCACCTGACTGTAGCTGCGACCCCTGGCTCTGCCCCGAACCACTCCACAGCCCCAGGCCCAGCCTCGGGACCTGCCAAGGGCCACTCCACAGCCTCGGGCCTAGCCACAGCCCCAGGCCCAGCCTCGGGACCTGCCAAGGGCCACTCCACAGCCCCGGGCCCAGCGTCGGGACCTGCCAAGGGCCACTCCACAGCCTCGGGCCCAGCCTCGGGCCTAACCACAGCCTCGGGCCCAGCCTCGGGACCTGCCCCAGGCCCATCCACAGCCTCGGGCCCAGCCACAGCCCCGGGCCCAGCCACAGTCCCGGGCCCAGCCCTGGGCCGAGCCACAGCCCCCGGCCCAACCATGGGCCGAGCCCCAGCCCCGGGCCCGGCCTCAAGCCTAGCCACAGCCCCCCGCCCAACCTCGGGCCTAGCCACAGCCCCGCACCCAGCGTCAGGCCAAGCCACAGCCCCCCGCCCAGCATGGGGCCTAACCACAGCCCCCCGGCCAGCAGCAGGGCAAACCACAGCCCCCCAGCCAGCATGGAGCCTATCCACAGCCCCCCAGCCAGCATGGAGCCTAACCACAGCCCCCCGGCCAGCATGGGGCCTAACCACAGCCCCCCGGCCAGCTCCGGGCCTAGCCAGGGCTCACTCTCCACCAGCCTCCACCACAACTTTGAGCCTAGCCACAGCTCCAGCCGTAGCCTTGGCACTGTCCGCAACCTCGGCACTGTCCGTAGCCTCGTGCTTGCCCACAATCCTGGGCCTAGCCACGACTATAGGGTGAGCCACAGCACCGAGACCAGCTATAGCCCCAGCCTCAGTCTCATCCGGCCCGGATCGCAAATCAGCGTGCACACAGCCGGCACTATTGGCCCTTTCCCCTTAGCTAAACAGTATGGGAGGACCAGGAGCCTGGAGACCCAGGAGCCATCACATGGGATGACCTCAGAATACTTCAGGAGACAGCGGCTGACCAATGAGGAACAGACAGCAGCCCAGTATTTCAACCCCACCGACTATGGGACCGTATACATGGAGAACTTGTACCCGCCAGAAGAAAAGAAGAGCTGAGTACAGGCGGATGAAAGGACAAGAGGCTGGGTGTTTACGGTGGGGGGAAAGATTTGTAAATAACCGGCTTAAAATAAAAGAATTTTTTTTTTCCCTTTCTGACCAGGACTTTGTCTTGGCCCCTAATTAAGATCTTTAGCATGTTCAACATTGTCTCTCTGCTTTTTTTTTCTTTGCTATGCCCTCCTCCAATTGGACAGTACCTCGGCGAAAGAGGCCATTCAGCCCATCGTCGGGAATTCCAGAGCTCGGGGCTCCAGGCAGCTGAAGGCACGGCCGCCAATGGTGGAGCCATTAAAATCGGGGGATGCTCAAGAGGCCGGAATTAGAGGAGCGCAGAGATCTCGGAGGGTCGTGGGGCTGGAGGAGGTTACAGAGGTAGGGAGGGGGCGAGGCCATGGAGAGAGGCTTTGAAAACAAGGATGAGAGTTGTAAAATTGAGTTGTTGCTTAACCGGGAGCCAGTGTAGGTCGGCGAGCTAAGGGGATAATAGGGGAACAGGACTTAATGCGAGTTAGGACACGGGCAGCAGAGTTTTGGATAAGCTGAGGTTTCGGAGGGTAGGGTATGGAAGGCCAACCTGGATTAGGCCAGGCAGGACTAGGCCTATCAGCTGTGGCTCAGTGGGTCACACTCTCACCTCTGAGTCACAAGGCTCTGGCTTCAAGTCCCACTGCAGCACAAAAATCAAGGCTGACACTCCAGTGCAGTACTGAGGGAGCACTGCAATGTGGCAGGCACCATCCTTCAGAGGCGACGTTAAACCGGGGGGTGGGGGGGGGGGGACGTCTGCCTTCTTGGGTGGATGTAAAGCATGGTGCTCTTTCGAAGAAGAGCAGGGAGGAGTCCTAGCCACTATTTATCCCTCAATCAACATCACAAAAAACAGATTATCTGGTCATTATCACATTGCTGTTTGTGGGAGCTTGCTGTGCGCAAAACTGGCTGCCATGTTTCCGACGTTACAAACAGTGACTACATTTCAAAAAGTACTTCATTGGCTGTAAAGCGTTTTGAGCCCTCCGGGTAGTTGTGAAAGGCGCTATATAAATGCAAGCCTTTCTTTACTTTCACTTAAGGTTATGATCCAGAATGCACTGCCGAAACAGGCAGTCGCAGCCGATTCTAGAAGAGAATTGGATAAATGCTTAAACAAAAACAAGAAATGCTGGAATCACTCAGCAGGTCTGGCAGCATCTGTGGAAAGAGAAGCAGAGTTAACGTTTCGGGTCAGTGACCCTTCTTAACGTTTCGGGTCAGTGACCTTCTTCGGAAGGGTCACTGACCCGAAACGTTAACTCTGCTTCTCTTTCCACAGATGCTGCCAGACCTGCTGAGTGATTCCAGCATTTCTTGTTTTTGTTTCAGATTTCCAGCATCCGCAGTATTTTGCTTTTATTTTAGTGGATAAATGCTTAGTTTAGTTTAGAGATACAGCACTGAAACAGGCCCTTCGGCCCACCGAGTCTGTGCCGACCATCAACCACCCATTTATACTAATCCTACACTAATGTGGAACTTTTTCAAGGAGCAGATAGTAGGGGCCATTGATAAGCATGTCCCTGTCAGACAGGGAAGGGATGGTCATGTGAGGGAACCGTGGTTGACAAGAGAGGTTGAGAGTCTTGTTAGGAAGAAGAAGGAGGCGTATATAAAGTTGAGGAAAAAGGGCACAGGCATAGCTCTGGAGGGATACAAGATGGCCAGGAAGGATCTGAAGAAAGGGATTAGGAGAGCTAAGAGAGGGCATGAAAAATGCTTGGCGGGTAGGATAAAAGAAAACCCCAAGGCCTTTTACGCGTATGTCAGAAATATGAGGATGACTAGGGGGACCATAGGTCCGGTCAAGGACAATAGCGGGAGACTGTGTGTTGAGCCGGAAGAGATAAGTGAGGTTTTGAATGAGTACTTCTCTTCGGTATTTACGAATGAGAAGGGGTGTATTACTGAAGAGGACGGTGTGAAACAGACTGGTAAGCTCGAGGAAGTGCTCGTTAGGAGGGAAGATGTGTTGGGGTTTTTGAATAACTTGAAGATAGACAAGTCTCCCGGGCCTGACGGGGTATATCCAAGGATGTTATGGGAAGCAAGGGATGAAATTGCAGAGCCGCTGGCAATGATCTTTTCATCTTCTCTGCTGACGGGGGTGGTACCAGGTGATTGGAGGGTGGCAAATGTTGTGCCCCTGTTCAAGAAAGGGAATAGGAACAACCCTGGGAATTACAGGCCAGTTAGTCTTACTTCGGTGGTAGGCAAGTTGATGGAAAAGGTGCTGAGGGATAGGATTTATGAGCATCTGGAAAGACACTGCTTGATTCGGGACAGTCAGCACGGTTTTGTGAGGGGTAGGTCTTGCCTCACAAGCCTGATTGAATTCTTTGAGCAGGTGACCAAGCAAGTGGATGAGGGTAAACCAGTGGATGTGGTGTACATGGATTTTAGTAAGGCATTTGATAAGGTCCCCCATGGTAGACTTATGGAGAAAGTCAGGAGGCATGGGATAGTGGGGAATGTGGCCAGTTGGATTAAGAATTGGCTAACTGATAGAAGGCAGAGAGTGGTCTTAGATGGTAAATACTCAGCCTGGAGCCCAGTTACCAGTGGCGTGCCACAGGGATCAGTTCTGGGTCCTCTCCTGTTTGTGATTTTTGTTAACGACTTGGATGAGGAAGTCGAAGGGTGGGTCAGTAAATTTGCAGATGATACAAAGGTTGGTGGAGTTGTGGATACCGAGGAGGGCTATTGTCGTCTGCAAAGGGACTTGGATAGGTTGCAGTGCTGGGCTGAAAAGTGGCAGATGGAGTTTAACCCTGAAAAGTGTGAGGTCGTCCATTTTGGAAGGACAAACATGAATGCAAGATACTGGGTTAACGGTAGGGTTCTTGGGCATGTGGAGGAGCAGAGAGACCTTGGGGTCTATGTGCATAGATCATTGAAAGTTGCAACTCAAGTGGATAGGGCTGTGAAGAAGGCATATGGGGTGTTAGCGTTCATTAGCAGAGGGATTGAATTTAAGAGCCGTGAGGTGATGATGCAGCTGTACAGGACCTTGGTAAGGCCTCATTTGGAGTACTGTGTGCAGTTCTGGTCGCCTCATTTTAGGAAGGATGTGGAAGCCTTGGAGAGGGTGCAGAGGAGATTTACCAGGATGTTGCCTGGAATGGAGAATAAGTCTTACGAGGAAAGGCTGAACATTCTAGGCCTCTTCTCATTAGAAAGGAGAAGGATGAGGGGTGACATGATAGAGGTTTATAAGATGATCAGGGGAATAGATAGGGTAGACAGTCAGAAACTTTTTCCCCGGGTGGAGCAAAGCGTTACAAGGGGTCATAAATTTAAGGTGAAGGGTGGGAGATATAAGGGGGATGTCAGGGGAAGGTTCTTTACCCAGAGAGTGGTCGAGGCATGGAATGCCTTGCCCGGGGAAGTTGTTGAGTCAGAAACTTTAGGGACTTTCAAAAGGCTTTTGGATAGGTATATGGATAAAGGAGAATGATGGGGTATAGATTAAATTGTCCTTGACAGAGGACAAAGGATCGGCACAACATTGTGGGCCGAAGGGCCTGTTCTGTGCTGTATGTTCTATGTTCTATGTTAATCCCATATTCCTACCACATCCCCACCTGTCCCTATATTTCCCTACCACCTACCTATACTAGGGGCAATTTATAATGGCCAATTTACCTATCAACCTGCAAGTCTTTGCAAACTCCACACAGGCAGTGCCCAGAATTGAACCCGGGTCGCTGGAGCTGTGAGGCGGCGGTGCTAACCACTGCGCCACTGTGCCGCCCTGAAAAGGGGAAATTTGCAGGACTATGCTTGGCTGCGGGGGGTGGTGGTTGCGTGTGGTGCTTTGGGGAGGACGCACAAATGCCAACAGATCGCCCTCCTGGGCAGCTTAGTCTCCCGGATTGGCACGTTGACACCCAGGGAGAGCACACTCTGCGGAATCTTTGACCTGGGAAGGGGCCATTCGGCCCATCCAAGCCTGTTCTGCTAACATGGCACACAAGACTGGGCCAACTCCAATTTGGGCCAAAGTGTGCCAACTCCTTGAGGCCTTGTGCCTGGCAGCAAGAAGGAGCCCCCTGCTGGAGCCTGTCAGCAGCTCCAGGGGGGCGCCCGCGGTGCATGGTGGACGTTGTAGTCCTACGGGTCCTGGACGGGGGTTGGGGGGAAGGCGCTGGCCGGCTGGCGGACTACAGCTCCCAGAAGGCACGGCGCCCCGGCCTGGGGGAACCGGTCGCAACGGGGCATGCGCCACTCCGACAGGGAGCGTTTCGCGACTGAGCTTGCGCGGCCCCCTCCCAGCGTCGCAACCGAGCGGGGCCCCGCAGATGGTGGGCGACTGAGCATGCGCGTCCCTTTTCTTCATCCGTCAATAAAGGGAGGGCCCCGGCGATGGAGGGCGACTGAGCATGCGCGGCCCTCCCTTATTCGCACGTCACAAAAGAGCGGGCGCCTCGTGCTCTGGGCGTCACAATGGGGTGGGTGGGTGGGCAGGCGGCGGAGTCTGCGCAGTAGCGATACTGGGGGGCCATGCTCAGGTTCCCAGGGCCATGTGCAGAGAGCTACAGGGTGGGCAACCCTGGGGGCAGGCCGAATGGGGCTGCATGGCACCAGTGGTGTGAACAGGCGCAGAGGACCCACCAGCATCTCACACTCTGTACGTAGGAACCGGGCATGGATGACCATCAGCCTGCCAACTGCTCCACTTTTTTTTTGTGCAAAGCCTTTGGCATTTTGTTTAAAAAAAAGCTTTCTTCACGGGGTGCGGGCGGCACTGGCAAAGACCCGGCATTTATCGCCCACCCCCCCCCACCCCCCGAGAAGGTGGTGCGGAACCGCCTCTTTGAATACAACCTTTTGCTCGGCCATTGCCGCCTGGAGTCACGTGCTGGCCAGACCGGGGTCAGGATTTCCTTCCCCAAAGGACGTTGGTGAAAGGGGTGGGTTTTGACAGTCCGGTGGTTCCATGGCGTGGCCGTCACTCCAGGTTTATCGGCGAACCGAATTTAAACGCCCCCCCCACCGCCCCCAGCCGCCGTGGCGGGATTTGAACCGACGTCTCCGGACGGTTAGTCCAGGCCTCCGGATTACGGGCCCGGTGACATAACCGCCCGTCCTCCGTACCTGTTGTTATGGTTACGTAGCCGGGGTGGAAGTATTTCCCCCTCAAGCAGCACTGCGATTAGCGTGAGGGCAGTGGAGACTCTCAGGTACCCCGCAACCGGGCTGTGCTGGCCCGAACTGAGACTGGCCATTTTCTTGGAAAAGACTATTCCAGCAGTCCCGTATCCACCTCCCATTCCCACTCTCCATAAAATTGAGCTCATCCAGCATTCTAACTCATACCCAGTCCCTTTCGCCCATCTCCCCTGAGTCATCTGACCCTCATTGGCTCTTTGTATTCAGATCTTTCCACGGCCCCAGCCCTTCCCTATCTCTATACTCTCCTCCAGCCCTCTTTTCCTCCAATTCCGGCCTCTTGTCCATCCCTGATTTTAATCGCTCCACTATTGGCGGCCGTGCCTTCAGCTCCCTGGGTCCCGAGCTCTGGAATTCCCTCCCTAAATCTCTCCACCTGTCCCTCCTCCTTTCAAACCTTTACCGAGGTTTAGATTGACTGTCCTAATATTTTATTTTGTGGCTCGGTGTCAAATTCCTTTTGATAATCGCCCTTGTGAAGCTCCTTGGGAGGTTTTACTACAGTTGAGGTGCTGGATAAATATAAAAGCACAGGTTCTGCCTGAGCTGCTGGCTATTTCCAGCATTTCCTGTTTTTTGTTTCTATATTAAAAATTAATAGTCAGTTGGGGAAATGCGGGTTAATTAAGGAAAGCCAGCATGGATTTGTGGAGGGCAAATTGTATTTAACTAATTTGCTGGAGTTTTTTGAGGAGGTAACAGAGAGGGTCGATGAGGGCCATGCTGTTGATGTGGTGGACATGGACTTTCAAAAGGCATTTGATACAGTGTCGCGCAACAGACTTGTGAGCAAATTTGTCGCTCATGGAATAAAAGGGACGGTAACAATATGGATATGAAATAGGCTGAGTGACAGGAAACAGAGAGTAGTGGTTAATGGATGTTTTTCAGGCTGGTGGAAGGTTTGTAGTGGAGTTCCCCAGGGATCAGTGTTAGGACCCTTGCTTTTCCTGATATATATAAATGACCTAGACCTTGGTGTAAAGGGCACAATTTCAAAGTTTGCAGAAGATACGAAACTTGGAAACATTGTGAACTGTGAGGAAGATAGTGCAGAACTTCAAAAGGACACAGACAAGTTGATGGAATGGGCAGACAGGTGGCAGATGAAGTTCAATGCAGAGAAATGTTAAGTGATTAATTTTGGTAGAGAGAAAATGGAGACAATATATAATAAAGGACACAATTCTAAAGGGGTGCAGGAGCAAAGGGACCTGGGTGTATATGTGCATATGTGAAGGTGGCAGGACAGGTTGAGAGAGCGGTTAATAAAGCAGACAGTATCCTGGGCTTTATTAATAGGGGCACAGAGTACAAGAGCAAGGAGGTTATGTTGAACTTGTATAAGACACTAGTTCGGCCTCAGCTGGAATATTGCGTCCTATTCTGGGCACCGTACTCGAAGAAAGATGTGAGGGCATTGGAGACAGTACAGAAAAGATTCACGAGAATGGTTCCAGGGATGAGGAATTTCAGTGATGAAGGTAGATTGGGGAAGTTAGGACTGTTTTCCTTGGAGAAGAGAAGGCTGAGAGGTGATTTGATAGAGGTCATCAAGATCATGAGGGGTCTGGACAGAGTAGATAGAGAGAAACTGTTCCCACTTGTGAAAGGATCGAGACGAGAGGGCAGAGATTTAAAGTATTTGGTAAGAGAAGCAAAAGTGACATGAGGAAAAACATTTTCACGCAGTGAGTGGTTAAGGTCTGGAATGCGCTGCCTGAGAACATGGTGGAGGCAGGTTCAATTGAAGCATTCAAAAGGGAATTAGACAGTTATATGAAAAGGAAGAATGTGCAGGGTTATGGGGCGAAGGCGGGGAATGGAACTGAGGGAGTTGCACTTTCAGAGAGCGGGTACGGACACGATGGGCCGAATGGCCTCCTTCTGTGCCGTGGTTGTAGGTGATTGTGATATAAATACAAATTGTTTTCTATCCTTCAATCACACGATTCAGCAACATTATAAGAAGGAACTGAGGCCCCTCTATCACCCATCAATCGGCCACAGTACAAAGCTGGAGATGAGACTTGGGGGTCCTTCCTGTTCTGTGGGGCTCAGTACCACAGCAATTGGGGGAATTTGAAACAAAGCCCATGGCAGCTGAGGGAGTTGACAACTTGAGTCTTTATTGAATGGCCCTGTGTCTGTTGAGGTTTTACCGGTGTCTTCTCCTTTGGAACAGTCACACCAAATGGGGAACACAGGATGAAAGATGGAGAGTTCGGACAAGAGGCGATCAGCTGACCGCAGGTATCCCAGACACCTCGGAGCTCCTGGAGTAAGTTGTGTGTTTGATGGATTCTAGGTAAATCAGATTCCTCACATCTTTCCTTTTCGGCTCGCGATTGGCTTGGGTGTGATTCTTGCGTGAAAGTGGTGTGCAGGAAGGACAAGTCGCATTCCTGACCTTTCACCCTCTGGGTCTGTGGTCACATCCAGGGTCAGGCAGAGGGGATAAAGGTCAAACACCCCCAGGGCAGGTACAGCACGGGGTTAGATACAGAGTAAAGCTCCCTCTACACTGTCCACATCAAACACTCGCAGGACAGGTACAGCACGGGGGTTAGATACAGAGTAAAGTTCCCTCTACACTGTCCCCATCAAACACTCCCAGGACAGGTACAGCACTGGGGTTAGATACAGAGTAAAGCTCCCTCTACACTGTCCCCATCAAACACTCCCAGGACAAGTACAGCACAGGGTTAGATACAGAGTATAGCTCCCTCTGCACTGTCCCCATCACACACTCCCAGGACAGGTACAGCACGGGATAGAAAAAAAAAGAAAAAAAAAAGGGGTTAGATACAGAGTAAAGCTCCCTCTACACTGTCCCCATCAAACACTCCCAGGACAGGTACAGTATGGGGGTTAGATACAGAGTAAAGCTCCCTCTACAAAAAAAAAACAGGTTATAGGAACAGAATGAGACCATTCAGCCCCTCAAGCCTGTTCCACCATTCACTGAGATCAGGGCTGATCTATGATCTAACTCTACATACCTGCCTTTGCCCCATATCCCTCAATACCTTTGGCTAACAAAATCTATCAATCTCAGATTTAAAATTAACAATTGATCGAGCATCAATTTCCATTTGGGGAAGAGAATTCCAAACTTCTGCCACCCTTTGTGTGCAGAAGTGTTTCCTAACTTCACTCCTGAAAGGACTGGCTCTCTATTTAGACTTTGCCCCCTGAGCCTAGACTCCCCAAACAGCAGAAATAGTTTCTCCCAATCGACCTTATTGGTTCCCTTTAACATTTGAAAACTTCGATCAAATCACCCTTTAACCTTCTAAATGCCAGAGAACACAACCCTAGTTTCTGTAATCTTGTAATTTAACCCTTGGAGTCCCGTGTCATTCCGGTAAATCCATACTGCACTCCCTCCAAGGCCAGTCTTCCTAAGGTGTGGTGCCCAGAACTGCTGACAGTTCTCCAGGTGTGGTCTAACCAGGGTTTTGCACAGCTGAAGCATGGCTTCCACCCCCTTGTATTGTAATCCTCGAGATATAAAGCACAGCATTCCATTAACCTTTCGTCATTATTTTCTGTACCTGTCCAGTACATTTTAATAGGGACGTAGGGACATAGGAACAGGAGTAGGCCATTCAGCCCATCGAGCCTGCTCCACCATTCATGGCTGATCATCCACTTCAATGCCCTTTTCCCCACACTATCCCCATATCTCTTTACGTCATTGGTATTTAGAAATCTGTCAGTCTCTACTTTAAACATACTCAATGACTGAGCTTCCACAGCCCTCTGGGGTAGAGAATTCCAAAGATTCACAACCCTCTGAGTAAAGAAATTTCTCCTCATCTCGGTCCTAAGTGGCTTCCCCCTTATTTTGAAATTGTGTCCCCCAGTTCTGGACTCCCCAACCAGAGGAAACATCTTACCTGTATCTACCCTGTCTATCCCCTTTAAGTACTTTGTTGGTCTCAATGAGATCACCTCTCATTCTTCGAAACTCTGGAGAAGTCAGGCCCAGTTTCCCCAATCTCTCTTCATAGGACAGTCCCGTCATCCCGGGAACAAGTCTGGTGAACCTTCGTTGCACTCCCTCTGTGGCAATAATATCCTTCCGAAAGTAAGGGGACCAAAACTGCACACAGTACCCCAGGTGCAGTCTAACCAAGGTTCTATACAATTGAAGCAAGACTTCACTACTCCTGTACTCAAATCCTCTTGTGATAAAGGCTAACATACCATTAGTCTTCTTAATTGCTTGCTGCACCTGCATGTTAGCTTTCAGTGACAATGATCTGTGTACGTGGACTCCCCCAGTCTCGTTGGCCCTCCACTGTTCCCAGCTTTTCACTATTTAGTAAGTACCCTGCTCTATCCTTTTTAGCTCCAAAGTGGACGGCCTCACACTCTCCTACATTGAAATCCATTTGCCACAGTTTTGCCCGTTCACTTTTAATTTGTTAATATCTTTCTAACTGTAAGCTTCCATCTACACTGCTTACAAAGCCGCCTATCTCTGTGTCATTGGCAAACCGGGATATGTGGCTTTCTATCCCATCATCTACCTCGTTATTGAATAGGGTGAATAGTTGAGGCCCCAACACAGATTGTGTGATGTGCGTGCTTTGAGACTTGGGGGTGCTCCCTTGCTGAATTACTCTTTCATTGTTTTTCCTTTGACTGTCTTGTAGCAGGATGAAGAATGTGAGGAACTGGAATCAGGAAGTGGATGTGCGCAGACCACCTTGGTGTCCGACAGAGGCCCCGCACCGCCGTCTGGCAAGCACTGGGACATGGCCAGCTTGTCTCATCCGCCTGAGGACCCGTCTCCAGGGAGGATCGAGGACCGGGCGTCGGGCCCAAGCATGGTTACAGGCCCTGTCGCATTCAGGACGGAGTCGGGCCGCTCGTCGATTCGCCAGGCCACAGTTTCTGACCCGAAGTGCGTGGCCAACCTAACTGGGCCTCCCTGGCTGACCTCGCCCTCTACCGCCTCCCAGGAGACGGAATTCCCGGTACCGCCCGAATTGGCATCAGAGAGCGATGAGGGGCTCTCCTCCACTATGAGCAGGAGCAGAGGCGCCTACGAGAAGGCCACACGCATCTGGGAGGAGGGGCTCTCGGCGCTTTCACCACCGTCAACCATCAACCGTGGAGAGCAACGAGCCCCAGTGGTGGTGGACGCAGAAGCCTCTCCGCCCGCCGACACTGCGCCACACAGTTGGGTTCCACGGCAGGGACGGACACCAAATTCTGGCTGGCGACCGGGGACGCCCAGCTCCGATTGGGACTTCAGTGACTCAGTCGAGCCCCAGAGCACCAGTTCGGATTCCCTCGCCACCGACGGGCCCTTCACGCCGCTGCCGAGTGATGGCGCAGCATCGCCCACCGCCCAACCCGGGGGCTTGGCGGATGAAGCAGCAGCGTCCCCCGTCGACACAGGGTCGGCCACCATCTTGGACAACCCTGAGTGGGTCACCAGTTCTCAAGGCCCCAAGGGTGCTGCCATCTTGAACGTCACTGAGCTTCCTGCCATCTTGGACAGCCCAAAGCCGGTCGCCATTTTGGGCAGCCCTGAGTGGGCAGCCATCTTGGACAGCCCAAAGCCGGTCGCCATTTTGGGCAGCTCTGAGCGGGCAGACATCTTGGACAGCCCAAAGCAGGCCGCCATTTTGGGCAGCTCTGAGCGAGCAGCCATCGTGGACAGTCCAGAGCAGCCCGCCATTTTGGGCAGCTCTGAGCGGGCAGCCATCTTGGACAGCCCAAAGCAGGCTGCCATTTTGGGCAGCTCTGAGCGGGCAGCCATCTTGGACAGCCCAAAGCCGGTCGCCATTTTGGGCAGCTCTGAGCGGGCAGCCATCTTGGACAGCCCAAAGCAGGCCGCCATTTTGGGCAACTCTGAGGGGGCAACCATCTTGGACAGCCCAAAGCAGGCCGCCATTTTGGGCAGCTCTGAGCGAGCAGCCATCTTGGACAGTCCGGAGCAGGCAGCTGTTTTGTTGAGCCCCGAGCGGGCTGCCACCTTTCATGCCCCTGAGCCTGCCGCCATCCTGGACCGCGGGGAGTGCGCGACAGGCCCGGAGGTGGCCACAATCCCGGACAGAGATCCGTCGGGTTCCTCGATGGATGCCCTCCTGCTTGCAGCGGCGGCAGCTCTCGAGCACTCCCTGCCCTTGGAGGACGACACTCTGTACGCCGTCGCCTCCTTTCCTGCCATCTCAGAGGCGGTGACGGCGTCCTCCCTCGCCCTGAGGGGGCCTGAGGAGGCTCCGGGGGGCGTCTCGGGAGAGGAGCCGCTGCTCGGCACCACCGAAAGCCCGGGTGCCCCGGCGCCTCTCAGCAGCGAGGACGCCGCTGGCAGCGAGGGACCCACGGCCGCCGCCATGCTAGCGGACCTCCTGGACGTGACCATGGCGTCCCTCGGCTTGAGGCCAGACGACCCGGTGGCCGCCGTGACGGAGTGCCCCCTGGAGGGGTGCGACAACCCTTTCTCCGTCGCCGCCGGGCTCCTCGCCAGGATGCTGGGCTCGATGGTGACGGGCACGAATGCCGACCCCGAGCCCGCCAGCATCCCCAGGGACGGCCCCAGCGCCGCCCATCCAGCCAGCAGCTCCGGGGACATCGGCATGATCCTGGACACGGAGGAGGCTGCCCCTTTAGGCGGATTCGCCAGCCTCGCGGGTCCGAACCCAACCCAACCGGACAACCGCACCAGGGGCGGCTGTGCCATCGTGGGCATCGAGGAGGCCCCTCCCTCAGGTGACCGCGCTCGCCTCTCGAGCGATGACCCAACCGCACCCACAGGAGCCGGCACCTGCAGGGACAGTGTGGACGCGGAGGGGACTCCATCCTTGAGCGATTCATCCAGCCTGCTGAGCGAAGGCCCAAACTTGGTTGAGGAACCCAAAGTCGACGGCGTGATTTCCAGAGCGGGTGAGGCCTCGTCTTTCACTGGGGCTCCCAGGGGCGTAAGCAGCGCAGCCTCAGACATAGCTCAACGTGGCCGTGTCACCGGGGAGGTTGGGCCCATCATGAACACTGAGGAGCCACGTGCCTCGAGTGATCCCTCCAGCCTCGTGAATGATGGTCCAAGCACCGCTCCGGAAACCTGCGCCAGCAGGGCTATTCTGGCCATTGCAGACATGGAGGAGGAGCCGCCTCCCTTGAGTGATTCATCCAGCCTCGTGAATGATGGTCCAAGTACTGCTGCAGAATCCAACACTAGTCAGGACATTGGCACCCTCGCGGTCAGGGAGGAGACACCTCCCTTCCGCCATCCCAGCAGACTGGCGAGCGATGGTCTAAGCAGAACCCCAGCATCTAACACCAGCCGGGACATTGGGACCGTCACAGACGCCGAGGAGATGGCTCGCTTAGGTGTTCCCATTAGCCTCTTGGCCGATGGCGCCAATGCAGCAGCCAGCCTCATTGCCATTGATGCCAGGTCCGTCCCTGGCGACCGTGCGGGCTTCAGAAGGAAAAGTCTGAGTGTGCCTCCACAACGCAGTGTGCCTCAAGGGACCGCCTCTCCCGCCCGGGGTCCCAACATCTCCGTCAGTGGTGGGAAGAATAAATGGCAACTGTCCGGCGCCAGCTTCAAGGGCAACGATCCCGACTCAACGGTGGCCGGTGAGGAGGTGCCCGGCCAACAAGATCCCGGTCCCTTTGCTTCCAGTGGCGCCAACTCAGCTCTGGAAACCATGGCCAAAGTGTCCACCAGCGAGGGCGTCACCACGGTTACTGTTGGCACCCCCAATGCAACACAGCAGTCCATCAGCATTGTAGTCAACAAGAAGGTGTCAGCCGCTCGAGAGTCCTTCACCTTAGACGTCAGCGTCCTCGGCTTGTCTCGGGGGCCTTCGCGTTTGGAGGGCAGAACTCCAGAGCCGCCACCTCAGCCTTCTGGCTCCACGACCAGCAAGGAACGCCGTCCCGTGGGCTATTCCAGCCTCTTCACCGGAAAACCATCGGAAGCGTCCAGTAAAGGGGCAGAAAGCAATGCCGACAGTTCTGCTGAAAAGCTGAAGGGTTTAGTGACTGTTGGGTCTCAAGGGATCGGCAGCTTCCAGGTGGTTCCGGATGGGGAAACTGGGCCAGGGTCGGCTCTCGGGTCCACCCACTCGGGCAGCAGAGTCAGGCTAAGCCCGGGGGTCAGCAGGCTCATCGTCTCACCTCAGCCCACCGCCGTCACCGCCCCAAGCATGCGCGTCTCCTGCCCTCCCGCACAGCCCCCCGCCCTGCCGCCTGCCCGCTCGCCCTGGGACCGGGCGGGTCCCCGGACCCCGGTGCTGTCGGCCGCCTTCAGCCCACCTCCCACGCCCCCCCAGGCGACCACCTTCCACACCGACATCCTGCGAGAGCCCAGCGATGGGCCCGGCCCGGGCGTGAGGCGGAGAAACTACGAGGTAGGCCGCAGCCTCTCCCCCGCCCAGCCCGGCCTCAGTGGCGGGGGCCAGCTGAAGGCGGCCTCCCCGACGCCCAGCACCTCGGGGAGCGCGCAATCCCTGCCCCAGTTTTACACCGCCGAGCAAGAGGAGGAGCAGGACGAGGAGGAGGAGGAGGAGGAGGAGGACGAGGAAGCAATGGATGTGCTGGAAGCCACCATCTCAGACTCAGACTTGATGGACGTATCCTGGGACGACGTGGAATACTGGGAGACCTTCTATTACGTCTCCCTGGTGGCTGCGCGCGAGCTCTTGCGCAGGCGGAGGAGGATGTGGGCCAGAGAACAGAAATGATCAGCCGCCATCTTTGTTTGACCTCATCAAGATGGCTGACGATGGGCGATATGAATATGTAAATACTAGATGGACTTTACAGCCAATCATGGTGTTTTTTTTTTAATGAATTATTTAATGTATTATTTATTTATTAAAAAGAGTAATTATTACTATATTCACTTTATTTCCTTCTGGACATTGGCCAGTCAGCCTGTGACGCCAACTCCGCCATCTTGTTGGCGACTTTTGGGCCTTTTCATCAGCCAAACTTTAGAGATTTGACGCTCAGTCATTCCAGTGCTCACCAAAAACATAAAAGTATTGCAGCAATGGCCAAAGGACCCCAACTCTTCTATAAAAACAGTTGTTACCATGCTTACAACAGCAACAGCACACTCGTAACCATTAAAATGACAACAGAAGCAAAATACTGCAGGTGCTGGAAATCTGAAATAAGAACAGAAAATGCTGGAAATCCTCAGCGGGTCAGGCAGCTTCCGTGGAGAGAGAAACAGAGTCAACGTTTCGGGGTCAGTGACCTTTCGTCAGAACTGGGAAAAGTTAGAGATGTAACAGGTTTTAATTGAATACAGAGGCAGGGAGAGGGGGAGAGGAGGAACGAACAAAAGGGAAGCTCAGTGATAGGGTGGAAGGCAGGAGAGATTGAATAACAAAAGGGAGGATGGGTGCAAGGCAGACGGAGACGGAAACAGGACGAGTAAAGGAACAAAAGATGGGTCTGGAGGAGGTGCAAACGGCAGCAGCTGAATCATTACCAACAGCTGCCGCAGCCTGAAAATAATGGGAGCTGAGGTTTGATCTGAAATTATCGATCTCGATGTTGAGCCCACGAGGGCTGTAAAAGTGCCTCATTGAAAGATGAGGGGGCTGCTCCTCGAGCTTAGACTGAACGTCGCTGGAACGGTGCAGGAGGCCGAGGACAGAGAGGTCAGAGTGCGAGTGGAGCGGTGAATTAAAATGACAGGCGAACTTACGGACTGAGTGGAGGTGTTCCGCAAAGTGGTCACCCAATCTGTGTTTAGACTCCCTAGTGTAGAGGCGACTGCATTGTGAGCAGCGAATACTAAATAGAAAGAAGTGCAGGTAAATCGCTGCTTCACCTGGAAGGAGTGTTTGGGACCTTGATCTCTGCCCTGTCTCTGTACTCGCTGGACTCCTGTTATGTCTCTAACCTCCACCAGTTCTGACGAAAGGTCACACTGACCTGAAACCTTAACTCTGCTTCTCCCGCCATGCAGGCTGCCTGACCTGCTGAGTGTTTCCAGCCTTTTCTGTTCTTACCGGATTAAAATCACAACTTTCATCTCATCGAAACATATAAAACCCTTAGAGGGTTTGACTGGGTAGATGCTGAGAGGATGTTTCCCCTGACTGGTGTGGTGTCAGTCATTAAGAACATGGGAAATAGGAGCAGGAATAGACCATGGCTGATCTCGGGCTTCAATTCCACTTTCCTGTCCGCTCCCCAATATCCCTTGATTCCCTGCGAGACCAAAAATCTATCTATCCCAGCCTTAAATGTATTCAATGATGGAGCATCCACAACCCTCTGGGGTAGAGATTTCCAGATTCACAACCCTTTGAGTGAAGTAATTTCTCCTCATCTCAGTCCTGAATGATTGACCCCTTTATCCTGAGACTGTGTCCCCGTGTTCTAGATTCCCTGACCAGCGGAAACAATCTCTCAGTGTCTAACCTGTCAATCTCAGTTAGCAGCATGTTTCCCTCTGAGTCTGGAGGTTCTGGGTTCAAGTCCCACTCTGGGACCTGTGCACGAAAATCCAGGCTGACACTCCAGTGCTGTCCTTTGGTTGAGACGTCAAAACTGATGCCCCATCTGCTCTCCCAGCTGGACGTTAAAAAAAAAAGATCCCTTGGCATTATTTCGAAGAAGCTCAGGGTGAATTCTCCCCAGTGTTCGAATCAACATTTGTCCCTCGAACCAACATCACAAAAAAACCAAATGATCTGGCCATTGCTGTTTCTGGGAGCTTGCTGTGTGCAAATTGGCTGCCGCCTTTGACACAGTGATGACACTACAAAAACTATTTCATTGGCTGCAAAGCGCCCCGAGGCTTCGGGTGCAAGGCGCTATATCAATGCAAGTCTTGAAGAATCTAGAGCATGGGGGGAGGGGGCACAGTCTCAGATAAGGCGTTTGGCTATTTAGGACTGAGATGAGGAGGAACTTCTTGACTCAGAGGGCGGTGAATCTGTGGAGGCTCAATCACTGAGAATGTTCAAGACAGAGATCGATAGATGTCTGGATATTGACGACATCAAGGGATATGGGGATAGTGGGGAAAAATGGCGTAGAGGTAGATGATCAGCCTTGTTTGAATGGTGGAGCAGGCTCGACGGGCCGAATGGCCTACTCTTGTTTCTATGTTCTAAGATGACATTTTATTGCCACTAGTCATGGGAGGCCTCAGTGGTACCAGTGGACGCCGCGTGGTCCCTCTCCATGGCCCCCCCCCGCCACCCTCTGTGGGACCCGCCCCTCCCTGGATGATCTGAGCCTCTTTGGGGT
Source organism: Heterodontus francisci (assembly GCF_036365525.1). NCBI lineage: Eukaryota > Metazoa > Chordata > Chondrichthyes > Heterodontiformes > Heterodontidae > Heterodontus > Heterodontus francisci. The sequence goes on from NC_090404.1 coordinate 15,079,602, forward strand.
TTTCCCTCTGCCTGGGAAATGCTTCTTTCCTGGATGTAAGGTAGGGGGGAGAGGGACAGGGTGGAGGCTAATGGACGACAGCTCATTGCCCTGCTCGGATTTGTACTTGATGTGGGGGTGGGGGGGGGTTTGGGGGGAAGGTGGTGGTTCTAGGTGAATCTTTGAGGAGGGGTTGGGGGGGGTGAGTTTTTGCCCTGTGGGGTAGGGGAGGGTGGCACAGGGGGGAACTCAGATCTGTGGGGTGGGGCGGGGGGCAACACGCGGGCGATGTTACAGAGGCAGCCTCAGGTCACATCGGGTGTGACAACCCCCAGGTGGAGTTGGGAGAGAAAAAGAAATCGGCCCCTTTATCTCTCGAAAGCTAAATCTATGACCCCCCCCCCCCTCTTACACATTACAATACATGGGACTTTTGTTTTATTCGTTCATGGGACATGAGCGTCAATGACAAGACCAGCACTTGTTGCCCATCCCTAATTGCCCTTGACAACTGAGTGGCTTGCTCGGCCATTTCAGAGGGCAGTTAAGAGTCAATCACATTGTTGTGGGTCTGGAGTCACATGTAGGCCAGACCAGGTAAGGACGGCAGATTTCCTTCCCTAAAGGACATTCGTGAACCAGATGTTTTATTTTTAACAACAATCAACAATGGTCAGCATTAGACTTACTTTTAATTCCAGATTTATTAACTGAATTCAAATTTCACCATCTGCTGTGGAAGTGATTTGAACCTATGACCCCTGAGCATTCGCCTGGGCCTCAGGGTTACTAGTCCACTGACATTAACACTACGCCACTGTCTTTCCCCTGACAGCGCAACTGCTCCGTATTGGTGTTTTGTGCTCCACAGGAGCCTCCTCCCACACCCACTACATTTTCCCCCATTAACATATATCCTTTTCTCCAGGGGAGACGGGGGAGGGGGGAGGCAGTGGGGGAGGGGAGAATTGTGGGATTGCTGGGATCCACAGTCCTGAGATTGCTGGGAAAGCATGACTCATGAGAGACACCATTGGCACTGTACCCACTTCCGAGGTCGATATATCCTCCCTGAGGTGCAGCGCCCAGAACTCAACACGTAGTTCTTCAGCTAGTGATCTGGCCAAGAATTTATGTAACTGAACTGCAACTGAACGTACATAAGGTATGCTTAGGTCTTGATGGAAAGCTTTCCCCAGGGGGAATGACTGGGATGGGAGACAGTGTAGAGGGAGCTTTATTCTGTATCTAACCCCGTGCTGTACCTGTCCTGGGAGTGTTTGATGGGGCCAGTGCAGAGGGAGCTTTACTCTGTATCTAACCCCGTGCTGTACCTGTCCCGGAAGTGTTTGATCGGGACAGTGTAGAGGGGGCTTTACTCTGTGCTTGGGATAGAAATGCAACACTGTACTAATGTGCTTCCTGGCTTGCCACAGTCATGTGACCTCTATCATGAGGCACTCACTGCAGGCAACTGTTGAAGAGCAGTATAGAAGCACGGCTACTAAAAGAGGAACACAGGAATGTTCAGAGCTGCTGAAAGCTGCTAGAATCCACAAGAAGCCATAGGAAAGGAACAAAGAAGCAAGCCACAGCCGAAAGCACTGGGTAAGACACAATGGCTGCAAATTTTCCTCTCCTGGCGCCGGTCAAAATGAAAGGTGGTATGAAGCAGAACTGGCAACTTTTCCACTCGCAATGGCAAAATTACGAAACTGTGACAGATTCAATTAACGAACCAGAGTAGCTGCGAGTAGCTACACTTTTATCACTGTTGGAGAGAGCATTACAAAATGTATTCCACCTTAAATGTCTCTGAAGAACAACAAAAAAATGGACAGCAGAAATTTTGAAAGCCCTGAAGGCACATACCTATGAATGGTACGTGATCAATATGAGGGCCCAAGGTGATAAAGAGTCCATTGCTCAATATGTGACTGCATGAACACAGATCGCAGAATCCTGTGAATTTGCACAACTGAAAGATGATCTAAGTAAAGACAGGATTGTATTAGGCATAAGAGATCCCACAGTGAGTGCACGTCTACTGAGAGAGGAGAAACTGACTCTCAGGAAAGCAATTGGCATGTGCAGAAGCACTGAGGTTGTAAATCAGCAGCTAGAGCATATTCATGGCAGAACAGACCAGCCCTTGCATTATGCTGGTAGATATTCCAGGCCGAAAGGGCAGAAAGATCATGGATAAAGGGCAGGATGCAAATACTGCGGAAGACATCACAAACAGGAAAAGAAGGCATGTCCAACATGGGGAAAGTAGTGTTCTCAGTGCAAGAAGCTGGCCGTATTTTGCACACAAGTGTTTGGCTAGAAGGAAGCACAACAAGCAGGTACAGATGGCCATTGGAGAGATATCAGCTGAAGATTCTGATGAATCATTATACACCAGACAACAGGCTGATTCAATCAGGTCGATAGGTGATGAATGGTTTGTGACTGTTGGAATGATGACGGCAGAAGGAGAATATCAAGTCAACATAAAGTGTCAGACAGACACCAGTGCGTCATGTAACAACATGACCTTCACAGACCTGTGCAAAGTGGCTCAACATGGCGATCCAAAAATGAAGCCCTTGAAAGTAAGGTTGAGGCTTTATGATATCACCATACCTGTACCAAGAGGACAAGTTACTCTGAGAGCCCAATGCAATGACAAGACTGAAGATCTGGAGTTCCAGAACATAGACGGAAAGCAAAAGCCGCTCATCTCAGCCGGAGCAAGTCTAAAGCTTGGACTGGTAACCCTCAATGTGCAAAAAGAGAGTTGCAACATGTCACAGCACACTAAACCATTGTCCGTGGAACAGATCCTAGAGGAATACAATGATGTATGAACAGGTTTAGGATGTCTTCCTGGAGAATATCATCTCAAAGTAGATGAGAAGGTAAGACCAATTCAGCATCTGCCGAGGAAAGTTCCAGCTGCCCTCAAGGCCAGCCTGAAAGTAAAATAGAAGAGCTGGAAAAGAAGGGAGTAATCAAGAAAGTGACAACCCCTACAGAATAGATTAGCAGCATGCTAGCAGTGAAACAACCTGGAAAGCTGAGAGTATGTATCGACCCAAAGGATCTAAATAAAGCTCTGAAGAGATCTCACTACCCTATGCCAACCATCGAAGGAATTTTGATACAACTTACAAAGGCAAAAATCTTCACTACCCAAGATGCGAAGGATGACTACTGGCAAGTGAAGCTGGATGAAAGCAGCAGCTTTCTAACCACATTCGGGATGCCGTTCGGGAGATACAGATGTTTACACATGCCGTTTGGCATTTCCACGGCTCCAGAGGAGTATCAACGCAGACAGCACAAGATAGTTAGTGACCTTCCCGGAGTGGAAGCTACAGTGGATGATCTGCTAGTTTATGGATGCGGAGACTCAATGGAAGAAGCCATTGCTGACCACGATCAAAATCTAGTGCGACTGCTAGACCGAGCTCGCCTGATGAATCTGAAGCTGAACAAGAAAAAATTGCAGTTAAAGATCCCCAAAGTACATAGGTCATGTATTGACAGCAAAACGTCTTCGCCCGGATCCCGAAAAGGTGACAGCACTAGCAGCAACCGACAGATGAAAAAGCAGTACAATGATTTGTTGGATTCGTCAACTATTTAGCAAAATTCTTGCCCAATTTTTCATCGGAGTGTGAACCATTAGGGCCAACTCACTGCCAAGGACGTGCAGTGATATTGGGGCACAGAACAAGAAGCAGCATTCGCTAAAATCAAGCAACTAGTGACGGCAACACCAGTGCTGAAATACTGTGATGTAAATGATGAAGTCACCCTTCAGTGTGATACCAGCGAGACAAGACTTGGAACAACCCTAATGCAGCAAGGACAACCGGTGCCATTTGCATGCAGGGCATTAACGCAAATGGAACGACACTACACTCAGATCGAGAAAGAGTGCCTGGCCATTGTCTTTGCTTGTGAACATTTTTATCAATATCTACTTGGAAGAGACAACGTGACAGTCGAGTCCGACCACAAGCCACTTCAAAGGATCTTCCTCAAGCCGCTACTATCTGCTCCAAAGCGTCTGCAAAGGATGTTACTCCAGTTACAGAGATATCATCTGAACGTGACATACAATCAAGGGAAACAGACGTACATCGCTGACATGCTGCCAAGAGCAGCACTCCCGATGAAGAAAGTGGAGGATGCTACGACAGAGTGTGAAATCTTCCAGATCCAACGTGAAGCTGCAGTTCGACATGTTCTGGAAGTCATCAACCCAGCAGAGACATTGAATCTGACAGACAAGCACCTTGCTCAAATCAAGCGAACTACCCAACAAGATCCAACTCTCCAAGTGTTGCCAGAAGTAGTGGTCACAAGAGCGTATTGGGCTTACAGAGATGAATTGACAGCCCAAGATGGCATCTTGTACAAAAGAAATAGAGTCATTATCCCTAAAGAGTTGTGAGGAGAGATGCTAAAGCACATGCATGGAAGCCACCAAGAAATTGAGTAGAGTTTGAGGAAGGCAAGAGAAGGGTCTACTGGCCCATCAGAAGCAATGAAATCAAGGACCACATCAGCCAGTGCATTGTGTGTAACAAGTACTAAGCTAAAGAGCCACTGATGACACATGGCATCTCAGACAGACCATGGATGAAGCTGGGAGTAGACCTCTTCGCTCTCACAGGAACTGATTATCTGGTCACCGTAGACTACTATTCTGACTGCTGGGAGGTAGACCAGCTGACTTCAATGACTACAGGTGAGATTGTAGAATGCCTGAAAGCACACTTCGGTTGCGGCGACATTCCAGACATTGTGATGAGCAACAATGGCCCACAGTTCACGAGTGAAGAATTCAGCCACTTCATAAAGGATTGGGAAATTCAACACCATACATTAATCCATACTATCGCCAATCAAATGGAAAGACTGAGGCGGCAGTGAAAATCACCCAGATGAACAGCCAACGACAACGTGCACGTGCACCATTAAGAGAACGGCACGATTTAAAGACTATGTGTGCAACGCATGTGCAGAAATAGCCAAGAATGATAAACTACTAATGCATGAGAACAGTTGTGTGCATAGTGGGTAACTTGGGCAACTCACAGTGTAAACGATAATGCATGCAATTTTTTTTTGCATGTAAAGGCGTATGTTTGGGATAGAAATGCAATAACTGTACTAATGTGCCTCCTGGCTTGCTGTAGTCATGTGACCTCCACCACGAGGCACTCTCTGCAGGCAGCCATCACAAGACCAGTTCAATAAAGACACAGTACAAGCAAGATAGACACATGGCAACATGATATGGTTGCTATAACGGAAACTTAGCTGAAGGAGGGGCGAGAATGGCAACTCAACATCCCTGGATAGCGAGTTTTTAGGCAGGATAGAGAGGGAGATAAAAAAGGATGGGGTGTAGCATTATTAATTAAGGAATCAATAACAGCTTTGAGGAGGGATGATATGCTAAATGAATCATCAAATGAGGCCATATGGGTGGAGCTCAGAAATAAAAAAGGGGCAGCCACATTACTAGGAGTGTACTATAGACCCCCAAATAGTGAGAGGGAGATACAAGAACAAATATGTAGGCAAATTTCTGAGTGCAAAACTTATAGGGCAATAATAGTTGGGGATTTCAACTACCCCAATATCAACTGGGATACAAACAGTGTGAAGGGCACAGAGGGGACAAAATTCTTGAACTATGTTTAAGAGACCTTTTTTAGCCAGCACGTAACAAGCCCAACGAGAGAGGGCGCAATACTAGATTTAGTCTTCAGTAATGAAGCTGGACAAGTGGATGAAGTAACAGTGGGTGACCATTTTGGAGACAGTGACCATAATACAGTAAGTTTTAGCATAATCATGGAAAAGGACAAAGATAAAACAGGAGTAAATGTTCTAAATTGGGGGAAGGCAAATTTTAAGAAACCGAAAGTGACCTGGTGAAAGAGGACTGGATACAGCTACTTGGAGGAAAATCAGTGGCAAACCAGTGGGAGGCATTTAAAAGCGAGATTCTACAGGCAGAGTGTAGACATGTCCCCACAAAGATAAAGGGTGGTACGGCCAAATCTAGAGCCCCCTGGTCATCTAGAAGGGTAGGTTAAAGCAGAAAAAGAAAGCTTATGACGATCACAAAAATCTTAATACTTTAGAAAGCGTGGAGGAATATAGAAAGTGAAGGGTGAAGTAAAAAAGGAAATTAGAAAAGCAAAGAGAGGACATGAAAAATTATTGGCAGGTAAAATCAAGGAAAACTCAAAAATGTTTTATCAATACATTAAGAGCAAGAGGACAACCAGGGAAATGTTAGGGCCTATCAGAGGTACACAGGGGAACTTATGCGTGGATGCAGAAGATGTGGGCAGGGTTCTTAATGAGTTTTTTTGTCTCTGTCTTCACAAAGGAGAGGGATGATACAGACATTGTAGTTAAAGAGGAGGAGTGTGAAATATCAGATATGATAAGCATAATGAGAGGGGAAGTACTAGAGGGTCTGGTATCCTTGAAAGTGGATAAATCACTCGGGGCAGATGGATTGCATCCCAGGTTAAAGGAAGCCAGGGAGGAAATAACAGATGCGGTGAGGATCATCTTCAAATCCTCACTGGATATGGGTGAGGTATCAGACGATTGGAGGTCTGCGAACGTTGTACCATTGTTTAAAAAGGGTGCGAGGGATAGCCAAAATAATTATAGGCCGGTCAGTCTGAATTCGGTGGTGGGTAAATTGTTAGAATGTATTCTGAGGGACAGGATAAAATGACACTTAGAAAGGCACGGATTAATCAGGGATAATCACACAGATTGGTCAGTAAAATGAAAGCCCATGGGATACAGGGGGAATGTGGCAGGTTGGATCCAGAATTGGCTCAGTGACAGGAAACAAAGGGTAGTAGCAGAAGGATGTTTTTGTGAATGGGAAGCTGTTTCCAGTGGCGTTCCACAGGGCTCAGTGTTGGGTCCCTTGCTGTTTGTGGTATATATTAATGATTTGGACTTAAATGTGGGAGGCATGATTGAGAAATTTGCTGATGACATAAAAATTGGCCGTGTAGTTGACAGTGAAGAGGACAGTCCGAGACTCCAGAAAGATATCAATGGTTTGGTTGAGTGGGCGGAAAAGTAGCAAATGGAATTCAATCTGGGTGAGGTAATGCATTTGAGGGAGGGGTGGGGTGGGGGGGGGGTGAATAAAGCGGGGGAATACACAATAAACAGGAGGATATTGAGAGGGGTAGAAGAAGTGAGAGACCTTGGAGTACATGTCCACAGGTCCCTGAAGGTGACAGGACAGGTAGATAGAGTGGTGAAGAAGGCATATGGAATGCTTTCCTTTATTGGCCGAGGTTTAGATTATAAAAGCAGGGATGTGATGCTGGAATTGTATAAAACGCTGGTTAGGCCACAGTTGGAGTATTGCGTACAGTTCTGGTCACCACATTACAGGAAGGACATCATTGCTCTGGAGAGAGTACAGAGGAGGTTTACAAGAATGTTGCCAGGGCTTGAAAGTTGCAGCTATGAGGAAAGACTGGATAGGCTAGGGTTGCTTTCCTTAGAACAGAGGAGGCTGAGGGGTGACTGAATTGAGGTGTACAAAATTATGAGGGGCCGAGATAGAATAGACAGGAAGGACCTGCTTCCCCTGGTGGAGAGGTCAATTACCAGGGGGCACAGATTTAAGGTGATTGGTAGAAGGATTAGAGGGGACATGAGGAAAAACTTCTTTCACCCAGAGGGCTGTGGGTGTCTGGAATTCACTGCCAGGAACAGTGGTGGAGGCAGAAACCCTCAATTCTTTTAAAAGATACCTGGACATGCAGCTGAAGTGCTGTAACCTGCAAGGTTACGGACCAGGTGCTGGAAGGTGGGATTCGATAGCGGCTAGTTTTTTCAGCTGGCACAGACACGACGGGCTGAATGGCCTCCTTCTGTGCTGTGATTTTTCTATGGTTCTATGTGATTTTAAAGTGTCGGCACTGTTTGTTATGTAGGGAGCGCGGCAGGCAGTTTGCGCACAGCAGGATCCCACGGGCAGCCATGCGCTAATGACCATATCGTCTTTTGGTGAGGTTGGTGGAGGGATCAATATTGGCCGCGGGGAACCGGGAAGAACAATCCCCCCCCCACCACCCCTCCCCCACATACACACCCGCTACTTGGTCGAGGGATCTTTTACATTCACCTGAGGGGGCAGGCGGGGGCCCTCGGTTTAACGCCTCATCCGAAAGACGGTACCTCGGACAGTGTAACACTCCCGCAGTACCGGCACCGGGAGGGTGGGCCCGGGATAGTGGAGCTCGGGTCTCTGGAGCGGGGGCTCGAACCCACAACCTTCTGACTTGTCACCAACTGAGCTGCAGCTGACACCTATAACAGGATGGGTGGGGAACAGTCCATCCCCAGTAAAAAGCACGAGTACAGCTCAGGGGGGCCGGGGGATGGGAGGTGGGGGCAGTAACTGGGTCCCAATAGGGACCAGGAATAGAACACTGATGGGGGGGGTGGGGTGGGGGGAGAAGGTCCAAAGGAGGATGGTTGTTGTGGTCCTGGGGCTGAGAGGTTTGGCCTCAAAAAACCACAACCATCTTCCCCTGTGCAATGTGTGGCTCCAGCCAGTGGAGAATTTCCCCAATTCCCATTGACTGGGACATCTTGGTATCCCACTGTGACAAGAGTCCCTCAGAGCAGTGTCCTAGGCCCCACTTCCCTGGATGGGTGCAGCTCCAACAACACTCAAGAAGCTCGACACCATTCAGGACAAAGCAGCCCGCTTGATTGGCACCCCTTCCACAAACATTCACTCCCTCCATCACCGACGCACAGTGGCAGCAGTGTGTACCATCTACAAGATGCACTGCAGCAATGCACCAAGGCTCCTTCGACAGCACCTTCCAAACCCACAACCTCTACCAACTAGAAGGACAAGGGCAGCAAATGTAAGGGAACACCACCACCTGCAAGTTCCCCTCCAAGTCACACACCATCCTGACTTGGAACTATATCACCATTCCTTCACTGTCGCTGGGTCAAAATCCTGGAACTCCCTTCCTAACAGCCCTGTGGGTGCACCTACCCCACATGGACTGCAGCGGTTCAAGAAGGCAGCTCACCACCACCTTCTGAAGGGCAATTAGGGATGGGCAATAAATGCTGGCCTGGCCAGCGATGCCCACATCCCATGAATGAATAACAAAAAGCTTCCTGGGGCCTAAGCTCTGAAGTTCCCCCCCTAAACATCTCCACCTGTCTCTCCTCCTCAAAAACACTCCTTAAAACCTACCTCTTTGACCAGGCTCTCAGAGATCTGCCCGAACGCCTCCTGACATGGCTCGGAGTCGAATTTTGTTGAAAATCGCTCCTGTGGGACATTATACCACATTAGAGGCGCCGTTTAAGTGTAAGTTGTTGTTTTACTCTGATGGTTTGCTCTCTCCCTCACTGATCATGAGCGATTTTGTGAGAGTCGACAGTTTAGCCGAGCGGCCATTAGCATAAGAGGGACGGCAGCTCGTTCTGACTCCCTCCTCGCCCAAAGTCCAGGCAGGAAGCTTCCTAGACGTGGTTCACTGGATAGTGTTCAGCAACAGGGCCTAACCTGACCTTCCCTAACCCCAGGGGCACTGAGCCTGAACTGTAGGCCCTAAACCACTGGCTGGGCCGAGGCCTACTCCCTCGGGCACGGACCACAGTGACGAGAGCTGGGAACCTCCTTCGGGATGGACCCCTTGATTCCTCATTGCAGCACTCTGCGAAGACAGTGCACTTAGAGGTTTGAAGCTCTGATGGATGACATGAAGAAATTAACAGGAGCTGTTCAGAAGCCTCTGTGATAGGGCAGAGGGCAGGAGAGATTAAATAACAAAGCTGTCATGGGACAAAGGCAAAGAGTGTATCAATGCTTGTGGTGAAAGTCAAAGCAGAACAGATGCATCTGTTCTGATGATGCAACCTTCCACAACAGGGCTTCTGATATGTCTTCCCTTTTCCTGAACCGAGGATTCCCCCCCACTGTTGTTGACAGGGCCCTCAACTGTGTCCGGCCCATTTCCCGCACCTCTACTCTCACCCCTTCCCCTCCCTCCCAGAACCGTGACAGGGTTCCCTTTTTCCTCACTTTCCACCCCATCAGCCTCCACATCCAAAGGATCATCCTCCGCCATTTCCTCCACCTCCAGCGTGATGCTACCGCCAAACACATCTTCCCCTCCCTTCCCGTCAGCATTCCGAAGGGATCGTTCCCTCCGCAAAACCTGGTCCACTCCTCCATCACCCCATACACCTCGTCCCCTTCCCCTGCAATCGCAGGAGGTGCAATACCTGCCCATTTACCTCCTCTCTCCGCACTATCCAAGGCCCCAAACACTCCTTTCAAGTGAAGCAGCGATTTACTTGTACTTCCTTCTATTTAGTATACTGTATTCGCTGCTCACAATACGGGCTTCTCTACATTGGGGAGACCAAACGCAGACGAACATATGAATTAGGAGCAGGAGGAGGCCACTCGGCCCTTCGAGCCTGCTCCGCCATTCAATATGTTCATGGCTGAACTGATTACTCCACATTCCCACCTACCCCCGATAACCTTTCACCCCCTTGCTTGTCAAGAATCTATCTACCTCTGTCTTAAAAATATTCAAAGACTCTGCTTCCACCGTCTTTTGAGGAAGAAAATTCCAAAGACTCACGACCCTCTGAGAGAAAAAAAATTCTCATCTCTGTCTTAAATGGGCGACCCCTTATTTTTAAACAGTGACCCCCGAGTTCTCGATTCTCCCACAAGGGGAAACATCCTTTCCACATCCACCCTGTCAAGACCCCTCAAGATCTTATATGTTTCAATCAAGTCGCCTCTTACTCTTCTAAACTCCAGTAGATACAAGCCTAGCCTGTCCAACCTTTCCTCATAAGACAACCCACCCATTCCAGGTATTAGTCTAGTAAACCTTCTCTTTACTGCCTCCAACACATTTACATCATTCTTTAAATAAGGAGACCAGTACTGTACACAGTACTCCAGATGTGGTCTCACCAATGCCCTGTATAGCTGAAGCATAACCTCCCTACTTTTGTATCCCATTCCCCTCGCAATAAATGATAATACTCTATTAGCTTTCCTAATTACTTGCTGTACCTGCATACTAACCTTTTGCGATTCATGCACTAGGACACCCAGATCCCTCTGCATCTCAGAGCTCTGCAATCTCTCACCATTTCGATAATATGCTTCTTTTTTCTTCTTCCTGCCAAAGTGGACAATTTCACAATTCCCACATTATACTCCATTTGCCAGGTCTTTGCCCACTCACTTAACCTATCTATATCCCTTTGTAGCCTCCTTATGTCCTCTTCACAAGTTACTTTCCTACCCATCTTTAATTGGGTGACCGCTTTGCAGAACACCTCCGCTCAGTCCGAAAGCATGACCCCGAGCTTCCGGTTGCTCGCCATTTCACACACACCCCCCCCTGCTCTCATGCTCACATTTCTGTCCTTGGCCTGCTGCAGTGTTCCAGTGAACATCAACGCAAGCTCGAGGAACAGCACCTGATCTTTCGATTAGGCACACTACAGCCTGCTGGACTGAACATTGAGTTCAATAACTTCAGAGCATGACTGGCCTTTTTTTCATATTTTTCTATTTTTTTTATTATTTCAATTTTATTTTTTAACTATGTGCCTGTTTTTTTTTTCATGTAGTCAGAGCTGCTCATTATTCTGCCATTAACACTCTCTCTGGACTAATGCGTTGTCTTTCAACACAAGCATTAACACTCGCTTTGCCTTTGTCCCAGGACAGCTTTGTTATGTCATCTCTCCTGCCCTCTGCCCTATCACACACCTCCCCCTTTAGTTCTCTTCCCCACCAAACACAACCCCCCCCCCCACCCCCACCTTCATTTGCTTAACACCTAATTCTTTTCTAACCTTTGCCAGTTCTGATGAAGGGTCACTGACCCTGAAACGTTAACTCTGCTTCTCCATCCACAGATGCTGCCAGACCTGCTGCGTATTTCCAGCACTTTCTGTTTTTATTTCCGATTTCCAGCATCTGCAGCATTTTGCTTTTATTTCTTCGACCTATTTGACAGGGGGAGACGCTGGCGCAGAGGTAATCTCACTGAGCTAGTAATCTAGCGGCCCGGGCTCATGTCCTGAGGACAGGGGTTCAAATCCCACTGTGGCAACTTGTGGAATTTCAAATCAATAAATTCAAGCAATTAATAAAAATTAAAAGCTCGTCTTGTTAATGGTTCTGTGACGCTATCATTGCTTGCTGTCTTAACCCATCTGGTTCACTAATGTTTTCAGCCACTCAGTTGTCAAGGGCAAATAGGGAGGGGCCCACAAATCCTGGGCTTGCCAGGGACGCCCATTAGAATTAGAATTAGAACATTACAGCGCAGTACAGGCCCTTCGGCCCTCGATGTTGCGCCGACCTGTGAAACCATCTGACCTACACTATTCCATTTTCATCCATATGTCTATCCAATGACCACTTAAATGCCCTTAAAGTTGGCGAGTCCACTACTGCTGCAGGCAGGGCGTTCCACGCCCCTACTACTCTCTGAGTAAAGAAACTACCTCTAACATCTGTCCTATATCTTTCACCCCTCAACTTAAAGCTATGTCCCCTCGTGTTTGCCATCATCATCCAAGGAAAAAGACTCTCACTATCCACCCTATCTAACCCTCTGATTATCTTATATGTCTCTATTAAGTCACCTCTCCTCCTCCTTCTCTCTAACGAAAACAACCCCAAGTCCCTCAGCCTTTCCTTGTAAGACCTTCCCTCCATACCAGGCAACATCCTAGTAAATCTCCTCTGCACCCTTTCCAAAGCTTCCACATCCTTCCTATAATGCGGTGACCAGAACTGCACGCAATACTCAAGGTGCGGTCTCACCAGAGTTTTGTACAGCTGCAGCATGACCTCGTGGCTCCGAAACTCGATCCCCCTACTAATAAAAGCTAACACACCATTTGCCTTCTTAACAGCCCTATTAACCTGGGTAGCAACTTTCAGGGATTTATGTACCTGGACACCAAGATCTCTCTGCTCATCTACACGACCAAGAATCTTCCCATTAGCCCAGTACTCTGCATTCCTGTTACTCCTTCCAAAGTGAATCACCTCGCACTTTTCCGCATTAAACTCCATTTGCCATCTCTCAGCCCAGCTCTGCAGCCTATCTATGTCCCTCTGTAACCTACAACATCCTTCGGCACTATCCACAACTCCACCGACCTTAGTGTCATCCGCAAATTTACTAACCCACCCTTCTACACCCTCATCCAGGTCATTTATAAAAATGACAAACAGCAGTGGCCCCAAAACAGAACCTTGCGGTCCACCACTAGTAACTAAACTCCAGGATGAACATTTGCCATCAACCACCACCCTCTGGTGGTAACATGGACACCCACCATGTCCCAGGAAAGAGTCTAAAAGAGAACATGAAGCCACGAGGGCAGATTGGAACTTGGTTTTGATGCCCTTGTCTAAAAGTCAGCACCTCGGACAATGCAGCACTCACCTTGGTACATCAGCTTCCATTGTTGTGCCCAAGTATGGCATCAGGACTTGAACCTGCAGCCTCACTCGGAGGTGAATGCGACACAGCTGAGGGGCATGAGACTGAGCCCAGACTAGGTGCGTGCTTCCCTGCCCGCTTACTACTGAAACACTCAGTCCCACTCCAAGCCCTCTCTCTCTCCTTGGCCGCCTAAATTATTCCATCGTTTTTGCAAACCTCTGGCCTCAACAAGGACGGTACCAGGAGTTCTGACTTTCAGCAAAGACTGGGGAGTTAGGTTTTTTTTGGCCCTTGAAAGGGGAAGGCTGAAGGCGGCCTTTGAAACGGTGAAGGGGTTTGATCGGATTTATGTTTCTCTTTAATTCTTTCACGCCTTTACCCTGTGAGGGATGAGAATGTGGAACCACGGGGAGTGGCTGAGATGAACAGACGCTGTTAAGGAGAAGCTGGACAAACACAGGAGGGAGAAAGGAATAGAAGGATGTGTTGATTGGGGGAAGATGCTGAGGAGGTGGGAGGAGGCCTGTGTGGGCACCAGCACAGGGCAGCTGGGCCGAATGGCCTGTTCCTGTGTTTAGACTCAATATTATTCCAGGAGAGGGGTGGGCACAGAAAATGGAGGAATGCTTTTCTGCTGACAGGTTGCAGGATTTCACCATTTCCTGAAGAAACTGTCGGCTTCCTTTTAGTGTCCCAACGACCGGGTGGGTCCAGACGGAGCTGACTGCTGCTGGATCCAGGAAGTGTCGAAGAGGTCACCGGCCACAACAGCTGGAGCGCCAACCCCTGCCCCCGGGGTCCCAGTGAGAATCGGTGAGTCTACAGCGCTTCGCAATTAACTACTACCCACTCCCCACCTCCCCCTCCCCACCATGACGAGCGGGAAGAGGGTGAGGATTTAAATACGGGCGATGTCACCCCAATGTGGGCGCCCGCACACGCTCCCACTGCCTCTTCAAACAGCAGATACAGGGGATTCCCAGAGCTCCACCAGGGAGAGGCAGGAGGCAGTTCACTGATGCCTTTCTCCAGGTTCAATGTATCGGGGTGGGGGGGGGGGGGGGTCGAGAAGCCCGGTGGGGAGAGGGGATCAGGAGCTGCTGCATTTCCCCTTGTGGGCCAAGAGGGGCAGAGGGTGCTTCGGCCGACCCGCCAGGCCGACGAGGAAGGATTTATCCTGCTCCCAACGCTGATCGTGGCCTCTCGCTCGTCTTGCCCCACCCTGGGATATAATTGCAGAAGTGTCTCTCTCCCTCCAGCCCCACAGCCCTCTCTCTCACTCCCTCTCTCTCACTCCCTCTCTCTCCCTCCAGCCCCACAGCCCTCTCTCTCACTCCCTCTCTCTCACTCCCTCTCTCTCCCTCCAGCCCCACAGCCCTCTCTCTCACTCCCTCTCTCTCACTCCCTCTCTCTCCCTCCAGCCCCAACGCTCTCTCACTCCCTCTCTCTCCCTCCAGCCCCACAATCCCTCTCTCTCACTCCCTCTCTCTCTCTCCAGCCCCAACGCTCTCTCACTCCCTCTCTCTCCCTCCAGCCCCACAGCCCTCTCTCTCACTCCCTCTCTCTCTCTCCAGCCCCAACCCTCTCTCACTCCCTCTCTCTCCCTCCAGCCCCACTGCTCTCTCACTCACTCTCTCCCACCCTCCAGCTCCACAGCTCTCTCACTCCCTCTCTCTCCCTCCAGCCCCACAGCTCTCTCACTCCCTCTCTCTCCCTCCAGCCCCACAGCCCTCTCACTCACTCTCTCCCACCCTCCAGCCCTACAGCTCTCTCACTCTCTCTCTCCCACCCTCCAGCACCAATGACTCCTCTCTCTCTCTCCAGCCCCACAGCCCTCTCACTCTCTCTCCCACCCTCCAGCCCCAACGCTCTCTCACTCCCTCCAGCCCCACAGCTCTCTCACTCCCTCTCTCTCCCTCTAGACCCACAGCTCTCTCACTCCCTCTCCCACACTCCAGCCCCACCGCCCTCTCACTCACTCTCTCACACCCTCCAGCCCTGATGCTCTCTCACTCTCTCTCTCCCACCCTCCAGCACCAATGACTCCTCTCTCTTACTCCCTCCAGCCCCACAGCCCTCTCTCTCACTCCCTCTCTCTCTCTCCAGCCCCAACGCTCTCTCACTCCCTCTCTCTCCCTCCAGCCCCACAGCCCTCTCTCTCACTCCCTCTCTCTCCCTCCAGCCCCACAACCCTCACACCCTCTCTCTCCCTCCAGCCCCACAGCTTTCTCCCTCCAGCCCCACAGCCCTCTCACTCATTTTCTCCCATCCTCCAGCCCCAACGCTCTCTCACTCCGTCTCTCTCCCTCCAGCCCCACAACCCTCTCTCTCACTTCCTCTCTCTCTCTCCAGCCCCAACGCTCTCTCACTCCCTCTCTCTCCCTCCAGCCCCACAGCCCTCTCTCTCACTCCCTCTCTCTCCCTCCAGCCCCACAGCCCTCTCTCTCACTCCCTCTCTCTCCCTCCAGCCCCACAGCCCTCTCACTCCCTCTCTCTCCCTCCAGCCCCACAGCCCTCTCACTAACTCCCTCTCTCTCCCTCCAGCCCCACAGCCCTCTCACTCCCTCTCTCTCTCTCTCCAGCCCCAATGCTCTCTCACTCCCTCTCTCTCCCTCCAGCCCCACAGCTCTCTCACTCACTCTCTCCCACCCTCCAGCCCCACAGCTCTCTCACTCCCTCTCTCTCCCTCCAGCCCCACAGCCCTCTCACTCACTCTCTCCCACCCTCCAGCCCCAACGCTCTCTCACTCCCTCTCTCCCTCCAGCCCCTCAGCCCTCTCACTCACTCTCTCCCACCCTCCAGCCCTGATGCTCTCTCACTCTCTCTCTCCCACCCTCCAGCACCAATGACTCCTCTCTCTCTCTCTCTCTCTCCAGCCCCACAGCCCTCTCACTCCCTCTCTCTCTGTCCAGCCCCACAGCTCTCTCACTCACTCTCTCCCACCCTCCAGCCCTACAGCTCTCTCCCTCTCTCTCCCTCCAGCCCCACAGCCCTCTCACTCACTCTCTCCCACCCTCCAGCCCCAACGCTCTCTCACTCCCTCTCTCCCTCCAGCCCCACAGCTCTCTCACTCCCTCTCTCTCCCTCCAGCCCCACAGCCCTCTCACCCACTCTCTCCCACCCTCCAGCCCTGATGCTCTCTCACTCTCTCTCTCCCACCCTCCAGCACCAATGACTCCTCTCTCTCTCTCTCTCCAGCCCCATAGCCCTCTCACTCACTCTCTCCCACCCTCCAGCCCCAACACTCTCTCACTCCCTCCAGCCCCACAGCCCTCTCACTCACTCTCTCACACCCTCCAGCCCTGATGCTCTCTCACTCTCTCTCTCCCACCCTCCAGCACCAATAACTCCTCTCTCTCACTCCCTCCAGCCCCACAGCCCTCTCTCTCACTCCCTCTCTCTCTCTCCAGCCCCAACGCTCTCTCACTCCCTCTCTCTCCCTCCAGCCCCACAGCCCTCTCTCTCACTCCCTCTCTCTCCCTCCAGCCCCACAACCCTCTCACTCCCTCTCTCTCTCTCAAGCCCCACAGCCCTCTCACTAACTCCCTCTCTCTCCCTCCAGCCCCACAGCCCTCTCACTCCCTCTCTCTCTCTCTCCAGCCCCAACGCTCTCTCACTCCGTCTCTCTCCCTCCAGCCCCACAGCTCTCTCACTCACTCTCTCCCACCCTCCAGCCCCACAGCTCTCTCACTCCCTCTCTCTCCCTCCAGCCCCACTGCCCTCTCACTCACTCTCTCCCACCCTCCAGCCCCAACGCTCTCTCACTCCCTCTCTCTCCCTCCAGCCCCACGGCTCTCTCACTCCCTCTCTCTCCCTCCAGCCCCACAGCCCTCTCACTCACTCTCTCCCACCCTCCAGCCCTGATGCTCTCTCACTCTCTCTCTCCCACCCTCCAGCACCAATGACTCCTCACTCTCTCTCTCTCCAGCCCCACAGCCCTCTCACTCACTCTCTCCCACCCTCCAGCCCCAATGCTCTCTCACTCCCTCTCTCCCTCCAGCCCCACAGCTCTCTCACTCGCTCTCTCCCACCCTCCAGCCCCACAGCTCTCTCACTCCCTCTCTCCCTCCAGCCCCACAGCTCTCTCACTCCCTCTCTCTCCCTCCAGCTCCACAGCTCTCTCACTCCCTCTCCCACCCTCCAGCCCTGATGCTCTCTCACTCCCTCCAGCCCCACAGCCCTCTCACTCACTCTCTCCCACCTTCCAGCGCCAACGCTCTCTCACTCCCTCTCTCCCTCCAGCCCCACAGCTCTCTCACTCACTCTCTCCCACCCTCCAGCCCCAACGCTCTCTCACTCCCTCCAGCCCCACAGCTCTCTCACTCCCTCTCTCTCCCTCCAGCCCTGATGCTCTCTCACTCTCTCTCTCCCACCCTCCAGCACCAATGACTCCTCTCTCTCACTCCCTCCAGCCCCACAGCCCTCTCTCTCACTCCCTCTCTCTCTCTCCAGCCCCAACGCTCTCTCACTCCCTCTCTCTCCCTCCAGCTCCACGGCTCTCTCACTCCCTCTCCCACCCTCCAGCCCCGATGCCCTCTCACTCACTCTCTCACACCCTCCAGCCCTGATGCTCTCTCTCTCTCCCACCCTCCAGCGCCAATGACTCCTCTCTCTCTTTCACTCGAGCCCCACTGCCCCCCCTCACTCTCTCTCTCCCACCCTCCAGCTCCAATGATTCCTCTCTCTCTCTCCAGCCCCACTGCCCCACCTCTCTCTCTCTCTCTCTGCAGCCCCAGTGCCCTCTCGCTCACTCTCTCCCACCCTCCAGCCCTACAGCTCTCTCCCTCTCTCTCCCTCCAGCCCCACAGCCCTCTCACTCACTCTCTCCCACCCTCCAGCCCCAACGCTCTCTCACTCCCTCTCTCCCTCCAGCCCCACAGCTCTCTCACTCCCTCCAGCCCCACAGCTCTCTCACTCCCTCTCTCTCCCTCCAGCCCCACAGCTCTCTCACTCCCTCGCCCACCCTCCAGCCCCACAGCCCTCTCACTCACTCTCTCACACCCTCCAGCCCTGATGCTCTCTCACTCTCTCTCTCCCACCCTCCAGCACCAATGACTCCTCTCTCTCACTCCCTCCAGCCCCACAGCCCTCTCTCTCACTCCCTCTCTCTCTCTCCAGCCCCACAACCCTCTCACTCCCTCTCTCTCCCTCAAGCCCCACAGCCCTCTCACTAACTCCCTCTCTCTCCCTCCAGCCCCACAGCCCTCTCACTCCCTCTCTCTCTCTCTCCAGCCCCAACGCTCTCTCACTCTGTCTCTCTCCCTCCAGCCCCACAGCTCTCTCACTCACTCTCTCCCACCCTCCAGCCCCACAGCTCTCTCACTCCCTCTCTCTCCCTCCAGCCCCACTGCCCTCTCACTCACTCTCTCCCACCCTCCAGCCCCAACGCTCTCTCACTCCCTCTCTCTCCCTCCAGCCCCACGGCTCTCTCACTCCCTCTCTCTCCCTCCAGCCCCACAGCCCTCTCACTCACTCTCTCCCACCCTCCAGCCCCACAGCTCTCTCACTCACTCTCTCCCACCCTCCAGCCCCACAGCTCTCTCACTCCCTCTCTCCCTCCAGCCCCACAGCTCTCTCACTCCCTCTCTCTCCCTCCAGCTCCACAGCTCTCTCACTCCCTCTCCCACCCTCCAGCCCTGATGCTCTCTCCCACCCTCCAGCCCCAACGCTCTCTCACTCCCTCCAGCTCCACAGCTCTCTCACTCCCTCTCCCACCCTCCAGCCCTGATGCTCTCTCACTCTCTCTCTCCCTCCAGCCCCACAGCTCTCTCACTCCCTCTCCCACCCTCCAGCCCCACAGCCCTCTCACTCACTCTCTCACACCCTCCAGCCCTGATGCTCTCTCACTCTCTCTCTCCCACCCTCCAGCACCAATGACTCCTCTCTCTCACTCCCTCCAGCCCCACAGCCCTCTCTCTCACTCCCTCTCTCTCTCTCCAGCCCCAACGCTCTCTCACTCCCTCTCTCTCCCTCCAGCTCCACGGCTCTCTCACTCCCTCTCCCACCCTCCAGCCCCGATGCCCTCTCACTCACTCTCTCACACCCTCCAGCCCTGATGCTCTCTCTCTCTCTCTCCCACCCTCCAGCGCCAATGACTCCTCTCTCTCTTTCACTCCAGCCCCACTGCCCCCCCTCACTCTCTCTCTCCCACCCTCCAGCTCCAATGACTCCTCTCTCTCTCTCCAGCCCCACTGCCCCACCTCTCTCTCTCTCTCTCTGCAGCCCCAGTGCCCTCTCGCTCACTCTCTCCCACCCTCCAGCCCTACAGCTCTCTCCCTCTCTCTCCCTCCAGCCCCACAGCCCTCTCACTCACTCTCTCCCACCCTCCAGCCCAACGCTCTCACTCCCTCTCTCCCTCCAGCCCCACAGCTCTCTCACTCCCTCCAGCCCCACAGCTCTCTCACTCCCTCTCTCTCCCTCCAGCCCCACAGCTCTCTCACTCCCTCGCCCACCCTCCAGCCCCACAGCCCTCTCACTCACTCTCTCACACCCTCCAGCCCTGATGCTCTCTCACTCTCTCTCTCCCACCCTCCAGCACCAATGACTCCTCTCTCTCACTCCCTCCAGCCCCACAGCCCTCTCTCTCACTCCCTCTCTCTCTCTCCAGCCCCAACGCTCTCTCACTCCCTCTCTCTCCCTCCAGCCCCACAGCCCTCTCTCTCACTCCCTCTCTCTCCCTCCAGCCCGACAGCCCTCTCTCTCACTCCCTCTCTCTCTCTCCAGCCCCAACGCTCTCTCACTCCCTCTCTCTCCCTCCAGCCCCACAGCCCTCTCTCTCACTCCCTCTCTCTCCCTCCAGCCCCACAACCCTCTCACTCCCTCTCTCTCCCTCCAGCCCCACAGCCCTCTCTCTCACTCCCTCTCTCTCCCTCCAGCCCCCACAACCCTCTCACTCCCTCTCTCTCCCTCAAGCCCCACAGCCCTCTCACTAACTCCCTCTCTCTCCCTCCAGCCCCACAGCCCTCTCACTCACTCTCTCACACCCTCCAGCCCTGATGCTCTCTCACTCTCTCTCTCCCACCCTCCAGCACCAATAACTCCTCTCTCTCACTCCCTCCATCCCCACAGCCCTCTCTCTCACTCCCTCTCTCTCTCTCCAGCCCCAACGCTCTCTCACTCCCTCTCTCTCCCTCCAGCCCCACAGCCCTCTGTCTCACTCCCTCTCTCTCCCTCCAGCCCCACAACCCTCTCACTCCCTCTCTCTCCCTCAAGCCCCAAAGCCCTCTCACTAACTCCCTCTCTCTCCCTCCAGCCCCAACGCTCTCTCACTCCGTCTCTCGCCCTCCAGCCCCACAGCTCTCTCACTCACTCTCTCCCACCCTCCAGCCCCACAGCTCTCTCACCCCCTCTCTCTCCCTCCAGCCCCACTGCCCTCTCACTCACTCTCTCCCACCCTCCAGCCCCAACGCTCTCTCACTCCCTCTCTCTCCCTCCAGCCCCACGGCTCTCTCACTCCCTCTCTCTCCCTCCAGCCCCACAGCCCTCTCACTCACTCTCTCCCACCCTCCAGCCCTGATGCTCTCTCACTCTCTCTCTCCCACCCTCCAGCACCAATGACTCCTCACTCTCTCTCTCTCCAGCCCCACAGCCCTCTCACTCACTCTCTCCCACCCTCCAGCCCCAACGCTCTCTCACTCCCTCTCTCCCTCCAGCCCCACAGCTCTCTCACTCACTCTCTCCCACCCTCCAGCCCCACAGCTCTCTCACTCCCTCTCTCCCTCCAGCCCCACAGCTCTCTCACTCCCTCTCTCTCCCTCCAGCTCCACAGCTCTCTCACTCCCTCTCCCACCCTCCAGCCCTGATGCTCTCTCACTCCCTCCAGCCCCACAGCCCTCTCACTCACTCTCTCCCACCCTCCAGCGCCAACGCTCTCTCACTCCCTCTCTCCCTCCAGCCCCACAGCTCTCTCACTCCCTCCAGCCCCACAGCCCTCTCACTCACTCTCTCCCACCCTCCAGCCCCAACGCTCTCTCACTCCCTCCAGCCCCACAGCTCTCTCACTCCCTCTCTCTCCCTCCAGCCCCACAGCTCTCTCACTCCCTCTCCCACCCTCCAGCCCCACAGCCCTCTCACTCACTCTCTCACACCCTCCAGCCCTGATGCTCTCTCACTCTCTCTCTCCCACCCTCCAGCACCAATGACTCCTCTCTCTCACTCCCTCCAGCCCCACAGCCCTCTCTCTCACTCGCTCTCTCTCTCACCAGCCCCAACGCTCTCTCACTCCCTCTCTCTCCCTCCAGCTCCACGGCTCTCTCACTCCCTCTCCCACCCTCCAGCCCCGATGCCCTCTCACTCACTCTCTCACACCCTCCAGCCCTGATGCTCTCTCTCTCTCTCTCCCACCCTCCAGCGCCAATGGCTCCTCTCTCTCTTTCACTCCAGCCCCACTGCCCCCCCTCACTCTCTCTCTCCCACCCTCCAGCTCCAATGATTCCTCTCTCTCTCTCCAGCCCCACAGCCCTCTCACTCTCTCTCTCCCACCCTCCAGCACCAATGACTCCTCTCTCTCTCTCCAGCCCCACTGCCCCACCTCTCTCTCTCTCTCTGCAGCCCCAGTGCCCTCTCGCTCACTCTCTCCCACCCTCCAGCCCTACAGCTCTCTCCCTCCAGCCCCACAGCCCTCTCACTCACTCTCTCCCACCCTCCAGCCCCAACGCTCTCTCACTCCCTCTCTCCCTCCAGCCCCACAGCTCTCTCACTCCCTCCAGCCCCACAGCTCTCTCACTCCCTCTCTCTCCCTCCAGCCCCACAGCTCTCTCACTCCCTCGCCCACCCTCCAGCCCCACAGCCCTCTCACTCACTCTCTCACACCCTCCAGCCCTGATGCTCTCTCACTCTCTCTCTCCCACCCTCCAGCACCAATGACTCCTCTCTCTCACTCCCTCCAGCCCCACAGCCCTCTCTCTCACTCCCTCTCTCTCTCTCCAGCCCCAACGCTCTCTCACTCCCTCTCTCTCCCTCCAGCCCCACAGCCCTCTCTCTCACTCCCTCTCTCTCCCTCCAGCCCCACAACCCTCTCACTCCCTCTCTCTCCCTCAAGCCCCACAGCCCTCTCACTAACTCCCTCTCTCTCCCTCCAGCCCCACAGCCCTCTCACTCCCTCTCTCTCTTTCTCCAGCCCCAACGCTCTCTCACTCCGTCTCTCACCCTCCAGCCCCACAGCTCTCTCACTCACTCTCTCCCACCCTCCAGCCCCACAGCTCTCTCACTCCCTCTCTCTCCCTCCAGCCCCACTGCCCTCTCACTCACTCTCTCCCACCCTCCAGCCCTACAGCTCTCTCCCTCCAGCCCCACAGCCCTCTCACTCACTCTCTCCCACCCTCCAGCCCCACAGCTCTCTCCCTCCCTCTCTCCCTCCAGCCCCACAGCTCTCTCACTCCCTCTCTCTCCCTCCGGCTCCACAGCTCTCTCACTCCCTCTCCCACCCTCCAGCCCTGATGCTCTCACTCTCTCTCTCCCACCCTCCAGCACCAATGACTCCTCTCTCTCTCTCTCCAGCCTCACAGCCCTCTCACTCACTCTCTCCCACCCTCCAGCCCCAACGCTCTCTCACTCCCTCCAGCCCCACAGCTCTCTCACTCCCTCTCTCTCCCTCCAGCCCCACAGCTCTCTCACTCCCTCTCCCACCCTCCAACCCCACAGCCCTCTCACTCACTCTCTCACACCCTCCAGCCCTGATGCTCTCTCACTCTCTCTCTCCCACCCTCCAGCACCAATGACTCCTCTCTCTCACTCCCTCCAGCCCCACAGCCCTCTCTCTCACTCCCTCTCTCTCCAGCCCCAACGCTCTCTCACTCCCTCTCTCTCCCTCCAGCCCCACAGCCCTCTCTCTCACTCCCTCTCTCTCCCTCCAGCCCCACAACCCTCTCACTCCCTCTCTCTCCCTCAAGCCCCACAGCCCTCTCACTAACTCCCTCTCTCTCCCTCCAGACCCACAGTCCTCTCACTCCCTCTCTCTCCCTCCAGCCCCACTGCCCTCTCACTCACTCTCTCCCACCCTCCAGCCCCACAGCTCTCTCACTCCCTCTCTCTCCCTCCAGCCCCACTGCCCTCTCACACACTCTCTCCCACCCTCCAGCCCCAACGCTCTCTCACTCCCTCTCTCTCCCTCCAGCCCCACAGCTCTCTCACTCCCTCTCTCTCCCTCCAGCCCCACAGCCCTCTCACTCACTCTCTCCCACCCTCCAGCCCTGATGCTCTCTCACTCTCTCTCTCCCACCCTCCAGCACCAATGACTCCTCACTCTCTCTTTCTCCAGCCCCACAGCCCTCTCACTCACTCTCTCCCACCCTCCAGCCACAACGCTCTCTCACTCCCTCTCTCCCTCCAGCCCCACAGCTCTCTCACTCACTCTCTCCCACCCTCCAGCCCCACAGCTCTCTCACTCCCTCTCTCCCTCCAGCCCCACAGCTCTCTCACTCCCTCTCTCTCCCTCCAGCTCCACAGCTCTCTCACTCTCTCTCTCACCCTCCAGCCCCGATGCCCTCTCACTCACTCTCTCACACCCTCCAGCCCTGATACTCTCTCTCTCTCTCTCCCACCCTCCAGCGCCAATGACTCCTCCTTCTCTTTCACTCCAGCCCCACTGCCCCCCCTCACTCTCTCTCTCCCACCCTCCAGCTCCAATGATTCCTCTCTCTCTCTCCAGCCCCACAGCCCTCTCACTCTCTCTCTCCCACCCTCCAGCACCAATGACTCCTCTCTCTCTCTCCAGCCCCACTGCCCCACCTCTCTCTCTCTCTCTCTGCAGCCCCAGTGCCCTCTCGCTCTCTCTCCAGCCCCGATGCCCTCTCACTCCCTCTCTCACTCCAGACCCAGTGTTCTCTCTCTCTCTCTCCCTCCAGCCCCAATGTTCTCTCTCTCTCTCTCCCTCCAGCCCCAATGTTCTCTCTCTCTCTCCAGCCCCAATGTTATCTCTCTCTCTCTCCAGCCCCGATGCCCTCTCACTCCCTCTCTCTCTCTCCAGCCCCAATGTTCTCTCTCTCTCTCCCTCCAGCCCCGATGCCCTCTCACTCCCTCTCTCTCTCTCCAGCCCCAATGTTCTCTCTCTTTCTCTCCCTCCAGCCCCGATGCCCTCACTCCCTCTCTCCAGCCCCACTGCCCCCTCTCTCTTTCTCTCTCCAGCCCCGATACCCCACTCTCTCTCTCCAGCCTCGATGCCCTCTCTCTCTCTCTCTCTCTCCAGCTCCAATGCCCTCTCTCTCTCCCTCCCTCCAGCCCCAAAGCCCCCTCACTCTCTCTGCAGCCCAATGCCCTCTCTCTCTCCCTCCCTCCAGCCCCAAAGCCCCCTCTCTCTCTCGCTCCCTCCCTCCAGCCCCAAAGCCCCCTCTCTCTCTCTGCAGCCCAATGCCCTCTCTCTCATCCTCCCTCCAGCCCCATGGCCCCCTCTCTCTCTCTCCAGCCCCAATGTTCTCTCTCTATCTCACAATGCATGTGCTCCCTCTTCCCTCAACACTCATTCCCTCTCTCTCACTGTCCCTTTCACACTCTCCAACCCCCAAATTCCCTCTCTCTCTCGCCCCTCTAACTCTAACCGGACTGGGACGAGTTCTGGTCACTCTGCACTGTGAGGACAGGGTCCAGTTCTGGACACTCCACACTGTGAGGACTGGGTCCAGTTCTGGTCACTCTGCACTGCGAGGACTGGGTCCAGTTCTGGTCACTCTGCACTGTGAGGACTGAGTCCAGTTCTGGTCACTCCACACTTTGAGGACTGGGTCCAGTTCTGGTCACCCTGCCCCTTGGGGACTGGGTCCAGTTCTGGTCACTCTGCACCTTGGGGACAGGGTCCAGTTCTGGTCACTCCGCACTGTGAGGACTGGGTCCAGTTCTGGTCACTCTGCCTCTTGGGGACTGGATCCAGTTCTGGTCACTCTGCCCCTTGGGGACTGGGTCCAGTTCTGGTCACTCTGCCCCTTGGAGACTGGGTCAAGTTGTGGTCACTCTGCACTGTGAGGACAGGGTCCAGTTCTGGTCACTCTGCCCCTTGGGGACTGGGTCCAGTTCTGGTCACTCTGCACTGTGAGGACAGGGTCCAGTTCTGGTCACGCTGCACTGTGAGGACTGGGTCCAGTTCTGGTCACTCTGCACCTTGGGGACTGGATCCAGTTCTGGTCACTCTGCACTGTGAGGACAGGGTCCAGTTCTGGTCACTCTGCACCTTGGGGACTGAGTCCAGTTCTGGTCACTCTGCACTGTGAGGACAGGGTCCAGTTCTGGTCACTCTGCACCTTGGGGACTGAGTCCAGTTCTGGTCACTCTGCACTGTGAGGACAGGGTCCAGTTCTGGTCACTCTGCACTGAGGACTGGGTCCAGTTCTGGTCACTCCGCACTGCGAGGACTGGGTCCAGTTCTGGTCACTCTGCACTGTGAGGACAGGGTCCAGTTCTGGTCACTATGCACTGTGAGGACTGGGTCCAGTTCTGGTCATTCTGCACTGTGAGGACTGGGTCCAGTTCTGGTCACTCTGCACTGTGAGGACAGGGTCCAGTTCTGGTCACTATGCACTGTGAGGACTGGGTCCAGTTCTGGTCACTCTGCACCTTGGGGACTGGATCCAGTTCTGGTCACTCTGCACTGTGAGGACAGGGTCCAGTTCTGGTCACTCTGCACCTTGGGGACTGAGTCCAGTTCTGGTCACTCTGCACTGTGAGGACAGGGTCCAGTTCTGGTCACTCTGCACCTTGGGGACTGAGTCCAGTTCTGGTCACTCTGCACTGTGAGGACAGGGTCCAGTTCTGGTCACTCTGCACTGAGGACTGGGTCCAGTTCTGGTCACTCCGCACTGCGAGGACTGGGTCCAGTTCTGGTCACTCTGCACTGTGAGGACAGGGTCCAGTTCTGGTCACTATGCACTGTGAGGACTGGGTCCAGTTCTGGTCACTCTGCACTGTGAGGACTGGATCCAGTTCTGGTCACTCTGCCCCTTGGGGACTGAGTCCAGTTCTGGTCACTCTGCACTGTAGGGAATGGGTCCAGTTCTGGTCACTCTGCACTGTGAGGACAGGGTCCAGTTCTGGTCACTCTGCACCTTGGGGAATGAGTTCAGTTCTGATCACTCTGCACTGTGAGGACTGGGTCCAGTTCTGGTCACTCTGCACCTTGGGGACTGAGTCCAGTTCTGGTCACTCTGCACTGTGAGGACTGGATCCAGTTCTGGTCACTCTGCACTGTGAGGACAGGGTCCAGTTCTGGTCACTCTGCACCTTGGGGACTGGATCCAGTTCTGGTCACTCTGCACTGTGAGGACAGGGTCCAGTTCTGGTCACTCCGCACTGTGAGGACTGGATCCAGTTCTGGTCACTCCGCACTGTGAGGACTGGATCCAGTTCTGGTCACTTTGCACCTGAGGGACTGAGTCCAGTTCTGGTCACTCTGCACTGTGAAGACAGGGTCCAGTTCTGGTCACTCTGCACGTTGGGGACTGGATCCAGTTCTGGTCACTCTGCACCTTGGGGACTGAGTCCAGTTCTGGTCACTCTGCACCTTGGGGACAGGGTCCAGTTCTGGTCACTCTGCACCTTGGGGACTGAGTCCAGTTCTGGTCACTCTGCACCTTGGGGACAGGGTCCAGTTCTGGTCACTCTGCACCTTGGGGACTGAGTCCAGTTCTGGTCATTCTGCACCTTGGGGACAGGGTCCAGTTCTGGTCACTCTGCACCTTGGGGACTGGATCCAGTTCTGGTCACTCTGCACCTTGGGGACTGGGTCCAGTTCTGGTCACTCTGCACTGTGAGGACAGGATCCAGTTCTGGCCACTCCGCACTGTGAGGACTGGGTCCAGATCTGGTCACTCTGCACCTTGGGGACTGGGTCCAGTACTGGTCACTCTACACTGTGAGGACTGTGTCCAGTTCTGGTCACTCTGCACCTTGAGGACTGAGTCCAGTTCTGGTCACTCTGCACCTTGAGGACTGAGTCCAGTTCTGGTCACTCTGCACCTTGGGGACTGGATCCAGTTCTGGTCACTCTGCACTGTGAGGACAGGGTCCAGTTCTGGTCACGCTGCACTGTGAGGACTGGGTCCAGTTCTGGTCACTCTGCACCTTGGGGACTGGATCCAGTTCTGGTCACTCTGCACTGTGAGGACAGGGTCCAGTTCTGGTCACTCTGCACCTTGGGGACTGAGTCCAGTTCTGGTCACTCTGCACTGTGAGGACAGGGTCCAGTTCTGGTCACTCTGCACCTTGGGGACTGAGTCCAGTTCTGGTCACTCTGCACTGTGAGGACAGGGTCCAGTTCTGGTCACTCTGCACCTTGGGGACTGGGTCCAGTTCTGGTCACTCGGCACTGTGAGGACTGGATCCAGTTCTGGTCACTCTGCACTGTGAGGACAGGGTCCAGTTCTGGTCACTCTGCACCTTGGGGACTGGGACCAGTTCTGGTCACTCTGCACTGTGAGGACAGGATCCAGTTCTGGCCACTCCGCACTGTGAGGACTGGGTCCAGATCTGGTCACTCTGCACCTTGGGGACTGTGTCCAGTACTGGTCACTCTACACTGTGAGGACTGTGTCCAGTTCTGGTCACTCTGCACCTTGAGGACTGAGTCCATTTCTGGTCACTCTGCACCTTGGGGACTGAGTCCAGTTCTGGTCACTCTGCACTGTGAGGACTGGGTCCAGTTCTGGTCACTCTGCACCTTGGGGACTGAGTCCAGTTCTGGTCACTCTGCACTGTGAGGACTGGGTCCAGCTCCGGTCACGCTGCACTGTGAGGACTGGGTCCAGTTCTGGTCACTCTGCACCTTGGGGACTGGATCCAGTTCTGGTCAGTCTGCACTGTGAGGACAGGGTCCAGTTCTGGTCACTCTGCACTGTGAGGACAGGGTCCAGTTCTGGTCACTCTGCACCTTGGGGACTGGATCCAGTGCTGGTCACTCTGCACTGTGAGGACAGGGTCCAGTTCTGGTCACTCTGCACCTTGGGGACTGAGTCCAGTTCTGGTCACTCTGCACTGTGAGGACAGGGTCCAGTTCTGGTCACTCCGCACTGTGAGGACTGGATCCAGTTCTGGTCGCTCCGCACTGTGAGGACTGGATCCAGTTCTGGTCACTCTGCACCTTGGGGACTAAGTCCAGTTCTGGTCACTCTGCACTGTGAGGACTGGGTCCAGTTCTGGTCACTCCGCACTGTGAGGACTGGATCCAGTTCTGGTCACTCTGCACTTTGAGGACAGGGTCCAGTTCTGGTCACTCTGCATCTTGGGGACTGAGTCCAGTTCTGGTCACTCTGCACTGTGAGGATTGGGTCCAGTACTGGTCACTCCGTACTGTGAAGACAGGGTCCAGTTCTTGTCACTCTGCACCTTGGGGACTGGATCCACTTCTGGTCACTCTGCACCTTGGGGACTGAGTCCAGTTCTGGTCACTCTGCACCTTGGGGACAGGGTCCAGTTCTGGTCACTCTGCACCTTGGGGACTGAGTCCAGTTCTGGTCACTCTGCACCTTGGGGACAGGGTCCAGTTCTGGTCACTCTGCACCTTGGGGACTGAGTCCAGTTCTGATCACTCTGCACCTTGGGGACAGGGTCCAGTTCTGGTCACTCTGCACCTTGGGGACTGGATCCAGTTCTGGTCACTCTGCACCTTGGGGACTGGGTCCAGTTCTGGTCACTCTGCACCTTGGGGACTGGGTCCAGTTCTGGTCACTCTGCACCTTGGGGACTGAGTCCAGTTCTGGTCACTCTGCACCTTGGGGACTGAGTCCAGTTCTGGTCACTCTGCACCTTGGGGACAGGGTCCAGTTCTGGTCACTCTGCACCTTGGGGACTGAGTCCAGTTCTGGTCACTCTGCACCTTGGGGACAGGGTCCAGTTCTGGTCACTCTGCACCTTGGGGACTGAGTCCAGTTCTGGTCACTCTGCACCTTGGGGACAGGGTCCAGTTCTGGTCACTCTGCACTGTGAGGACTAGGTCCAGTTCTGGTCACTCTGCACCTTGGGGACTGAGTCCAGTTCTGGTCACTCTGCACTGTGAGGACAGGGTCCAGTTCTGGTCACTGTGCACTGTGAGGACTGGGTCCAGTTCTGGTCACTATGCACTGTGAGGACTGGGTCCAGTTCTGGTCATTCTGCACTGTGAGGACTGGGTCCAGTTCTGGTCACTCTGCACTGTGAGGACTGGATCCAGTTCTGGTCACTCTGCCCCTTGGGGACTGAGTCCAGTTCTGGTCACTCTGCACTGTAGGGAATGGGTCCAGTTCTGGTCACTCTGCACTGTGAGGACAGGGTCCAGTTCTGGTCACTCTGCACCTTGGGGAATGAGTTCAGTTCTGATCACTCTGCACTGTGAGGACTGGGTCCAGTTCTGGTCACTCTGCACCTTGGGGACTGAGTCCAGTTCTGGTCACTCTGCACTGTGAGGACTGGATCCAGTTCTGGTCACTCTGCACTGTGAGGACAGGGTCCAGTTCTGGTCACTCTGCACCTTGGGGACTGGATCCAGTTCTGGTCACTCTGCACTGTGAGGACAGGGTCCAGTTCTGGTCACTCCGCACTGTGAGGACTGGATCCAGTTCTGGTCACTCCGCACTGTGAGGACTGGATCCAGTTCTGGTCACTTTGCACCTGAGGGACTGAGTCCAGTTCTGGTCACTCTGCACTGTGAAGACAGGGTCCAGTTCTGGTCACTCTGCACGTTGGGGACTGGATCCAGTTCTGGTCACTCTGCACCTTGGGGACTGAGTCCAGTTCTGGTCACTCTGCACCTTGGGGACTGAGTCCAGTTCTGGTCACTCTGCACCTTGGGGACAGGGTCCAGTTCTGGTCACTCTGCACCTTGGGGACTGAGTCCAGTTCTGGTCACTCTGCACCTTGGGGACAGGGTCCAGTTCTGGTCACTCTGCACCTTGGGGACTGAGTCCAGTTCTGGTCATTCTGCACCTTGGGGACAGGGTCCAGTTCTGGTCACTCTGCACCTTGGGGACTGGATCCAGTTCTGGTCACTCTGCACCTTGGGGACTGGGTCCAGTTCTGGTCACTCTGCACCTTGGGGACTGGGACCAGTTCTGGTCACTCTGCACTGTGAGGACAGGATCCAGTTCTGGTCACTCCGCACTGTGAGGACTGGGTCCAGATCTGGTCACTCTGCACCTTGGGGACTGGGTCCAGTACTGGTCACTCTACACTGTGAGGACTGTGTCCAGTTCTGGTCACTCTGCACCTTGAGGACTGAGTCCAGTTCTGGTCACTCTGCACCTTGAGGACTGAGTCCAGTTCTGGTCACTCTGCACCTTGGGGACTGGATCCAGTTCTGGTCACTCTGCACTGTGAGGACAGGGTCCAGTTCTGGTCACGCTGCACTGTGAGGACTGGGTCCAGTTCTGGTCACTCTGCACCTTGGGGACTGGATCCAGTTCTGGTCACTCTGCACTGTGAGGACAGGGTCCAGTTCTGGTCACTCTGCACCTTGGGGACTGAGTCCAGTTCTGGTCACTCTGCACTGTGAGGACTGGGTCCAGTTCTGGTCACTCTGCACTGTGAGGACAGGGTCCAGTTCTGGTCACTCTGCACCTTGGGGACTGGGACCAGTTCTGGTCACTCTGCACTGTGAGGACAGGATCCAGTTCTGGCCACTCCGCACTGTGAGGACTGGGTCCAGATCTGGTCACTCTGCACCTTGGGGACTGTGTCCAGTACTGGTCACTCTACACTGTGAGGACTGTGTCCAGTTCTGGTCACTCTGCACCTTGAGGACTGAGTCCATTTCTGGTCACTCTGCACCTTGGGGACTGAGTCCAGTTCTGGTCACTCTGCACTGTGAGGACTGGGTCCAGTTCTGGTCACTCTGCACCTTGGGGACTGAGTCCATTTCTGGTCACTCTGCACCTTGGGGACTGAGTCCAGTTCTGGTCACTCTGCACTGTGAGGACTGGGTCCAGTTCTGGTCACTCTGCACCTTGGGGACTGAGTCCAGTTCTGGTCACTCTGCACTGTGAGGACTGGGTCCAGCTCCGGTCACGCTGCACTGTGAGGACTGGGTCCAGTTCTGGTCACTCTGCACCTTGGGGACTGGATCCAGTTCTGGTCAGTCTGCACTGTGAGGACAGGGTCCAGTTCTGGTCACTCTGCACTGTGAGGACAGGGTCCAGTTCTGGTCACTCTGCACCTTGGGGACTGGATCCAGTGCTGGTCACTCTGCACTGTGAGGACAGGGTCCAGTTCTGGTCACTCTGCACCTTGGGGACTGAGTCCAGTTCTGGTCACTCTGCACTGTGAGGACAGGGTCCAGTTCTGGTCACTCCGCACTGTGAGGACTGGATCCAGTTCTGGTCGCTCCGCACTGTGAGGACTGGATCCAGTTCTGGTCACTCTGCACCTTGGGGACTAAGTCCAGTTCTGGTCACTCTGCACTGTGAGGACTGGGTCCAGTTCTGGTCACTCCGCACTGTGAGGACTGGATCCAGTTCTGGTCACTCTGCACTTTGAGGACAGGGTCCAGTTCTGGTCACTCTGCATCTTGGGGACTGAGTCCAGTTCTGGTCACTCTGCACTGTGAGGATTGGGTCCAGTACTGGTCACTCCGTACTGTGAAGACAGGGTCCAGTTCTCGTCACTCTGCACCTTGGGGACTGGATCCACTTCTGGTCACTCTGCACCTTGGGGACTGAGTCCAGTTCTGGTCACTCTGCACCTTGGGGACAGGGTCCAGTTCTGGTCACTCTGCACCTTGGGGACTGAGTCCAGTTCTGGTCACTCTGCA
Source organism: Heterodontus francisci (assembly GCF_036365525.1). NCBI lineage: Eukaryota > Metazoa > Chordata > Chondrichthyes > Heterodontiformes > Heterodontidae > Heterodontus > Heterodontus francisci. The sequence continues at coordinate 15,111,819 of NC_090404.1, forward strand.
CCTTGGGGACAGGGTCCAGTTCTGGTCACTCTGCACCTTGGGGACTGAGTCCAGTTCTGATCACTCTGCACCTTGGGGACAGGGTCCAGTTCTGGTCACTCTGCACCTTGGGGACTGGATCCAGTTCTGGTCACTCTGCACCTTGGGGACTGGGTCCAGTTCTGGTCACTCTGCACCTTGGGGACTGGGTCCAGTTCTGGTCACTCTGCACCTTGGGGACTGAGTCCAGTTCTGGTCACTCTGCACCTTGGGGACTGAGTCCAGTTCTGGTCACTCTGCACCTTGGGGACAGGGTCCAGTTCTGGTCACTCTGCACCTTGGGGACTGAGTCCAGTTCTGGTCACTCTGCACCTTGGGGACAGGGTCCAGTTCTGGTCACTCTGCACCTTGGGGACTGAGTCCAGTTCTGGTCACTCTGCACCTTGGGGACAGGGTCCAGTTCTGGTCACTCTGCACTGTGAGGACTAGGTCCAGTTCTGGTCACTCTGCACCTTGGGGACTGAGTCCAGTTCTGGTCACTCTGCACTGTGAGGACAGGGTCCAGTTCTGGTCACTGTGCACTGTGAGGACTGGGTCCAGTTCTGGTCACTCTGCACTGTGAGGACAGGGTCCAGTTCTGGTCACTCTGCACTGTGAGGACTGGGTCCAGTTCTGGTCACTCCGCACTGCGAGGACTGGGTCCAGTTCTGGTCACTCTGCACTGTGAGGACAGGGTCCAGTTCTGGTCACTCTGCACTGTGAGGACTGGGTCCAGTTCTGGTCACTCCGCACTGTGAGGACTGGGTCCAGTTCTGGTCACTCTGCACTGTGAGGACTGGGTCCAGTTCTGGTCACTCTGCACTGTGAGGACTGGGTCCAGTTCTGGTCACTCCGCACTGTGAGGACTGGATCCAGTTCTGGTCACTCTGCCCCTTGCGGACTGGGTCCAGTTCTGGTCACTCTGCACCTTGGGGACTGAGTCCAGTTCTGGTCACTCTGCACTGTGAGTACTGGGTCCAGTTCTGGTCACTCTGCACCTTGGGGACTGAGTCCAGTTCTGGTCACTCTGCACTGTGAGTACTGGGTCCAGTTCTGGTCACGCTGCACTGTGAGGACTGGGTCCAGTTCTGGTCACTCTGCACCTTGGGGACTGGATCCAGTTCTGGTCACTCTGCACTGTGAGGACAGGGTCCAGTTCTGGTCACTCCGCACTGTGCGGACTGGATCCAGTTCTGGTCATTCTGCACTGTGAGGACAGGGTCCAGTTCTGGTCACTCTGCATCTTGGGGACTGAGTCCAGTTCTGGTCACTCTGCACTGTGAGGACTGGGTACAGTACTGGTCACTCCGCACTGTGAAGACAGGGTCCAGTTCTGGTCACTCTGCACCTTGGGGGCTGGATCCAGTTCTGGTCACTCTGCACCTTGGGGAATGGGTCCAGTTCTGGTCACCCTGCACTGTGAGAACTGGGTCCAGTTCTGGTCGCTCTGCACCAGGAGTACAGGGTCCAGTTCTGGTCACTCTGCACCTTGGGGACTGGGTCCAGTTCTGGTCACTCTGCACTGTGAGGACAGGGTCCAGTTCTGGTCACTCTGCACCTTGGGGACTGAGTCCAGTTCTGGTCACTCTGCACCATGGGGACTGGGTCCAGTTCAGGTCACTCTGCACTGTGAGGACTAGATCCAGTTCTGGTCACTCCGCACTGTGAGGACTGAGTCCATTTCTGGTCACTCTGCACCTTGGGGACTGAGTCCAGTTCTGGTCACTCTGCACTGTGAGGACTGGGTCCAGTTCTGGTCACTCTGCACCTTGGGGACTGAGTCCATTTCTGGTCACTCTGCACCTTGGGGACTGAGTCCAGTTCTGGTCACTCTGCACTGTGAGGACTGGGTCCAGTTCTGGTCACTCTGCACCTTGGGGACTGAGTCCAGTTCTGGTCACTCTGCACTGTGAGGACTGGGTCCAGCTCCGGTCACGCTGCACTGTGAGGACTGGGTCCAGTTCTGGTCACTCTGCACCTTGGGGACTGGATCCAGTTCTGGTCAGTCTGCACTGTGAGGACAGGGTCCAGTTCTGGTCACTCTGCACTGTGAGGACAGGGTCCAGTTCTGGTCACTCTGCACCTTGGGGACTGGATCCAGTGCTGGTCACTCTGCACTGTGAGGACAGGGTCCAGTTCTGGTCACTCTGCACCTTGGGGACTGAGTCCAGTTCTGGTCACTCTGCACTGTGAGGACAGGGTCCAGTTCTGGTCACTCCGCACTGTGAGGACTGGATCCAGTTCTGGTCGCTCCGCACTGTGAGGACTGGATCCAGTTCTGGTCACTCTGCACCTTGGGGACTAAGTCCAGTTCTGGTCACTCTGCACTGTGAGGACTGGGTCCAGTTCTGGTCACTCCGCACTGTGAGGACTGGATCCAGTTCTGGTCACTCTGCACTTTGAGGACAGGGTCCAGTTCTGGTCACTCTGCATCTTGGGGACTGAGTCCAGTTCTGGTCACTCTGCACTGTGAGGATTGGGTCCAGTACTGGTCACTCCGTACTGTGAAGACAGGGTCCAGTTCTCGTCACTCTGCACCTTGGGGACTGGATCCACTTCTGGTCACTCTGCACCTTGGGGACTGAGTCCAGTTCTGGTCACTCTGCACCTTGGGGACAGGGTCCAGTTCTGGTCACTCTGCACCTTGGGGACTGAGTCCAGTTCTGGTCACTCTGCACCTTGGGGACAGGGTCCAGTTCTGGTCACTCTGCACCTTGGGGACTGAGTCCAGTTCTGATCACTCTGCACCTTGGGGACAGGGTCCAGTTCTGGTCACTCTGCACCTTGGGGACTGGATCCAGTTCTGGTCACTCTGCACCTTGGGGACTGGGTCCAGTTCTGGTCACTCTGCACCTTGGGGACTGGGTCCAGTTCTGGTCACTCTGCACCTTGGGGACTGAGTCCAGTTCTGGTCACTCTGCACCTTGGGGACTGAGTCCAGTTCTGGTCACTCTGCACCTTGGGGACAGGGTCCAGTTCTGGTCACTCTGCACCTTGGGGACTGAGTCCAGTTCTGGTCACTCTGCACCTTGGGGACAGGGTCCAGTTCTGGTCACTCTGCACCTTGGGGACTGAGTCCAGTTCTGGTCACTCTGCACCTTGGGGACAGGGTCCAGTTCTGGTCACTCTGCACTGTGAGGACTAGGTCCAGTTCTGGTCACTCTGCACCTTGGGGACTGAGTCCAGTTCTGGTCACTCTGCACTGTGAGGACAGGGTCCAGTTCTGGTCACTGTGCACTGTGAGGACTGGGTCCAGTTCTGGTCACTCTGCACTGTGAGGACAGGGTCCAGTTCTGGTCACTCTGCACTGTGAGGACTGGGTCCAGTTCTGGTCACTCCGCACTGCGAGGACTGGGTCCAGTTCTGGTCACTCTGCACTGTGAGGACAGGGTCCAGTTCTGGTCACTCTGCACTGTGAGGACTGGGTCCAGTTCTGGTCACTCCGCACTGTGAGGACTGGGTCCAGTTCTGGTCACTCTGCACTGTGAGGACTGGGTCCAGTTCTGGTCACTCTGCACTGTGAGGACTGGGTCCAGTTCTGGTCACTCCGCACTGTGAGGACTGGATCCAGTTCTGGTCACTCTGCCCCTTGCGGACTGTGTCCAGTTCTGGTCACTCTGCACCTTGGGGACTGAGTCCAGTTCTGGTCACTCTGCACTGTGAGTACTGGGTCCAGTTCTGGTCACTCTGCACCTTGGGGACTGAGTCCAGTTCTGGTCACTCTGCACTGTGAGTACTGGGTCCAGTTCTGGTCACGCTGCACTGTGAGGACTGGGTCCAGTTCTGGTCACTCTGCACCTTGGGGACTGGATCCAGTTCTGGTCACTCTGCACTGTGAGGACAGGGTCCAGTTCTGGTCACTCCGCACTGTGCGGACTGGATCCAGTTCTGGTCATTCTGCACTGTGAGGACAGGGTCCAGTTCTGGTCACTCTGCATCTTGGGGACTGAGTCCAGTTCTGGTCACTCTGCACTGTGAGGACTGGGTACAGTACTGGTCACTCCGCACTGTGAAGACAGGGTCCAGTTCTGGTCACTCTGCACCTTGGGGGCTGGATCCAGTTCTGGTCACTCTGCACCTTGGGGAATGGGTCCAGTTCTGGTCACCCTGCACTGTGAGAACTGGGTCCAGTTCTGGTCGCTCTGCACCAGGAGTACAGGGTCCAGTTCTGGTCACTCTGCACCTTGGGGACTGGGTCCAGTTCTGGTCACTCTGCACTGTGAGGACAGGGTCCAGTTCTGGTCACTCTGCACCTTGGGGACTGAGTCCAGTTCTGGTCACTCTGCACCATGGGGACTGGGTCCAGTTCAGGTCACTCTGCACTGTGAGGACTAGATCCAGTTCTGGTCACTCCGCACTGTGAGGACTGGGTCCATATCTGGTCACTCTGCACCTTGGGGACTGGGTCCAGTACTGGTCACTCTGCACTGTGAGGACTGTGTGCAGTTCTGGTCACTCTGCACCTTGAGGACTGAGTCCAATTCTGGTCACTCTGCACCTTGGGGACTGAGTCCAGTTCTGGTCACTCTGCACTGTGAGAACTCGGTCCTGTTCTGGTCACTCTGCACCTTGGGGACTGAGTCCAGTTCTGGTCAGTCTGCACCTTGGGGACTGAGTCCAGTTCTGGTCACTCTGCACCTTGGGGACAGGGTCCAGTTCTGGTCACTCTGCACCTTGGGGACTGAGTCCAGTTCTGGTCACTCTGCACTGTGAGGACTGGGTACAGTACTGGTCACTCCGCACTGTGAAGACAGGGTCCAGTTCTGGTCACTCTGCACCTTGGGGGCTGGATCCAGTTCTGGTCACTCTGCACCTTGGGGAATGGGTCCAGTTCTGGTCACCCTGCACTGTGAGAACTGGGTCCAGTTCTGGTCGCTCTGCACCAGGTGTACAGGGTCCAGTTCTGGTCACTCTGCACCTTGGGGACTGGGTCCAGTTCTGGTCACTCTGCACTGTGAGGACAGGGTCCAGTTCTGGTCACTCCGCACTGTGAGGACTGGGTCCAGTTCTGGTCACTCTGCACCTTGGGGACTGGGTCCAGTACTGGTCACTCTGCACCTTGGGGACTGGGTCCAGTACTGGTCACTCTGCACTGTGAGGACTGTGTCCAGTTCTGGTCACTCTGCACCTTGGGGACTGAGTCCAGTTCTGGTCACTCTGCACCTTGGGGACAGGGTCCAGTTCTGGTCACTCTGCACCTTGGGGACTGAGTCCGGTTCTGGTCACTCTGCACCTTGAGGACTGAGTCCAGTTCTGGGCACTCTACACTGTGAGGACTGGGTCCAGTACTGGTCACTCTGCACCTTGGGGACTGGGTCCAGTACTGGTCACTCTGCACTGTGAGGACTGTGTCCAGTTCTGGTCACTCTGCACCTTGAGGACTGAGTCCAGTTCTGGTCACTCTGCACCTTGGGGACTGAGTCCAGTTCTCGTCACTCTGCACCTTGGGGACAGGGTCCAGTTCTGGTCACTCTGCACCTTGGGGACTGAGTCCAGTTCTGGTCACTCTGCACCTTGGGGACAGGGTCCAGTTCTGGTCACTCTGCACCTTGGGGACTGAGTCCAGTTCTGGTCACTCTGCACCTTGGGGACTGGGTCCAGTTCTGGTCACTCTACACCATGGGGACTGGGTCCAGTTCAGGTCACTCTGCACTGTGAGGACAGGATCCAGTTCTGGTCACTCCGCACTGTGAGGACTGGGTCCATATCTGGTCACTCTGCACCTTGGGGACTGGGTCCAGTACTGGTCACTCTGCACTGTGAGGACTGTGTCCAGTTCTGGTCACTCTGCACCTTGAGGACTGAGTCCAGTTCTGGTCACTCTGCACCTTGGGGACTGAGTCCAGTTCTGGTCACTCTGCACTGTGAGAACTCGGTCCTGTTCTGGTCACTCTGCACCTTGGGGACAGTCCAGTTCTGGTCACTCTGCACCTTGGGGACTGAGTCCAGTTCTGGTCACTCTGCACCTTGGGGACAGGGTCCAGTTCTGGTCACTCTGCACCTTGGGAACTGAGTCCAGTTCTGGTCACTCTGCACCTTGGGGACTGAGTCCAGTTCTGGTCACTCTGCACCTTGGGGACAGGGTCCAGTTCTGGTCACTCTGCACTGTGAGGACAGGATCCAGTTCTGGTCACTCTGCACCTTGGGGACTGGGTCCAGTACTGGTCACTCTGCACTGTGAGGACTGTGTCCAGTTCTGGTCACTCTGCACCTTGAGGACTGAGTCCAGTTCTGGTCACTCTGCACCTTGGGGACTGAGTCCAGTTCTGGTCACTCTGCACTGTGAGAACTCGGTCCAGTTCTGGTCACTCTGCACCTTGGGGACTGAGTCCAGTTCTGGTCACTCTGCACCTTGGGGACTGAGTCCAGTTCTGGTCACTCTGCACCTTGGGGACAGGGTCCAGTTCTGGTCACTCTGCACCTTGGGGACTGAGTCCAGTTCTGGTCACTCTGCACCTTGGGGACAGGGTCCAGTTCTGGTCACTCTGCACCTTGGGGACTGAGTCCAGTTCTGGTCACTCTGCACCTTGGGGACAGGGTCCAGTTCTGGTCACTCTGCACCTTGGGGACAGGGTCCAGTTCTGGTCACTCTGCACTGTGAGGACTAGGTCCAGTTCTGGTCACTCTGCACCTTGGGGACTGAGTCCAGTTCTGGTCACTCTGCACTGTGAGGACAGGGTCCAGTTCTGGTCACTGTGCACTGTGAGGACTGGGTCCAGTTCTGGTCACTCTGCACTGTGAGGACAGGGTCCAGTTCTGGTCACTCTGCACTGTGAGGACTGGGTCCAGTTCTGGTCACTCCGCACTGCGAGGACTGGGTCCAGTTCTGGTCACTCTGCACTGTGAGGACTGGGTCCAGTTCTGGTCACTCTGCACTGTGAGGACTGGGTCCAGTTCTGGTCACTCTGCACTGTGAGGACTGGGTCCAGTTCTGGTCACTCCGCACTGTGAGGACTGGGTCCAGTTCTGGTCACTCCGCACTGCGAGGACTGGGTCCAGTTCTGGTCACTCTGCACTGTGAGGACTGGGTCCAGTTCTGGTCACTCTGCACCTTGGGGACTGAGTCCAGTTCTGGTCACTCTGCACCTTGGGGACAGGGTCCAGTTCTGGTCACTCTGCACTGTGAGGACTGGGTCCAGTTCTGGTCACTCTGCACCTTGGGGACTGAGTCCAGTTCTGGTCACTCTGCACCTTGGGGACAGGGTCCAGTTCTGGTCACTCTGCACCTTGGGGACTGGGTCCAGTTCTGGTCACTCTGCACCTTGGGGACTGAGTCCAGTTCTGGTCACTGTGCACAGTGAGGACAGGGTCCAGTTCTGGTCACTCTGCACCTTGGGGACAGGGTCCAGTTCTGGTCACTCTGCACCTTGGGGACTGAGTCCAGTTCTGGTCACTCTGCACCTTGGGGACAGGGTCCAGTTCTGGTCACTCTGCACCTTGGGGACTGAGTCCAGTTCTGGTCACTCTGCACCTTGGGGACAGGGTCCAGTTCTGGTCACTCTGCACCTTGGGGACAGGGTCCAGTTCTGGTCACTCTGCACTGTGAGGACTAGGTCCAGTTCTGGTCACTCTGCACCTTGGGGACTGAGTCCAGTTCTGGTCACTCTGCACTGTGAGGACAGGGTCCAGTTCTGGTCACTGTGCACTGTGAGGACTGGGTCCAGTTCTGGTCACTCTGCACTGTGAGGACAGGGTCCAGTTCTGGTCACTCTGCACTGTGAGGACTGGGTCCAGTTCTGGTCACTCCGCACTGCGAGGACTGGGTCCAGTTCTGGTCACTCTGCACTGTGAGGACTGGGTCCAGTTCTGGTCACTCTGCACTGTGAGGACTGGGTCCAGTTCTGGTCACTCTGCACTGTGAGGACTGGGTCCAGTTCTGGTCACTCCGCACTGTGAGGACTGGGTCCAGTTCTGGTCACTCCGCACTGCGAGGACTGGGTCCAGTTCTGGTCACTCTGCACTGTGAGGACTGAGTCCAGTTCTGGTCACTCTGCACTGTGAGGACTGGGTCCAGTTCTGGTCACTCCGCACTGCGAGGACTGGGTCCAGTTCTGGTCACTCTGCACTGTGAGGACTGGGTCCAGTTCTGGTCACTCTGCACTGTGAGGACTGGGTCCAGTTCTGGTCACTCCGCACTGTGAGGACTGGATCCAGTTCTGGTCACTCTGCCCCTTGCGGACTGGGTCCAGTTCTGGTCACTCTGCACTGTGAGGATTGGGTCCAGTTCTGGTCACTCTGCACTGTGAGGACTGGGTCCAGTTCTGGTCACTCTGCACTGTTAGGACAGGGTCCAGTTCTGGTCACTCTGCACCTTGGGGACTGAGTCCAGTTCTGGTCACTCTGCACTGTGAGTACTGGGTCCAGTTCTGGTCACTCTGCACCTTGGGGACTGAGTCCAGTTCTGGTCACTCTGCACTGTGAGTACTGGGTCCAGTTCTGGTCACGCTGCACTGTGAGGACTGGGTCCAGTTCTGGTCACTCTGCACCTTGGGGACTGGATCCAGTTCTGGTCACTCTGCACTGTGAGGACAGGGTCCAGTTCTGGTCACTCCGCACTGTGCGGACTGGATCCAGTTCTGGTCATTCTGCACTGTGAGGACAGGGTCCAGTTCTGGTCACTCTGCATCTTGGGGACTGAGTCCAGTTCTGGTCACTCTGCACTGTGAGGACTGGGTACAGTACTGGTCACTCCGCACTGTGAAGACAGGGTCCAGTTCTGGTCACTCTGCACCTTGGGGGCTGGATCCAGTTCTGGTCACTCTGCACCTTGGGGAATGGGTCCAGATCTGGTCACCCTGCACTGTGAGAACTGGGTCCAGTTCTGGTCGCTCTGCACCAGGAGTACAGGGTCCAGTTCAGGTCACTCTGCACCTTGGGGACTGGGTCCAGTTCTGGTCACTCTGCACTGTGAGGACAGGGTCCAGTTCTGGTCACTCCGCACTGTGCGGACTGGATCCAGTTCTGGTCATTCTGCACTGTGAGGACTGGGTCCAGTTCTGGTCACTCTGCACCTTGGGGACTGGGTCCAGTACTGGTCACTCTGCACTTTGGGGACTGGGTCCAGTACTGGTCACTCTGCACTGTGAGGACTGTCTCCAGTTCTGGTCACTCTGCACCTTGGGGACTGAGTCCAGTTCTGGTCACTCTGCACCTTGGGGACAGGGTCCAGTTCTGGTCACTCTGCACCTTGGGGACTGGATCCAGTTCTGGTCACTCTGCACCTTGGGGACTGAGTCCGGTTCTGGTCACTCTGCACCTTGAGGACTGAGTCCAGTTCTGGTCACTCTACACTGTGAGGACTGGGTCCAGTACTGGTCACTCTGCACCTTGGGGACTGGGTCCAGTACTGGTCACTCTGCACTGTGAGGACTGTGTCCAGTTCTGGTCACTCTGCACCTTGAGGACTGAGTCCAGTTCTGGTCACTCTGCACCTTGGGGACTGAGTCCAGTTCTCGTCACTCTGCACCTTGGGGACAGGGTCCAGTTCTGGTCACTCTGCACCTTGGGGACTGAGTCCAGTTCTGGTCACTCTGCACCTTGGGGACAGGGTCCAGTTCTGGTCACTCTGCACCTTGGGGACTGAGTCCAGTTCTGGTCACTCTGCACCTTGGGGACTGGGTCCAGTTCTGGTCACTCTACACCATGGGGACTGGGTCCAGTTCAGGTCACTCTGCACTGTGAGGACAGGATCCTGTTCTGGTCACTCCGCACTGTGAGGACTGGGTCCATATCTGGTCACTCTGCACCTTGGGGACTGGGTCCAGTACTGGTCACTCTGCACTGTGAGGACTGTGTGCAGTTCTGGTCACTCTGCACCTTGAGGACTGAGTCCAATTCTGGTCACTCTGCACCTTGGGGACTGAGTCCAGTTCTGGTCACTCTGCACTGTGAGAACTCGGTCCTGTTCTGGTCACTCTGCACCTTGGGGACTGAGTCCAGTTCTGGTCACTCTGCACCTTGGGGACTGAGTCCAGTTCTGGTCACTCTGCACCTTGGGGACAGTGTCCAGTTCTGGTCACTCTGCACCTTGGGGACTGAGTCCAGTTCTGGTCACTCTGCACTGTGAGGACTGGGTACAGTACTGGTCACTCCGCACTGTGAAGACAGGGTCCAGTTCTGGTCACTCTGCACCTTGGGGGCTGGATCCAGTTCTGGTCACTCTGCACCTTGGGGAATGGGTCCAGTTCTGGTCACCCTGCACTGTGAGAACTGGGTCCAGTTCTGGTCGCTCTGCACCAGGAGTACAGGGTCCAGTTCTGGTCACTCTGCACCTTGGGGACTGGGTCCAGTTCTGGTCACTCTGCACTGTGAGGACAGGGTCCAGTTCTGGTCACTCTGCACTGTGAGGACTGGGTCCAGTTCTGGTCTCTCTGCACCTTGGGGACTGGGTCCAGTACTGGTCACTCTGCACCTTGGGGACTGGGTCCAGTACTGGTCACTCTGCACTGTGAGGACTGTGTCCAGTTCTGGTCACTCTGCACCTTGGGGACTGAGTCCAGTTCTGGTCACTCTGCACCTTGGGGACAGGGTCCAGTTCTGGTCACTCTGCACCTTGGGGACTGGATCCAGTTCTGGTCACTCTGCACCTTGGGGACTGAGTCCGGTTCTGGTCACTCTGCACCTTGAGGACTGAGTCCAGTTCTGGGCACTCTACACTGTGAGGACTGGGTCCAGTACTGGTCACTCTGCACCTTGGGGACTGGGTCCAGTACTGGTCACTCTGCACTGTGAGGACTGTGTCCAGTTCTGGTCACTCTGCACCTTGAGGACTGAGTCCAGTTCTGGTCACTCTGCACCTTGGGGACTGAGTCCAGTTCTCGTCACTCTGCACCTTGGGGACAGGGTCCAGTTCTGGTCACTCTGCACCTTGGGGACTGAGTCCAGTTCTGGTCACTCTGCACCTTGGGGACAGGGTCCAGTTCTGGTCACTCTGCACCTTGGGGACTGAGTCCAGTTCTGGTCACTCTGCACCTTGGGGACTGGGTCCAGTTCTGGCCACTCTACACCATGGGGACTGGGTCCAGTTCAGGTCACTCTGCACTGTGAAGACAGGATCCAGTTCTGGTCACTCCACACTGTGAGGACTGGGTCCATATCTGGTCACTCTGCACCTTGGGGACTGGGTCCAGTACTGGTCACTCTGCACTGTGAGGACTGTGTCCAGTTCTGGTCACTCTGCACCTTGAGGACTGAGTCCAGTTCTGGTCACTCTGCACCTTGGGGACTGAGTCCAGTTCTGGTCACTCTGCACTGTGAGAACTCGGTCCTGTTCTGGTCACTCTGCACCTTGGGGACAGTCCAGTTCTGGTCACTCTGCACCTTGGGGACTGAGTCCAGTTCTGGTCACTCTGCACCTTGGGGACAGGGTCCAGTTCTGGTCACTCTGCACCTTGGGGACTGAGTCCAGTTCTGGTCACTCTGCACCTTGGGGACAGGGTCCAGTTCTGGTCACTCTGCACTGTGAGGACAGGATCCAGTTCTGGTCACTCTGCACCTTGGGGACTGGGTCCAGTACTGGTCACTCTGCACTGTGAGGACTGTGTCCAGTTCTGGTCACTCTGCCCCTTGAGGACTGAGTCCAGTTCTGGTCACTCTGCACCTTGGGGACTGAGTCCAGTTCTGGTCACTCTGCACTGTGAGAACTCGGTCCAGTTCTGGTCACTCTGCACCTTGGGGACTGAGTCCAGTTCTGGTCACTCTGCACCTTGTGGACAGGGTCCAGTTCTGGTCACTCTGCACCTTGGGGACAGGGTCCAGTTCTGGTCACTCTGCACCTTGGGGACTGAGTCCAGTTCTGGTCACTCTGCACCTTGGGGACTGAGTCCAGTTCTCGTCACTCTGCACCTTGGGGACAGGGTCCAGTTCTGGTCACTCTGCTCCTTGGGGACTGAGTCCAGTTCTGGTCACTCTGCACCTTGGGGACAGGGTCCAGTTCTTGTCACTCTGCACTGTGAGGACTGGGTCCAGTTCTGGTCACTCTGCACTGTGAGAACTGGGTCCAGTTCTGGTCACTCTGCACTGTGAGGACAGGGTCCAGTTCTGGTCACTCTGCACTGTGAGAACTGGGTCCAGTTCTGGTCACTCTGCACTGTGAGGACAGGGTCTAGTTCTGGTCACTCCGCACTGTGAGGACTGGGTCCAGTTCTGGTCACTCCGCACTGTGAGGACTGGGTCCAGTTCTGGTCACTCTGCACTGTGAGGACTGGGTCCAGTTCTGGTCACTCTGCACCATGAGGACCAAGTCCAGTTCTGGTCACTCTGCACCATGATGACTGGGTCCAGTTCTGGTCACTCTGCACTGTGAGGACAGGGTCCAGTTCTGGGCACTCTGCACTGTGAGAACTGGGTCCAGTTCTGGTCACTCTGCACCTTGGGGTCTGGGTCCAGTTCTGGTCACTCTGCACCTTGGGAACTGGGTCCAGTTCTGGTCACTCTGCACTGTGAGGACTGTGTCCAGTTCTGGTCACTCTGCACTGTGAGGACAGGGTCCAGTTCTGGTCACTCTGCACTGTGAGGACAGGGTCCAGTTCTGGTCACACTGCACTGTGAGGACTGGATCCAGTTCTGGTCACTCTGCACCTTGGGGACAGGGTCCAGTTCTGGTCACTCTGCACTGTGAGGACAGGATCCAGTTCTGGTCACTCTGCACCTTGGGGACTGGGTCCAGTACTGGTCACTCTGCACTGTGAGGACTGTGTCCAGTTCTGGTCACTCTGCACCTTGAGGACTGAGTCCAGTTCTGGTCACTCTGCACCTTGTGGACTGAGTCCAGTTCTGGTCACTCTGCACTGTGAGAACTCGGTCCAGTTCTGGTCACTCTGCACCTTGGGGACTGAGTCCAGTTCTGGTCACTCTGCACCTTGTGGACAGGGTCCAGTTCTGGTCACTCTGCACCTTGGGGACAGGGTCCAGTTCTGGTCACTCTGCACCTCGGGGACTGAGTCCAGTTCTGGTCACTCTGCACCTTGGGGACTGAGTCCAGTTCTCGTCACTCTGCACCTTGGGGACAGGGTCCAGTTCTGGTCACTCTGCTCCTTGGGGACTGAGTCCAGTTCTGGTCACTCTGCACCTTGGGGACAGGGTCCAGTTCTTGTCACTCTGCACTGTGAGGACTGGGTCCAGTTCTGGTCACTCTGCACTGTGAGAACTGGGTCCAGTTCTGGTCACTCTGCACTGTGAGGACAGGGTCCAGTTCTGGTCACTCTGCACTGTGAGAACTGGGTCCAGTTCTGGTCACTCTGCACTGTGAGGACAGGGTCCAGTTCTGGTCACTCCGCACTGTGAGGACTGGGTCCAGTTCTGGTCACTCCGCACTGTGAGGACTGGGTCCAGTTCTGGTCACTCTGCACTGTGAGGACTGGGTCCAGTTCTGGTCACTCTGCACCATGAGGACCAAGTCCAGTTCTGGTCACTCTGCACCATGATGACTGGGTCCAGTTCTGGTCACTCTGCACCTTGAGGACTGGGTCCAGTTCTGGTCACTCTGCACTGAGGACTGGGTCCAGTTCTGGTCACTCTGCACTGAGGACTGGGTCCAGTTCTGGTCACTCTGCACCTTGAGGACTGGGTCCAGTTCTGGTCACTCTGCACTGTGAGGATTGGGTCCAGTTCTGGTCACTCTACACCTTGGGGACTGGCTCCAGTTCTAGACTCCCTGTGATCTGCACACCCTCCGACCCAGCTCCCCCCACCCCCAGTTTGAAAAGCGTACATGGACATGTGCTCTGATTGGTGGTTACTGGGGAACCGAGGTCACATTGGGAGTTTGGGGGAGGGGAATTCCTTTGTGACATGTGACAAGACGCAAGATATAAACAGTCTGTGACATCAGCCCCTCCCTCAAAGATTCTACAAGGAAGTGCATCAGTTTTGGGCGACTAACGAGGCGGAAGGCAACGCTGGGAAACGTCTGGGTGTTCAACTCAGTGCCAACTTGCCTCTCAGTGTCTGCCCCTCGCCTGCACAGACGTGGCGTCCATTAGCCGGCCCTTGAGTGGGTGAGTGCGTCCATCCTGGCAAAGGCCGCGTCCGATGATTGCCCAGCTCTGCATCAGGAGCTGGAGGGTGCAAGCCGATTCCTCGAGCCTTTTCCAGAAGTTTCCGTATCTGAATTGTCCACAGAATCAGACTCGCTCTTCCCACAACCGCCAACACCACCCCCTCCCACCCCTTCGACCTTCTCCCTCTCTCTCTCCTCAGCTCCAAGTCACTACCCTATCCGACTCACTCCTCCTTATCGCCGCGCCCTCACTCTGTTGAATTGAAGGTTGCCCGCCTCATCTCTTCAGTCTCCTCCCCTCCCTCAGTCACCCCCTCCCAAAGTTTCTCCTCCCTCGGTCTCTCAGCTCGCTCAGCCTCCCCTCCCTCAACCTCCCCTCCAAATCTACATTTAGAAATTTTAAAACCCAAGCTTGGCATCAAATAACTTGGTGACGACCCTCATCTTCCATCGAACTCCCCTGGCAATGCCTCCGCCGCTACAACATACTCTCCAGAAGTCTCAGTTCCTTGTTTTCAAATCCCGATACGCCCTTCCCCATTTCTAATCTCCAGCCCAACAACCCTCCGAGATCTCCGAGCCCTCCTCTAATTCCGGCCTCTCGAGCATCCCCCGATTTTAATGGTTCCACCATTGGCGGCCGTGCCTTCAGCTGCCTGGGCCCCGAGCTCTGGAATTCCCTCCCTGAACCTCTCCCCCTCTCTCTCCTTCTTTAAGAAGTTTCTTCAAACCTCCTTCTTTGACCACCCTGTCCTAATATCTCCTCATGGGGCTCGGTGTCAAATGTTGCTTGATAATCGCTCCTGCTGCACCTTAGGACATTTTACAATGTAAAAGGCACAGTATAAACACAAAGGAAAGCCCAGGATCCTTCACTCTGAACCTGAATTCCCCCAATCCCCTCTTCCAAATCAGGGATATGAGGAGCAGAAAGGAGAAGGGGGGAACGAGGAGTGAGGTAGGAGACAAGGGGGAGTGTGGTGAGGGGGACCGAGGGCAGGAAAGAGAAAAGGGGGAGTGAGGCGTGAGAAAGCAGATTGGGAGTGAGGAGGGGAAGAAGAGGGTGAGTGAAAAGCAGAAAGGAGAAGAGGAGGAGTGGGGCAGAAGAGGGGAAGGAGAAGAGGGACAGCGAGGAGAGGGAAAGGAGAAGAGGGAGAGTGAGGAGAGGGAAAGGTGAAGAGGGGAAGTGAGGAGAGGAGTAGGAGGAGGGAGTGAGGA
This sequence comes from Heterodontus francisci, assembly GCF_036365525.1. Taxonomy (NCBI): domain Eukaryota; kingdom Metazoa; phylum Chordata; class Chondrichthyes; order Heterodontiformes; family Heterodontidae; genus Heterodontus; species Heterodontus francisci. Next base: position 15,127,054 of record NC_090404.1, read on the forward strand.
GAGGAGAAAAGGAGTCAGGTGAGGGAAAGGTGAGGAGGGGGAGTGAGGAGAGTAGGGGGAGTGAGGAGAGGAGAAAAGGAGTAAGGTGAGGGAAAGGTGAAGAGGGGGAGTGAGGAGAGGGTAAGAAGAGGGGGAGTGAGGAGCAGGAAGGAGAAAGGGGAGTGAGGAGAGGGGAAGATGAGGGGAGTGAGGAGCAGGAATGATAGAAGGAGGGGATGGAGGAGTGGAGACAGCGCAGAGGATGCAACCTAATCTAACGTGAGCCCTCAATGTTTTACATGAACTCGGCTTCCATGGCCAAAGACATGGCTACCGAGTATGATGACAGGTCTCCCCTGAAGACCAGTGAGCATGCTGCAGCCACAGAAGGTAAGAGACACTTGCTAGACATGGCTGCATGAGGGATTGTGCTTAAAGTTGGGAACTTTTTAAAAAATCGTTCATTCTTTTTAACGACACAGACCAGAGTCACAGGGGGATATTTGACACTGTGGGGCTTCATGGTCAAGCTGCTCTTGTACGATGGGAGTGAATGGGAAGGGGTTTGGGTCCATTGGGATTGTGTACAATGGGAGTGAATGGGAAGGGGTTTGAATCCATTGGAATTGTGTACAATGGGAGCGAATGGGAAGGGGTTTGAATCCATTGGAATTGTGTACAATGGGAGCGAATGGGAAGGGGTTTGAATCCATTGGAATTGTGTACAATGGGAGCGAATGGGAAGGGGTTTGAATCCATTGGAATTGTGTACAATGGGAGCGAATGGGAAGGGGTTTGGGTCCATTGGGATTGTGTACAATGGGAGCGAATGGGAAGGGGTTTGGGTCCATTGGGATTGTGTACAATGGGAGCGAATGAGAAGGGGTTTAGGTCCATTGGGATTGTGTACAGTGGGAGCAAATGGGAAGGGGTTTGAATCCATTGGAATTGTGTACAATAGGAGTGAATGGGAAGGGGTTTGGGTCCATTGGGATTGTGTACAATGGGAGCGAATGGGAAGGGGTTTGGGTCCATTGGGATTGTGTATAATGGGAGTGAATGGGAAGGGGTTTGGGTCCATTGGGATTGTGTACAATGGGAGTGAATGGGAAGGGGTTTGGGTTCATTGGGATTGTGTACAATGGGAGCGAATGGGAAGGGGTTTGGGTCCATTGGGATTGTGTACAATGGGAGTGAATGGGAAGGGGTTTATGTACAATGGGATTGTGTACAATGGGAGTGAATGGGAAGGGGTTTGGGTCCATTGGGATTGTGTACAATGGGAGTGAATGGGAAGGGGTTTGGGTCCATTGGGATTGTGTACAATGGGAGTGAATGGGAAGGGGTTTATGTACAATGGGATTGTGTACAATGGGAGTGAATGGGAAGGGGGTTGGGTCTATTGGGATTGTGTACAATGGGAGTGAATGGGAAGGGGTTTATGTACAATGGGATTGTGTACAATGGGAGTGAATGGGAAGGGGTTTGTGTACAATGGGAGTGAATGGGAAGGGGTTTGGGTCCATTGGGATTGTGTACAATGGGAGTGAATGGGAAGGGGTTTGAATCCATTGGAATTGTGTACAATGGGAGCGAATGGGAAGGGGTTTGAATCCATTGGAATTGTGTACAATGGGAGCGAATGGGAAGGGGTTTGAATCCATTGGAATTGTGTACAATGGGAGCGAATGGGAAGGGGTTTGAATCCATTGGAATTGTGTACAATGGGAGCGAATGGGAAGGGGTTTGGGTCCATTGGGATTGTGTACAATGGGAGCGAATGGGAAGGGGTTTGGGTCCATTGGGATTGTGTACAATGGGAGCGAATGAGAAGGGGTTTAGGTCCATTGGGATTGTGTACAATGGGAGCAAATGGGAAGGGGTTTGAATCCATTGGAATTGTGTACAATAGGAGTGAATGGGAAGGGGTTTGGGTCCATTGGGATTGTGTACAATGGGAGCGAATGGGAAGGGGTTTGGGTCCATTGGGATTGTGTATAATGGGAGTGAATGGGAAGGGGTTTGGGTCCATTGGGATTGTGTACAATGGGAGTGAATGGGAAGGGGTTTGGGTTCATTGGGATTGTGTACAATGGGAGTGAATGGGAAGGGGTTTATGTACAATGGGATTGTGTACAATGGGAGTGAATGGGAAGGGGTTTATGTACAATGGGATTGTGTACAATGGGAGTGAATGGGAAGGGGTTTGTGTACAATGGGAGTGAATGGGAAGGGGTTTGGGTCCATTGGGATTGTGTACAATGGGAGTGAATGGGAAGGGGTTTGAATCCATTGGAATTGTGTACAATGGGAGCGAATGGGAAGGGGTTTGAATCCATTGGAATTGTGTACAATGGGAGTGAATGGGAAGGGGTTTGTGTACAATGGGAGTGAATGGGAAGGGGTTTGGGTCCATTGGGATTGTGTACAATGGGAGTGAATGGGAAGGGGTTTGGGTCCATTGGGATTGTGTACAATAGGAGTGAATGGGAAGGGGTTTGGGTCCATTGGGACTGTGTACAATGGGAGTGAATGGGAAGGGGTTTGGGTCCATTGGGATTGTGTACAATGGGAGTGGATGGGAAGGGGTTTGGATCCATTGGGATTGTGTACAATGGGAGCGAATGGGAAGGGGTTTGGGTCCATTGGGATTGTGTACAATGGGAGTGGATGGGAAGGGGTTTGGATCCATTGGGATTGTGTACAATGGGAGCGAATGGGAAGGGGTTTGAATCCATTGGAATTGTGTACAATGGGAGCGAATGGGAAGGGGTTTGGGTCCATTGGGATTGTGTACAATGGGAGTGAATGGGAAGGGGTTTGGGTCCATTGGGATTGTGTACAATGGGAGTGGATGGGAAGGGGTTTGGATCCATTGGGATTGTGTACAATGGGAGCGAATGGGAAGGGGTTTGAATCCATTGGAATTGTGTACAATAGGAGTGAATGGGAAGGGGTTTGGGTCCATTGGGATTGTGTACAATGGGAGCGAATGGGAAGGGGTTTGGGTCCATTGGGATTGTGTACAATGGGAGCGAATGAGAAGGGGTTTGGGTCCATTGGGATTGTGTACAATGGGAGTGAATGGGAAGGGGTTTGGGTCCACTGGGATTGTGTACAATGGGAGTGAATGGGAAGGGGTTTGGGTCCATTGGGATTGTGTACAATGGGAGTGGATGGGAAGGGGTTTGGATCCATTGGGATTGTGTACAATGGGAGCGAATGGGAAGGGGTTTGAATCCATTGGAATTGTGTACAATGGGAGCGAATGGGAAGGGGTTTGAATCCATTGTAATTGTGTACAATAGGAGTGAATGGGAAGGGGTTTGGGTCCATTGGGATTGTGTACAATGGGAGTGGATGGGAAGGGGTTTGAATCCATTGGAATTGTGTACAATAGGAGTGAATGGGAAGGGGTTTGGGTCCATTGGGATTGTGTACAATGGGAGCGAATGAGAAGGGGTTTATGTACAATGGGATTGTGTACAATGGGAGTGAATGGGAAGGGGTTTGGGTCCATTGGGATTGTGTACAATGGGAGTGAATGGGAAGGGGTTTGGGTCCACTGGGATTGTGTACAATGGGAGTGAATGGGAAGGGGTTTATGTACAATGGGATTGTGTACAATGGGAGTGAATGGGAAGGGATTTGGGTCCATTGGGATTGTGTACAATGGGAGTGAATGGGAAGGGGTTTGAATCCATTGGAATTGTGTACAATGGGAGTGAATGGGAAGGGGTTTATGTACAATGGGATTGTGTACAATGGGAGTGAATGGGAAGGGGGTTGGGTCTATTGGGATTGTGTACAATGGGAGTGAATGGGAAGGGGTTTGAATCCATTGGAATTGTGTACAATGGGAGCGAATGGGAAGGGGTTTGGGTCCATTGGGATTGTGTACAATGGGAGTGAATGGGAAGGGGTTTGTGTACAATGGGAGTGAATGGGAAGGGGTTTGAATCCATTGGAATTGTGTACAATGGGAGCGAATGGGAAGGGGTTTGAATCCATTGGAATTGTGTACAATGGGAGCGAATGGGAAGGGGTTTGGGTCCATTGGGATTGTGTACAATGGGAGTGAATGGGAAGGGGTTTGTGTACAATGGGAGTGAATGGGAAGGGGTTTGTGTACAATGGGAGTGAATGGGAAGGGGTTTGTGTACAATGGGAGTGATTGGGAAGGGGTTTGTGTACAATGGGAGTGAATGGGAAGGGGTTTTAGGTCTATTGGGTTTGTGTACAATGGGAGTGAATGTGCAGGGATTAGGTCCTTTGGCATTGAGATTGAATGGGTATGTGGTGGGACTGGACACACACGAGGTCCAGATTTTACTTAAGCACTGCTCATTGGGTCATAAACATGCTCACACCCAATGAGGCTCTGGGCAGTGAACCTCAAGGCACCGGAAGGGAAGTACTCCAGTGACTCAAGGCCCCATAATTTAATGTCAAAACTCCCATTGTCACTACTGAGGGAGCGCTGCACTGCCAGACATGACACCGAGGACCCCATCTGCCTTCTCGAATGAAGGTAAAGAAATCCCACATTTTTTTCGAAGCAGAGTTCTCCCTTGACCTGATCTCTCAACCAACATCACTAAAAGGAAACTGTTTATCTGGACTTTGATGTGTTATGGCCACGTGCTGAGGAGTTTGGATGGTTCCCACTGTTCAACTCCGACCCGTGCGCATCAAGTGTGTTTTGTTATTAGTGTTTAACCGCTTGGTGTTTTATTCACATTCACTCCCAAGGAGAGACAGATGGAAAGGAAAAAAATGTAAGCGATTATAAATGGGGATAGGTTTCATGGGCGGTAACGGTAAACCTGTTGAATTCTCTTGGAAATCCAGTTCTCGATGGGTGCAGGCCTGAGATGATTGTAGATTACTCTCTTGGTTGGAAGTTCAGTTGAAGTTGGTGGATCACTTCTAGTTCACTGCGGTACAGCGTAGATGCAGAACTCTACAGCAGGCCATGTGCCTTCTGGTTTGCGGGAAACAACCTTCTGGATGCTGCCTTCTTTTCTTTGGTCTCCCTCGGACAGCTGCTTTTTAAGGTCAAGGTATGTTACTTCTTGCCTCCTGGTAGGAGACACTTTGGTCTCTCCCTCATGGTGATAGCACAATAGCCCAGGATGTGGCGACTTCACACCTTCTTTGTTTCAGGAGAACCCATTCAATTCTGGAATGTTTTAGGGTGTAGGATGGGCGCAATTGACACCTCTTCACTTTGAAGGTTTTCCTTTGTCCCTTTATCAGAGAGTTTGAATGTACAAAGGTGGAGCCGTTTTATCTTCTGCGACCATTTTGGAGCATTGCTCACTTATTTAAAAAGGTCCATTTTTCAAAAAAGACAATGTTTTTATAACTCTTCAGATTTTGTCCCTAATTTGTACCATCACACTTCTTGCGTGCGTGACAGCTCTAATCGCTGCTTCTGGGATCCTGCTGTGCATGTACTTCCCACCGCATTTTCCCACATGGCAGAAGTGGGCAACGCTACAGAAACAAACCTGATTGGCCGTGCAGCTCTTTGGGCTGTTGCAAGGCTCTATTATAAATGCTTGTTTTCGCTGGTTCATTCCTCAGGGCAATGCCTAGATCAATCAGCCTCAAGCTGCCTGGTTTAAATTTTTTTTAAAAGCTTGGCAGTTAACTGTCAGTCACGGTTACCTGGTGCATTCTCCATGGCAACGCCTCTACCAATCAGAGTTTACTTGCCAACCAATCAGCACTCTCTTCTCATCCAGTATAAAGTTGTTGTTTTCCCTTACATTGGTATTCTTGCAGAGTGTCCTGATGAGTGCAAGACGAAAACCTTGGACAACATATCTCCATTTTCAGCAATACTCAAGTTCTGTACTACCAAACGACTGTTTGTTCTATTTGGATTCAGAGGGAATATGAGACCTTAAATTCTTTTTTACCCTTGATCATTGCCTAATACGCCCCGTCGGAAAGTGTCTACAGAGTGGGTGCAGGAGGGAAGGAGGCTTCAGTTGCGATCAGAACCGTGGCTAGGCTGTGATACACCCACTCGCTGCCATATCTCTCCATCCCCCATTCCCCCAAACCTGCAGCCAAGCGAGGGGTCAGTTCCCTTCATCGGGAGGGGGAGGGGAAAAGCGAGCGGGAGAATGTAAGAATTTGAGTACAACTAACTTGGACGAATCTCCTCCATGCTCAGGATACAGAGATGCACCACCTGGTTACACTGAGAGCGAGAACATGTTTTCCAACAGCTTAGATGACAGGACCATCCGCCGTCACTTCATTAGGAAGGTAAACAGCAAGTTTGTCAAGGAATGCTGCTGTGAGTTTTTGCGTCAGTGCAAAACGAAGGCTGAAACAAGACCATTAGGACAGTGTAGAGGGAGCTTTACTCTGTATCTAACTCTGTTTTGTTAGTAGAGGGAGCTTTACTCTGTATCTAACCCCGTTTTGTTTGTAGAGGGAGCTTTACTCTGTATCTAACTCTGTTTTGTTAGTAGAGGGAGCTTTACTCTGTATCTAACTCCGTTTTGTTAGTAGAGGGAGCTTTACTCTGTATCTAACCCTGTTTTGTTTGTAGAGGGAGCTTTACTCTGTATCTAACTCCGTTTTGTTAGTAGAGGGAGCTTTACTCTGTATCTAACCCCGTTTTGTTAGTAGAGGGAGCTTTACTCTGTATCTAACTCCGTTTTGTTAGTAGAGGGAGCTTTACTCTGTATCTAACCCCGTTTTGTTTGTAGAGGGAGCTTTACACTGTATCTAACCGTTTTTTTTTATAGATCAGGTGGCCTTTATTCCCTAAGCACCCTTTTTAATAAAGTTATTTATTTAAAATGTATATAAACAGATAAATAAAACAAAAACTCAAATTAAAATGCCATTCTCAGCGTCGACAATGCACTCCAATCCCTGCGGTGCCCACCGGTCGCAGAAGGCCTCAAGCGTACCGGCGGACACCGCATGCTCCTTCTCCAGGGACACCCGGGCGCGAACATAACCGCGGAAGAGGGGCGGGCAATCGGGGAGGACGGACCCCCCGACGGCCCGCAACCTGGACCTGTGAATTGCCACCTTGGCCAGGCCCAGGAGCACACCGACGAGGAGATCCTCCTCCCGGCCCTCGCCCCTCTGCACCAGGAGCCCAAAGATCAGGAGCGTGGGACTGAAGTGCAGCCAGAATTTGAGGAGCAGCCCCTTCAAATACTCAAAGAGGGACTGCAACCTCACACACTCCATATATACATGGAACATGGACTCGTCCAGGCCGCAGGAAGTACAGGCGGCCCGGGAGTCCGTGAACCTACTTAAAAGTCTATTGCACGGGACTGCCCTGTGCAACACCCTCCACCCCAGGTCCCCAATGTAAAGGGGGAGGATTCCCGCGTACAAAGATCTCCACGCTCCCGAGCCCCCTCGTCACCTGCAGTGAGGAGCAAACCAGAGGCTTCGGCTACTCCTCCGCCCGCCGGTCCATCCCCGGAGTCGGCCGCCCGGACAGCCGAGGCGCTCTCCTCCACCAACGGGGGAGTGCCCTGACTGGAGGCGACCAGGTTCCAGACTCGGAATAGATCCCGGTAAAAGACAGGCAACTCCCTCAGAGAGGCGCGGCTAACAGTCTCCACCGGGAGCTGCGTGTCGTCTTGAAGGCAGTGACACTGGCGGAAAAAATACATGGCCAGTGCACACCAACTGGGAGGACGCTCGACGTACAGGTATCTCTGCAGGGTCCGAAGGCGGAGAGTCACAGCCTGGGTGCGGACACATACCAGTGACTGGCCGCCCTCCTCAATCGGGAGACCCAGTGTTTCCTCTTGCCCCAGAAGAAAACATAGCCTTCCCGTACATCTTCAAGGCTGCAACAATGGCCGAGTGGCCAACAACCTTGGCCATTGCCTTTACGCAGGCCTCAATGGACATGGTAGGGCGGACATAGCTCTTTACCCCATGGCTGGATGTTATTAATTTAAAAGGTGACAGGACCACATGGGCAGCCACAGAGGCTGCAAAGGTGGAAGAGGGCCCCACCACCGGTGATGACAGGCTTGCCATGGGTCCAAGAATTAAACCCACCCCGAAATGCAGGCTTGCAAATCGAACAAAATGAAAGGTTCACAAGAAATACTGAAAAGAAAACAAGGAACAGGTTAAGGGAGAGGCTGAGAGTATAGAGAAGAGGGAAAAACATGCTGTAAGGGATGACTTGCGTTCCGGAGGTGGTGCACTTAAAACAGTCTTTCCCAGCACTCTTGGTCTTCCGGTCTTCTGTTCGGGGGAGGTGTCTTCACCTGGTTCAGCTGCAGCTGCCCAGGCACTCTCTATCCCCTTCTGTCTCTTTAGCCGGGCAGCTTCAGCTGACCCAGGCTGGGCAATTGGGGTGGGGAGGGAGCTTCCCTTTGTGCTTATTGCAGAAGCACAGATTCCTACAGAATTGGCATCTCCACTCCTTGTTGTTCCGGCCACTTGTTCCTCCCCCAACAGTCCAAAGCAAAGCAAAGTTCTGGTGTTCAGCACCCACCTCCAAATAAAGCCTTGTTTCCAAAAAAAAAGTCTCTTTCTTCACTGTAAAGGTATCATTTCTCAAGCTCTCCCTCTGCAAAGTGTAGCTCCTCTCTCCACCTCTGCAACCTCCAACTGCCACCAGTGCTGTCAGCTGAGGCTTGTTGCTGCAATCAGCAGTCAGCATCTCCAATCAAGCAACAGCCAACCCCGTTTTTTTTTGTGTAGAGGGAGCTTTACTCTGTATCCAACCCTGTGCTGTACCGGTCCTGGGAATGTTTGATGGGGACAGTGTAGAGGGAGCTTTACTCTGTATCTAACCAGGCCGTGCCTTCAGCTGCCTGGGCCCCCTAGCATAGTGCCCCAATCCTGTTGTCACATCACCCCCATCACTCGACATGCCGTCATGACTGTGTTTGGCTCCCCAGGTGTTTGTGATCCTCGGCATTCAGCTGCTATTCACCTTTGGGCTGGTGTGCATCTTCACCTTCTCCACAGACATCAGGGTCTATGTTCTGAAGACTCCGGCACTTTACTACTCGTCCTTGGGTATCTTCATCTTCATCCTGCTCACCCTGACCTGCTGTGGAAACGTTCGAAGGAAGCACCCATGGAACCTCATCTTCCTGGTGAGCAGAGTCATTACACACTCAGGCTGCGGAGGCTCTGTTCCCGATACCCACAATCTGGGCCTGAGTCGTAGCTCAGTCCATCCCACTCTCACCTCATCCAAGCCTTTGGGACATCCAGCCCCATCCATTCCAAAGCTCTCCTGGCCGCCCTCCCCACCTCCCACTCTCTGTGAACTTCAGCTCCTCCAAACACTCTGCTGCCCTAACCCTAACCCGAACTCCCCCCGAGTCCCATTCATCCATTGTGCCCCCGTGCGCTCGCTGGCCTACACTGGCTCCCGATCTGGCAACAGCTCGATTTTGAAATCCTCATCCTGGTTTTCAAATCCCTCCATGGCCTCACCCGCTCCCCCACTACCCTCTGAAACCTCCTCCGGCCCTTCAACCTGCCGAGATCTCTGGGCTCCTCCATTTCCGGCCTCTTGAGCATCCCTGATTTTAATGGCTCCACCATTGGCAGCCGTGCCCTCAGGAATACCCTCCCGAAACCTCTCCCTCCTCCTTTAAGACGTTCCTTAAAATCTATTCTTTGACTAATCTTTTGATCACCTGTCCCCATGGTTCCTCACGTGGCTGGAAGGTTTTGGGCAAGAGATGCTGGGGTTGGGGGGGGCGGGGTGGGGAATATGAGGAAGAACTTTTTCAGTCAGTGAGTGCTAATGCCCTAGAACTCGCTGCCACGATGGTGGTGGAAGCGGAGACGTTCCATGACTTCGAGAGGAAGTTGGATGGGCACTCGAGGGAAATAAACGTGCCGGGGCTATGGAGATTGAGACAGAAACTGGGACTGACTGCATAGCTCTGTGGAGAGCCAGCATGCACTCAATGGGCCAAATGGCCTTCTTCTCTGCCCTAGATGACTCCATGACTCATCAATTGATAATCGCTCCTCTGACGTGCCTTGGGACATTTTATTGCATTACAAACGCAAGTGATTGTTGTACCGGGCAGAACAGACTGACTTCAAACTGCCAAGAGGTTTAGGAAGGGAATTCCTGAAGTCAGGGCCCAGACGTCTGCAGGCATGGCTGCCATGGAAAGGGGCGAAGGAAGTGGGGAATGGAGGAAGAGACTAGGACTGGCTTTACACTCGAAAAGGAACCTACATGCAGGGCAATGAGGAAAAGAACAGGGGAAGTGGGACTAAATGGATAGCTGCGTCAAGGAACCAGCACAGGTACGAGGGGGCCGAATGGCCTCCTTAGCTACTGTATGAATGGGTAAAAGTGAGCGTGTTAAGACTGGTGAAAGCCCCAGCCGGTTCACTCATGTCCTTCAGGGGAAGGAAACCTGTCAGCCTTAGCCAGTTTGGCCCTATATGTGACTCCAGCCCCAGGAAGTAAAACGCACCCAAGGCAGAAGTTATAGAATCACCTATGGCACAGGAGGCGGCCATTCGGCCCACTGAGTCCATGCCAGCTCTCCCCGGAGCTATTCAGTCAGTCCCACTGCCCCGCGCTATCCCCGTAGCTCCTGCAAGTTTATTTCCTTCGAGTGCCCATCCAATTTCCTCTTGAAGTCATTGATCGTCTCCGCTTCCACCACCCTTGTGGGCAGCGAGTTCCAGGTCATTACCACGCGTTGTGAAAAAGTTCTTCAACTTGTGTCCCCTAGTCCTTGTACCATTTGTTAACGGGAACAGTTCTTCCTTGTCTAACACGTCTAAGCCTGTCATAATCTTATACACCTGTCAAATCCTCCCTCAATCTCCTTTGCTCCAGGTAGAATCCCCGCTTCTCCAACCTAACCCTTGTAACTGAAATTCCCTCATCCCTGGAACCAATCTGGTAAATCTCCTCCGCACCCTCTCAAGGACCCTCACATCCTTCCTGAAGTGTGGGGACCAGAACTGGACACAATACTTCAGTTGGGTCTAAATCAGGGTTTTTTTTTTAAGAGATACAACATTGAAACAGGCTCTTCGGCCCACCGAGTCTGTGCCGACCAACAACCACCCATTTATACTAACCCTGCAGTAATCCCATATCACCTACCTACACTAGGGGCAATTTACAATGGTCAATTTACCTATCAGCCTGCAAGTCTTTGGCTGTGGGAGGAAACCGGAGCACCCGGCGAAAACCCACGCGGTCATAGGGAGAACTTGCAAACTCCGCACAGGCAGTACCCAGAATCGAACCTGGGTCCCTGGAGCTGTGAGGCTGCAGTGGTAACCACTGCGCCACTGTGCCACCCCAAAACATAAAACATAACTTGATGACAAGGGTGGCGCAGTGGTTAGCACTGCAGCCTCACAGCTCCAGTGACCCGGGTTCAGTTCTGGGTACTGCCTGTGTGGAGTTTGCAAGTTCTCCCTGTGGACCGCGTGCTCCGGTTTCCTCCCACCGCCAAAGACAAGCAGGTTGATAGGTAAATTGGCCATTGTAAATTGCCCCTAGTGTAGGTAGGTGGTAGGGAATATGGGATGTGGTAGGGAATATGGGATTAATGTAGGATTAGTATAAATGGGTGGTTGATGGTCGGCACAGACTCAGTGGGCTGAAGGGCCTGTTTCAGTGCTGTATCTCTCGATGTCGAAGTCACAGAAAGAAAGATTAGGACTGGCTGACCCCTTTCATTGCAGCAGATTTTTCGGGAGCAGAGAGTGCGAGCGAGTGAGCAGCTGGGAAGGTCAGTTTAAAGTAAACTTAATTTCTTTTTGTTTTCGGCGGAGACCGGGGGCTGCTGGGTAAGTAAAACCCTATATATTTGGGCCGTTTAAAATAACTTGCCTTTCATTGCAGCAGCTTTTTCGGGAGCAGAGAGTGCGAGCGAGTGAGCAGCTGGGAAGGTCAGTTTAAAGTAAACTTAATTTCTTTTTGTTTTCGGCGGAGACCAGGGGGCTGCTGGGTAAGTAAAACCCTATATATTTGGGCCGTTTCTGAACCCGAGACACTACACATGTAGTGTCTCCCACCCGTCCTCCTCCTCTAACCAAAAAAAAAGGACTCGGTGGTGTGTAGATAAGGTAAGGCTTTTTTTATTTCGCTTTTTTTTTTAACGTGTGATTGGTTAAAAAGTTTTCGTTCCTTTTTCATTTAACTAAGTTTAAGCTTAAGATTAAAAATGGCAGGAGATCTCAGACCCATGACATGCTTCTCTTGCTCAATGTGGGAGCTCAGGGACATGGCTGATGTCCCTGACTCCTTCACGTGCAGGAAGTGTGTCCAGCTGCAGCTCTTGTTAGACCGCATGACGGCTCTGGAGCTGCGGATGGACTCACTTTGGAGCATCCGCGATGCTAAGGAGGTAGTGGATAGCACGTTTAGCGAATTGGTCACACCGCAGATTAGAATTGCTGAGGGAGAAAGGGAATGGGTGACCAAAAGGCAGAGAAAGAGCAGGAAGGCAGCGCAGGTGTCCCCTGCGGTCATCTCCCTCCACAACAGGTATACCGTTTTGGATACTGTTGAGGGAGATGGCTCACCAGGGGAAGGCAGCAGTAGCCAGGTTCATGGCACCGTGGCTGGCTCTGCTGTTCAGAAGGGCGGGAAAAAGAGTGGAAGGGCTATAGTCATAGGGGATTCGATTGTAAGGGGAGTAGATAGACAGTTCTGTGGTCGAAAACGAGACTCCCGAATGGTATGTTGCCTCCCAGGTGCACGGGTTAGGGATGTCCCAGATCGGCTGCAGAACATTCTGAAGGGGGAGGGTGAACAGCCAGTTGTTGTTGTGCACATAGGCACCAATGATATCGGTAAAAAACGGGATGAGGTCCTACAAGCAGAATTTAGGGAGCTAGGAGTCAAGTTAAAAAGTAGGACCTCAGAGGTAGTAATCTCAGGATTGCTACCAGTGCCACCTGCTAGTCAGAGTAGAAATGAAAGAATAGTCAGGATGAATGCGTGGCTTGAGAGATGGTGCAGGAGGGAGGGGTTCCGATTTTTGGGACATTGGGACCGGTTCTGGGGGAGGTGGGACTATTACAAACTGACGGTCTACACCTGGGACGGACTGGAACCAATGTCCTTGGGGGTGCTTTTGCTAACGCTGTTGGGAAGGGTTTAAACTAATGTGGCAGGGGGATGGGAACCAAATGAGGTCAGTGGAGAGTAAGGAGGTAGTAACTAAAGCCTGTAAGGAACTAGATAATGAAGTCAGCGTGACTAAGGGAAAGAGTAGGCAGGGAGCAGATGATGAAAGCAAAGGGACTGGTGGTCTGAGGTGCATTTGTTTTAATGCAAGAAGTGTAGTAGGTAAGGCAGATGAACTTAGGGCTTGGATTAGTACCTGGGAGTACGATGTTATTGCTATTACTGAGACTTGGTTAAGGGAAGGGCATGATTGGCAACTAAATATCCCAGGATACCGATGCTTCAGGTGGGACAGAGAGGGAGGTAAAAGGGGTGGAGGAGTTGCATTACTGGTCAAAGAGGATATCACAGCTGTGCTGAAGGAAGGCACTATGGAGGACTCGAGCTGTGAGGCAATATGGGCAGAACTCAGAAATAGGAAGGGTGCGGTAACAATGTTGGGGCTGTACTACAGACCTCCCAATAGCGATCGTGAGATAGAGGTACAAATATGTAAACAGATTATGGAAAGATGTAGGAGCAACAGGGTGGTGGTGATAGGAAATTTTAATTTTCCCAACATTGACTGGGATTCACTTAGTGTTAGAGGTCTAGATGGAGCAGAATTTGTAAGGAGCATCCAGGAGGGTTTTCTCGAGCAGTATGTAAATAGTTCTACTCGGGAAGGGGCCATACTGGACCTGGTGTTGGGGAATGAGCCTGGCCAGGTGGTTGACGTTTCAGTAGGGGACTACTTTGGGAATAGTGATCACAATTCCGTAAGTTTTAGAATACTCATGGACAAAGACGAGAGTGGTCCTAAAGGAAGAGTGCTAAATTGGGGGAAGGCCAACTATACCAAAATTCGGCAGGAGCTGGGGAATGTAGATTGGGAGCAGCTGTTTGAAGGTAAATCCACATTTGATATGTGGGAGGCTTTTAAAGAGAGGTTGATTAGCGTGCAGGAGAGACATGTTCCTGTGAAAATGAGGGGTAGAAATGGCAAGATCAGGGAACCATGGATGACAGGTGAAATTGTGAGACTAGCTAAGAGGAAAAAGGAAACATGCATAAGGTCTAGGCAGCTGAAGAAAGACGAAGCTTTGAAAGAATATCAGGATTGTAGGCGCAATCTGAAACGAAGAATTAAGAGGGCTAAAAGGGGTCATGAAATATCTTCAGCAGACAGCGTTAAGGAAAATCCCAAAGCCTTTTATTCATATATAAGGAGCAAGAGGGTAACTAGAGAAAGGATTGGCCCACTCAAGGACAAAGGAGGAAAGTTATGCGTGGAGTCAGAGAAAATGGGTGAGATTCTAAACGGGTACTTTGCATCGGTATTCACTGAGGAGAGGGACATGACGGATGTTGAGGTTAGGGACAGATGTTTGATTACTCTAGGTCAAGTCGGCATAAGGAGGGAGGAAGTGTTGGGTATTCTAAAAGGCATTAAGGTGGACAAGTCCCCAGGTCCGGATGGGATCTATCCCAGGTTACTGTGGGAAGCGAGAGAGGAAATAGTTGGGGCCTTAACAGATATCTTTGCAACATCCTTAAACACGGGTGAGGTCCCGGAGGACTGGAGAATTGCTAATGTTGTCCCCTTGTTTAAGAAGGGTAGCAGGGATAATCCAGGTAATTATAGACCAGTGAGCCTGACGTCAGTGGTAGGGAAGCTGCTGGAGAAGTTACTGAGGGATAGGATCTATTCCCATTTGGAAGAAAATGGGCTTATCAGTGATAGGCAACATGGTTTTGTGCAGGGAAGGTCATGTCTTACCAACTTAATAGAATTCTTTGAGGAAGTGACAAAGTTGATTGATGAGGGAAGGGCTGTAGATGTCTTATACATGGACTTCAGTAAGGCATTTGATAAGGTTCCCCATGGCAGGCTGATGGAGAAAGTGAAGGCGCATGGGGTCCAAGGTGTACTAGCTAGATGGATAAAGAACTGGCTGGGCAACAGGAGACAGAGAGTAGCAGTGGAAGGGAGTTTCTCAAAATGGAGACGTGTGACCAGTGGTGTTCCACAGGGATCCGTGCTGGGACCACTGTTGTTTGTGATATACATAAATGATTTGGAGGAAGGTATAGGTGGTCTGATTAGCAAGTTTGCAGACGACACTAAGATTGGTGGAGTAGCAGATAGTGAAGGGGACTGTCAGAGAATACAGCAGAATATAGATAGACTGGAGAGTTGGGCAGAGAAATGGCAGATGGAGTTCAATCAGGGCAAATGCGAGGTGATGCATTTTGGAAGATCCAATTCAAGAGTGAACTATGCAGTAAATGGAAAAGTCCTGGGGAAAATTGATGTACAGAGAGATTTGGGTGTTCAGGTCCATTGTTCCCTGAAGGTGGCAACGCAGGTCAATGGAGTGGTCAAGAAGGCATACGGCATGCTTTCCTTCATTGGACGGGGTATTGAGCACAAGAGTTGGCAGGTCATGTTACAGTTGTATAGGACTTTGGTTCGGCCACATTTGGAATACTGCGTGCAGTTCTGGTCGCCACATTACCAAAAGGATGTGGATGCTTTGGAGAGGGTGCAGAGGAGGTTCACCAGGATGTTGCCTGGTATGGAGGGCGCTAGCTATGAAGAGAGGTTGAGTAGATTAGGATTATTTTCATTAGAAAGACGGAGGTTGAGGGGGGACCTGATTGAGGTGTACAAAATCATGAGAGGTATAGACAGGGTGGATAGCAAGAAGTTTTTTCCCCAGAGTGGGGGATTCAATTACAAGGGGACACGAGTTCAAAGTGAAAGGGGAAAAGTTTAGGGGGGATATGCGTGGAAAGTTCTTTACGCAGAGAGTGGTGGGTGCCTGGAACGCATTGCCAGTGGAGGTGGTAGACGCGGGCATGATAGCGTCTTTTAAGATGTATCTAGACAGATACATGAATGGGCAGGAAGTAAAGAGATACAGACCCTTAGAAAATAGGCGACAGGTTTAGATAGAGGATTTGGATCGGCGTAGGCTTGGAGGGCCGAAGGGCCTGTTCCTGTGCTGTAATTTTCTTTGTTCTTTGTGAGATGAAGTAGGCTGGGAGGTGGCTCAGTGGGGGGGGAGCATAAACAGCAGAATAGACCAGTTGTGGGGAACGGGCCTGTTTCTGAGCTGCAAGTTCAATTTAAAGAATGGTGCTTCCCTCCTTGGCTTTCCAGAAATGAAGATCGGCCACCTCCCACGCTCCTGTGCGATCCCATGTCAGCTTTGCGATGAAGGCACTAATTTGGCCTCAGGTGGAGTATTGCGTCCCGTTCTGGGCACCGCACTTTAGGAAAGACGTGAGGGTATTGGAGAGAGTACAGAAAAGATTCACGAGAATGGTTCCAGGGATGAGGAATTTCAGTTATGTTTTCGAGATACAGCACTGAAACAGGCCCTTCGGCCCACCGAGTCTGTGCCGACCATCAACAACCCATTTATACTAATCCTACACTAATCCCATATTCCTACCACATCCCCACCTGTCCCTATATTTCCCTACCACCTACCTATACTAGTGGCAATTTATAAAGGCCAATTTACCTATCAACCTGCAAGTCTTTTTGGCTTGTGGGAGGAAACCGGAGCACCCGGAGAAAACCCACGCAGACACAGGGAGAACTTGCAAACTCCACACAGGCAGTTCCCAGAATTGAACCCGGGTCGCTGGAGCTGTGAGGCTGCGGTGCTAACCACTGCGCCACTGAGTTAGGACTGATCGAGGTATTCAAAATCATGAGGGGTCTGGCCAGAGTAGATAGAGAGAAACTGTTCCCACTCATGAAAGGATCGAGAATGAGAGGACACAGATTTAAAGTATTTGGTAAGAGAAGCAAAAGTGACATGGGGAAAAACTTGTTCACACAGCGAGTGGTTAAGGTCTGGAATGCACTGCCTGAGAACGTGGTGGGGGCAGGTTCAATTGAAGCATTCAAAAGGGAACTAGACAGTTATATGAAAAGGAAGAATGTGCAGGGTTACGAGGAATAGGCGGGGGAATGGGACTGAGGGAATTGCTCTTTCAGAGAGCCGTTGCGGACACCATAGGCCGAATAGACTCCTTCTGCGCTGTAACAATTCTGTGAGGAGCAAGTGGAGATTGAAGACAGCAAACCCAGCCAATGGGGATTTCGATGGGGAGTGGGTCCCGCAGCTCGATCACGTGGCACAGGGTAGGCGGGGCAAGTGCCACAACTTCAGCCATTAGCAACCTCCGCCAGTCTTCTCACCCTCCGTCCTCTCCCCTCTCGCAGGCCATACTGACGATCAGCCTCTCCTACATGGTCGGGATGATAGCCTCCTACCACGACACCAACTCCGTCATGATTACTCTGGGGACCACGGTGACCGTCTGCTTCGCCATCATGCTCTTTGCCAGCCAGGTGAGCAACAGAAAGTTCTGACTGTGCTGCCAGTGAAAAGTCCTCGAGCTCTTCCCCCTCCCACCTCGAAGGAGCTTGTAAAGGGGTTGTGGGAGGAGCGGGATGGGTTCATTGCTGCCATGCCAGATCCTCCCACCTGGGTCCGAAGTGGGCCAGGGAGGGGCGGGGGGGGGGGGAGGGCATGGAAAGGGGAGTCGGACTCCATCCCCGGCAGCACCTTCCAAACCTGCCACTTCTACCACCTAGAAGGACAAGGGCAGCAGATGCATGGGAACACCATCACCTGCAAGTTCCCCTCCAAGCCACACACCATCCTGACTTGGAACTATATCGCCGTTCCTTCACTGTCGCTGGGTCAAAATCCTAGAACTCCCTTCCTCACAGCACTGTGGGTGCACCTACCCCACATGGACTGCAGCGATTCAAGGCGGCGGCATCTGTGATGCTGGGGACCTCTGGAGGAGGCCGAGATGGATCACCAACCCGGCACTTCTGGCTGAAGATGGTTGTGAATGCTTCAGCCTTGTCTTCTGCACTAATGCGCTGGGCTCCCCCTTCTTTGAGGATGGGGATATTTACTGAGCCTGCTCCTCCTCTCAGTTGTTTAATTGTCCACCACCATTCACGACTGGACATGGCGGGGACTGCAGAGCTTTGATTGTTGGTTGTGGCATCACTCAGCTCTGTCCATCGCAGGCCGCTTCCGCTGTTTGGCACGCAAGTAGTCCTGGCTTGCAGCTTCACCAGGCTGACACCTCATGTTTAGGTAAGCCCTGGTGCTGCTCCTGGCGTGCCCTCCTGCACTCTTCATTGAACCGTTAAGGGGAATGGCTGCTTTCAGTCAGTCTCTCGTGGAGAGGTGTCCACCCCCCACTGAGGGAGTTGGCTGTTCACCTTCCTCCAGTGCAATTCGAGTCATTCTCAGTCACTCTATCTTCTGTCGGGTGGATGGCGTGTTAGTGCCTGAGGGGACTGTACATCTCTTCCAATGGGTGATACCGACTCACTCCCACTCTCTCTCTGGCTGCAGACCCGGTTCGACTTCACCTACTGCTACAGTTTCCTCCTCGTCCTCTCCATTGTGGTCCTCATGTTTGGCTTTTTCTGCATCTTCTTCTACAACCACATTCTGCAAATTGTCTACGGTTCAGTGGGAGCCCTGCTCTTCTCTCTCGTAAGTATACCCAGCCCTTTTTTTTTAAACCTCGTCCCGCATTCGGCCATATTAATGTGTCCCTGCTGAACAGCTGGCGGGTCAGGTCCCACATGAACCAATAGGTTAATGCCCTCCACCGTGCAGAATCGAGCCACACAAGAGGAGGGAATTCCCATGTATCAACGGCAGATAGTAAGGGTGGGGGGGGGGTGGATGGGGTCAGCAACAGGACGTGGCGGGGGTGCGAGTGGGGTCCAAATCTGCAAGCTCGTGATTACTATCTCGCGACTGCTCCGATGTCGAGTGATGAGGTCATGTGACAACAGGATTAGGCCACAACGCCAAAGTATGTGTTAGATACAGAGTAAAGCTCCCTCTACACTGTCCCCATCAAACACTCCCAGGACAGGTACAGCACGGGGTTAGATACAGAGTAAAGCTCCCTCTACACTGTCCCCGTCAAACACTCCCAGGACAGGTACAGCACGGGGTTAGATACAGAGTAAAGCTCCCTCTACACTGTCCCCGTCAAACACTCCCAGGACAGGTACAGCACGGGGTTAGATACAGAGTAAAGCTCCCTCTACACTGTCCCCGTCAAACACTCCCAGGACAGGTACAGCACGGGGTTAGATACAGAGTAAAGCTCCCTCTACACTGTCCCCGTCAAACACTCCCAGGACAGGTACAGCACGGGGTTAGATACAGAGTAAAACTCCCTCCAAATGACTGTGTTCGGCTGTGAAATGTTAATATCTGCCCCACTGTCCTACTCAGTCCCTCATCAAAGAGAGGGAGACTTCATCCTCTTGGTCTGGAACTCAGTTAGCCCCCATACCATCACAGAGCTGTCCTGACGCTTCTCTGTGTCGTCTTGTCTTCCAGTTCCTGGCCGCGGACATCCAGCTCATCTTGGCCAAACACCGCTTCAGCTTGAGCTCGGAGGAGTACGTCTTCGGTGCGCTCATGCTCTACCTCGACGTGATCAACATCTTCCTCTACCTTCTGATGATCTTCGGAGGGGACCGTTAGCCCACCTGGCGGGGGGGGGGGGGGGGTGGGGAATGGGAGGGGGGTGGTGTTGGTGGAGAGGGGCAGGAGGACTGCAGGTAGGAGAGGAATCTCTGATTCGGGAGATGTGGTGGGGATTTCATCATCGGAGTTATTCTGGAGGCGAGCGACTGGCGAAACCGTGCACGCTGGAACCGAGGAACAGGAGGAAAGCCATTCATCTACTCAAGCTCGATCGGCCAATCACAGGAGACCATGGACGATCTGTATCGTGACTCCGTCCGCATTCTATCAAACTTCAGCCCCAACCCACGTCTCGGTGATCGGGCAGCCGTTGCTCAGGAGCTCGTTCTCACGAACCCCTGATGGAAAGCCCTTCCCCCTCAGATTCCTTTCCGCTGCAGCCGTGCCACAATCCTCCATTTGTCGGTTTCTGGTCTTTGATCAACCTGCCTGCTCATTTCCCCCCCCCCCCCCCAACCCCCAAGTCAGAAATTTCTGTTGACGCTTGTCGCTGGACTGAGAGACTTTTCGCTCGGCCTCCCTCCCAGGGCGTCAGGCACAGCATCGTGTCATTATTATTATTAATAAAGTTTTTCGTATCAGCTTGAAGAAGCTGGGCAAAGTAGTTCTTCGAAAGCAGGGGGAGCCTCCCGCTAACTGATGCCTCTCCCCGACACCACTCAGATACTTCAGGTCAAGGGGTCACCAGAGAGTGGATGCAGACGAATAATTCAGCAGCTCAACTTGCAACACTCTATCTGTCCTCACGCCAGCCCGATGCACCCATCCTCCAGCAACACAAGACGGTACACTCCTCGCATCCTGATTGGACACTGCACACATTCTCCACTCCCTGATTGGACACTGCACACATTCTCCACTCCCTGATTGGACACTGCACACATTCTCCACTCCCTGATTGGACGGTGCGCACTCCCTCCTCACTCCCCGATCGGACAGTGCTCACTCTCTACTCACTCCCTGATTGGACAGTGCTCACTCTCTACTCACTCCCCGACTGGACGGTGCGCACTCCCTCCTCACTCCCTGATTGGACGGTGCTCACTCTCTACTCACTCCCTGATTGGACAGTGCTCACTCTCTACTCACTCCCCGACTGGACGGTGCGCACTCCCTCCTCACTCCCTGATTGGACGGTGCTCACTCTCTACTCACTCCTCGATTGGACGATGCTCACTCTCTACTCACTCCCCGACTGGACGGTGCGCACTCCCTCCTCACTCCCCGATTGGACGGTGCTCACTCTCTACTCACTCCCCGATCGGACGGCGCGCGCACCCTCCTCACTCCCCGATTGGACAGTGCTCACTCTCTACTCACTCCCCGATCGGACGGCGCGCACACCCTCCTCACTCCCTGATTGGACAGTGCTCACTCTCTACTCACTCCCCGATCGGACGGTGCGCACACCCTCCTCACTCCCCGATTGGACAGTGCTCACTCTCTACTCACTCCCCGACTGGACGGTGCGCACTCCCTCCTCACTCCCCGACTGGACGGTGCTCACTCTCTACTCACTCCCCGATCAGACGGTGCGCACTCCCTCCTCACTCCCTGATTGGACAGTGCTCACTCTCTACTCACTCCCCGATCGGACGGTGCGCACACCCTCCTCACTCCCCGATTGGACAGTGCTCACTCTCTACTCACTCCCCGACTGGACGGTGCGCACTCCCTCCTCACTCCCTGACTGGACGGTGCTCACTCTCGCCTCACTCCCCGATCAGACGGTGCGCACTCCCTCCTCACTCCCCGATTGGACAGTGCTCACTCTCTACTCACTCCCCGACTGGACGGTGCGCACTCCCTCCTCACTCCCCGATTGGACGGTGCGCACTCCCTCCTCACTCCCCGATTGGACGGTGCTCACTCTCGCCTCACTCCCCGATCAGACGGTGCGCACTCACTCCCCGATTGTACAGTGCTCACTCTCGACTCACTCCCCGACTGGACGGTGTGCACTCCCTCCTCACTCCCCGATCGGACGGTGCGCACTCCCTCCTCACTCCCCGATTGGACAGTGCTCACTCTCTACTCACTCCCCGACTGGACGGTGCGCACTCCCTCCTCACTCCCCGATTGGACGGTGCGCACTCCCTCCTCACTCCCCGATTGTACAGTGCTCACTCTCTACTCATTCCCCGATCGGACGGTGCTCACTCTCGCCTCACTCCCCCGATTGGACGGTGCTCACTCTCTACTTACTCCCCGACTAGACGGTGCTCACTCTCGCCTCACTCCCCCGATTGGACGGTGCTCACTCTCGCCTCACTCCCCCGATTGGACGATGTGCACTCCCTTCTCACTCCCCGACTGGACAGTGCTCACTCCCCGATCGGACGGTACACACTCTCAGACAACACAAAGCCATTTTTAAAAACAGTCAACGTATTAAATTTGTAGGAATATAATTTTGCTGGACGAGGTTGAGTGTAAAGTATATAAGAACAATTCGCAGACATGACATCAGCTGTACAGTTTGGAGCTTCTGACCCTGTGTTATATAAATTGATCTGGACATCATGCGCCCTTGTGTATAACTGGCATTCCCTGTAAAATACCACACTTACTTCGGGTCAGATCTGTCCCATCACCTGTTATTGAGAACACCCCCTAAGCCCCACCCCCCATCAACCTTCTCACGCTAAGCAGTGACACGGTGGGAGCCGCTCCTGCTGGTGCTCAACCCGTGTTCTTGTCGCCCTTTGCGACCGCCGCTGCGAACTGGTCAGCGGCCCCGCGAGTTGCCGCACGGTTCCAGCCGCCTTTGACTGGCGAGGCAGCTGCATTCAACTCGATTCGCCTCTCGAGCGGCCTCGGAGGGACGGTTCGGGTTAGCAGCTCGACACGGCGGGGCCCTCCCGGTTGCTCCGCCTCCACGCACGCCCGTCACAGGGAAGCTCCCCAGTGCACAGCAAAGAGTTACACGCCGCTCGAGACTTGCATTCATATAGCGCCGTTCGGGGGAGGGCCTCGAGACGTCCCAAAGCGCTTGACGGGGCAGCTGAGGGGAACTGTCGTGGAAGCGTGGCCATTGTTACAATGCGGGGAAACCCAAGGCAACCGATCTGCGCAAAGGAAAGTCACGCCAGGCCAGTCTCCAGCCATGTGGGTCAAAGGATAAATATTGGCCAGGACACCAGGGAGAAGTTCCTGCTCTCCTTCCAACAGTGGCCGTGGGAATTTTTAACGTCTGTTTTAATCCACAGTGGGAGGAGCCTGGTCTCTCGCAGGGGTCGCCCATTTAAGACAGAGATGAGGAGAAACTTTTTCTCTCAGAGGGTCGTGAGTCTTTGGAATTCTCTTCCTCAAAAGGCGGTGGAAGCTGAGTCTTTGAATATTTTTAAGGCAGAGGTAGATAGATTCCTGATCAGCAAGGGGGGGGTGAAAGGTTATCGGGGGCCCTGTTTTTTTTTGTATTGTCTAAGTTCAAATTCCTCCCAAAATAATAGAACAGTGGGGGGGGGGGCTTGGGGAGAGGGGTAAGGGACGAGAGGGCAAGGTGTTCTCAAAGGGGTTATGACATGAGCGAGCCTGCAGGTTCAGAGGTCGCAGACACAGTGGTGTTGACCCGTCCGATCGTTGTGCGAGCAACGCAGATTGTGACCAGCAGACCTGAGGCCACGCAACACTGTGCTACCCGTGGCCTAACTCGTACCAAACACCGTTCATCCTCCTGTGCTCGCTGACCCACACCGGCTCCCGGTTAAGTAACGCCTCGATTTTAAAATTCTCATCCTTGTTGTCAAATTCCCCTCAGGACCTCACCGCCCCTCCCCCCCTCCCTATCTCTGTAACCTCCTCCAGCTCCACAACCCTCCGAGATCTCTGCCCTCCTCGAATCCCGAACCTCTTGAGCATCCCCCGATTTTAATCGCTCCACCATTGGCGCCCGTGCCTTCAGCCGCCTGGAGCCCCGAGCTTTGCAAATCCCTCCCTAAACCTCTCCGCCCCTCCCTTCCTTTAAAATGTTCCTTCAAGCCGAGCTCTTTGACCGAGCTTTTGGCCAGCCGCCCTAATATTGCCTTATCTGGCTCAGCGTCAGACCTTGTTCAGTGTTCCCTTCCGCAAAGCGCCTTGGGGGTGTCTCTGCGCTGTCGAAGGCGTTATATGAATGCAAGCCATTGTTGTAACTATGCCTCAGACTGCTCACCACAGTGAGGCAAAGTCGAACTGGACCTTGAGCAGGTACTTCATGTGGACCTGTGTTGGATTGTACACGACGTACTCATTGTAATTAAGAGTGTAGCCATTCGGATTCTCCACTCCGGTCTCCTTCCCCGGCCCCATGGGAACAAGGACGTCGTTACTGTGACAGAGAGAGAGAGAGAGAGAGGGGGAGGGAGAGGGGGAGGGAGAGGGAGAGGGGGAGGGAGAGGGGGAGGGGGAGGGGGAGGGGGAGGGGGAGGGGGAGGGGGAGGGGGAGGGGGAGGGGGAGGGGGAGGGGGAGGGGGAGGGGGAGGGGGAGGGGGAGGGGGAGGGGGAGGGGGAGGGGGAGGGAGAGGGGGAGGGAGAGGGGGAGGGAGAGGGGGAGGGAGAGGGGGAGGGAGAGGGGGAGGGAGAGGGGGAGGGAGAGGGGGAGGGAGAGGGAGAGGGGGAGGGAGAGGGGGAGGGAGAGGGGGAGGGAGAGGGGGAGGGAGAGAGAGAACACGTTAAAATACTGCACCTTGAAAGTTGGCAGCAAACTTGTAAAAGCCTCGGTGTTACTGAGACTGCACCATTTCACAGGGTGAAGGTGGTGTCCAACTGGGCGGCTCGTTTCACGGCCAACTGAGTATGAGAACGTGTGAACTTGTCCACTTCGGCCGGAAAAATGGAAAAGCAACATATTATTTAAATGGTGAGAGATTGCAGAACTCTGAGATGCGGAGGGATCTGGGTGTCCCGAGTACACGAAACACAAAAAGTTAGTATGCAGGTACAGCAAGGGATTAAGAAGGCAAATGCAATGTTATTGTTTATTGCAAGGGGGAGGGAATATAAAAGTAGAGATGTTTTGCTACAGTTGTACTGGGCATTGGTGAGAAAACATCTAGAGTATTGTGTACAGTTTTGGTCTCCTTACTTAAGGATATATTCATTCCATCTTCGCTGCCTCTGGAGAATCCTGGGCATCAGGTAGCAGGACCACATCTCCGCATCTGGTCGCCACACTACCAGAAGGACGTGGAGGCTTTGGAGAGGGTACAGAGGAGGTTTACCAGGATGTTGCCTGGTCTGGAGGGCATTAGCTATGAGGAGAGATTGGAAAAACTCGGATTGTTTTCACTGGAACGACGGAGGTGGAGGGGCGACATGATAGAGGTTTACAAAGTTATGAGCGGCATGGACAGAGTGGATAGTCAGAAGCTTTTTCCCAGGGTGGAAGAGTCAGTTACTAGGGGACATAGGTTTAAGGTGTGAGGGGCAAAGTTTAGAGGGGATGTGTGAGGCAAGTTTTTTTACACAGAGGATGGTGAGTGCCTGGAACTTGCTGCCAGGGGAGGTGGTGGAAGCAGGTACGATAGCGACGTTTAAGAGACATCTTGACAAATATATGAATAGGAAGGGAATAGAGGGATATGGGCCCCGGAAGTGCAGAAGGTGTTAGTTTAGGCAGGCATCAAGATCGGCACAGGTTTGGAGGGCCGAATGGCCTGTTCCTGTGCTGTACTGTTCTTTGTTCCAACACAGAAGTCCTCAAGGCGGCCAACATCCCCAGCATATACACCCTACTGAGCCAGCGGCGCCTGAGATGGCTTGGCCATGTGAGCCGCAAGGAAGATGGCAGGATCCCGAAGGACACATTGTACAGCGAGCTCGTCACTGGTATCAGACCCACCGACCTTGTCTCCGCTTTAAAGACGTCTGCAAACGCGACATGAAGTCCTGTGACATTGATCACAAGTCGTGGGAGTCAGTTGCCAGTGATCGCCAGAGCTGGCGGGCAGCCATAAAGGCGGGGCTAAAGCATGGCAAGTCGAAGAGACTTAGCAGTTGGCAGGAAAAAAGTCAGAAGCGCCAGGGGAGAGCCAACTGTGTAACAGCCCCGACAACCAATTTTATCTGCAGCACCTGTGGAAGAGTCTGTCACTCTAGAATTGGCCTTTATAGCCACTCCAGGCGCTGCTCCACACACCACTGAGCACCTCCAGGCGCGTATCCATTGTCTCTCGAGACAAGGAGGCCAAAGAAAAAAAAACCTAAGGATATAAATACATCGGAAGCAGTTCAGAGAAGGTTCATGCAACTGATTCCTGGGATGAGAGGTTTATCTTGTGAGGAAAGGTTGGACAGGTTGGGTCTGTATTCATTGGGGTTTAGAAGAAAGAGATGTGATCTTACTGAAACATACAAGATCCTGAGGGGTGGATGCTGAGAAGATGTTTCCCCTTGTGGGAGAGACGAGAACCAGGGGTCACTGTTTAAAAATAAGGGGTCACCCATTTACGATGGAGATGAGGAGAAATTCTTTTCTCTCAGAGGATGGTGATTCTGTGGAACTCTCTCTTCCCCGGAGAGCGGTGGAGGCTGGGTCACTGAATGTTTTTAAGACAGAGGTAGACAGATTCTTGACAAACAAGGGAGTCAAAGGGTATCAGGGGTAGGCAGGAAAGTGGAGTTGAGCCCACAAACAGATCAGCCATGATCTTATAGAACGGCTCGAGGGGCCGAATGGTCGACTCCTGCTCCGAGTTGATATGTTTGTATGTAAAGTACTCTTTCTCAAAGCATGGTCACTGTTGCAGTGCAGCAGAACAGCACATCCTCTACGTTTTTATTTAAATTATGTTGGTTGAGGGATAAAATGTTGACCGGGCCACTGGGGGGGTGGGGAGGGGGGGTAACTCCCCTGCTGTTCTGGGGATCTTGGACATGTTCACACGAGAGGGAAAACAGGGCTTCGGTTTGATGTCTCAACCGACGGACGGCACCTCTGACAGTGCAGCACTCCCACACTGGGTCTAACAGACAGGATCTTGTGCGCAAGGCTCTGGGAGTAGGGATCAACCCCACGACCTTCTGACTCAGGGGCTGCTCAATGGGTCGCGGCTCACGCCAGGGGAGAACTCCCCCTGCTCTCCTTCCGTTAGTGGCCACAGGACATTTTACATTCACCCGAGGGGGCAGACAGGGCTTTTGGTTTATTGGCTCATTGGAGGGAGGAGGACACCTGGCTAGCCGCGGAGGGAGAGCTGAGGCAAGGTTAGAGGGGAGGGCAGCCTGCGCTCAGGATACTTACAGCCTGACGTCACTGTCACACTTGGGAGCTATCCTCCCCTGGCCCATGGTGCTGTGTTTCCCCGGGGGCAGTTTATCACCTTCATAGTCGGCAGCCAGCAGCTTGTTACAGTCACCAAGAGCGACCTGAGACGACAAGAGGAGAATGAAGGCTGCAGCCTCATCAAGGGGTTCAGATTAAAAAAAAGATACCCGGCAGTGGAAGCGAGTTACAGACCGGAATCTAATCGAGGGGTTCGGGTGGTTTATATATAGTATAACAGATACCCGGGAGTGAGTTACAGACTGGAATCTAATCGAGGAGTTCGGGTGGTTTATATATAGAATAACAGATACCCGGGAGTGAGTTACAGACTGGAATCTAATCGAGGGGTTCGGGTGGTTTATATATAGAATAACAGATACCCGGGAGTGAGTTGCAGACTGGAATCTAATCGAGGTGTTCGGGTGGTTTATATATAGAATAACAGATACCCGGGAGTGAGTTACAGACTGGAATCTAATCGAGGTGTTCGGGTGGTTTATATATAGAATAACAGATACCCGGGAGTGAGTTACAGACTGGAATCTAATCGAGGTGTTCGGGTGGTTTATATATAGAATAACAGATACCTGGGAGTGAGTTACAGACTGGAATCTAATCGAGGTGTTCGGGTGGTTTATATATAGAATAACAGATACCCGGGAGTGAGTTACAGACTGGAATCTAATCGAGGGGTTCGGGTGGTTTATATATAGAATAACAGATACCCGGGAGTGAGTTACAGACTGGAATCTAATCGAGGGGTTCGGGTGGTTTATATATAGAATAACAGATACCCGGGAGTGAGTTACAGACTGGAATCTAATCGAGGGGCTCTGGTGGTTTATATATAGAATAACAGATACCCGGGAGTGAGTTTCAGACTGGAATCTAATCGAGGGGTTGGGGTTGTGGTGCTAATGGAGAGATTTCACTTACCTCACACAGAAGCAGGAGTCCGACGTTATGTTGATGTGTGGCAAAGCAGTAATTGGCACTCTTGGAGGACATGTCTGCGAAGTATATTCCTTTCCCAAACTGTGAGGGGAGCAGGGGAAAACAGAAAGAGAGAGAGCGAGAGAGAGAGAAATGTATGACTAAAGCAGAATTTCAGGGTCAGTGCAGTACCAGGTAATAATTATTCAGATTGAAACGAAGGATCTTGCGAAACGCAATTACAAATGCACGAACTGAAGTGCCCAACAGCTCCAGGTTGGACAAAGCTCTCCGCTGCTCTGCCTCTGCTTGAGGTGCTGTCCAGCTCCTCGAGGGTCTGTGGGGGTTGCCAGGGTGGGGCGGGGGTGACTCCACTCAATCAGTGCAAATCTCTGTCGCCCTCATCAATACCTTTAATCAATGTGGACACCTCGATCAGGTCACACCCTAATCTTGTAAACCCGAGGGAACACGAGCTTCCTGAACAGTCAAGCGGCTGTCCCTGTCACGCACGAGGCACCCACCACCCACTTGTCAAGACTCGATCGGGAGAGTGAACCAGACTTTGTTTAGACCATCTCCTCCCAAACCCAGGAAGCAACAGTTGCAGCCACTCTTCCATCCAGCTCCGACTGGGATGGGTGGGTCTCCCTGCTCAGTGTGGGGCTCAGTAACAAGTGTAGCCCCAAACTATTGACGGAGAGGGACAACTGAATCAAATCAGGGAAGTGTATCAGCATCACAGCAAGTGCAGCTATCCACCAGCAGGGAAACAGGGGATACCGGGTGTTCCTATAATAGTGAGTCTGTGTGTGAGAGTGCATATGTGTCTGTGTGAGAGACTGAGTGAGGTGAGTGAGTGAGAGAGAGAACGTTTCTTTAACACTGAGTGTAGTCAGTCCCAGTGTGCGTGTGCAGTGTGTGGTGTGTATGTGAACGTTCCTTTAACAGTGAGTGTAGTCAGTCCGTGAGTGAGTGAGTGTAGTCAGTCAGTCAGTCAGTCAGTCAGTCAGTCAGTCAGTCAGTCAGTGAGTGAGTGTGTGCATGCAATGTGCGTGTGAACGTTCCTTTAACAGTGAGTGTAGTCAGTCCCAGTGTGCGTGTGCAGTGTGTGGTGTGTATGTGAACGTTCCTTTAACAGTGAGTGTAGTCAGTCCCAGTGTGCGTGTGCAGTGTGTGGTGTGTATGTGAACGTTCCTTTAACAGTGAGTGTAGTCAGTCCCAGTGTGCGTGTGCAGTGTGTGGTGTGAATGTGAACGTTCCTTTAACAGTGAGTGTAGTCAGTCCCAGTGTGCGTGTGCAGTGTGTGGTGTGTATGTGAACGTTCCTTTAACAGTGAGTGTAGTCAGTCCCAGTGTGCGTGTGCAGTGTGTGGTGTGTATGTGAACGTTCCTTTAACAGTGAGTGTAGTCAGTCCCAGTGTGCGTGTGCAGTGTGTGGTGTGAATGTGAACGTTCCTTTAACAGTGAGTGTAGTCAGTCCGTGAGTGAGTGAGTGTAGTCAGTCAGTCAGTCAGTCAGTCAGTCAGTCAGTCAGTCAGTCAGTCAGTGAGTGTAGTCAGTCAGTCAGTGAGTGAGTGAGTGAGTGAGTGAGTGAGTGAGTGAGTGAGTGAGTGCATGCAATGTGCGTGTGAACGTTCCTTTAACAGTGAGTGTAGTCAGTCCCTGTGTGTGTGTGTGTGTGTGTGTGTGTGCGTGTAGTGTGTGCGTGTAGTGTGTGCGTGTGAACGTTCCTTTAACAGTGAGTGTAGTCAGTCCCAGTGTGCGTGTGCAGTGTGTGGTGTGTATGTGAACGTTCCTTTAACAGTGAGTGTAGTCAGTCCCAGTGTGCGTGTGCAGTGTGTGGTGTGTATGTGAACGTTCCTTTAACAGTGAGTGTAGTCAGTCCCAGTGTGCGTGTGCAGTGTGTGGTGTGAATGTGAACGTTCCTTTAACAGTGAGTGTAGTCAGTCCGTGAGTGAGTGAGTGTAGTCAGTCAGTCAGTCAGTCAGTCAGTCAGTCAGTCAGTCAGTCAGTCAGTCAGTCAGTGAGTGAGTGTAGTCAGTCAGTGAGTGAGTGAGTGAGTGAGTGAGTGAGTGAGTGAGTGAGTGAGTGAGTGCATGCAATGTGCGTGTGAACGTTCCTTTAACAGTGAGTGTAGTCAGTCCCTGTGTGTGTGTGTGTGTGTGTGTGTAGTGTGTAGTGTGTAGTGTGTGCGTGTAGTGTGTGCGTGTAGTGTGTGCGTGTGAACGTTCCTTTAACAGTGAGTGTAGTCAGTCCCGATGTGTGTGTGTGCGTGTAGTGTGTGCGTGTGAACGTTCCTTTAACAGTGAGTGTAGTCAGTCCCGATGTGTGTGTGTATAGTGTGTGTGCAGTGTGTGTGTATAGTGTGTGTGTATAGTGTGTGTGTATAGTGTGTGTGTATAGTGTGTGTGCAGTGTGTGTGCGCGCAGTGTGTGCAGTGTGTGTGTGTGTGCAGTGTGTGCGTGTGCGAACGTTCCTTTAACAGTGAGTGTAGTCAGTCCCGATGTGTGTGTGTATAGTGTGTGTGTGTGTGTGCAGTGTGTGTGTGTGTGCAGTGTGTGCGTGTGTGAACGCTCCTTTAACAGTGAGTGTAGTCAGTCCCGGTGTGTGTGAGTGTACGGTGTGTGGTGTGCGTGTGAACGTTCCTTTAACAGTGAGTGTAGTCAGTCCCAATGTGTGTGTGTATAGTGTGTGTGTGTGTGTGCAGTGTGTGTGTGTGTGCAGTGTGTGCGTGTGTGAACGCTCCTTTAACAGTGAGTGTAGTCAGTCCCAATGTGTGTGTGTATAGTGTGTGTGTGTGCAGTGTGTGTGTGCAGTGTGTGTGTGTGTGCAGTGTGTGCGTGTGTGAACGCTCCTTTAACAGTGAGTGTAGTCAGTCCCGATGTGTGTGTGTGTGTGTGTGCAGTGTGTGTGTGTGTGTGTGCAGTGTGTGCGTGTGTGAACGCTCCTTTAACAGTGAGTGTAGTCAGTCCCGGTGTGTGTGAGTGTACGGTGTGTGGTGTGCGTGTGAACGTTCCTTTAACACTGAGTGTATTCAGTCCCGGTGTGAAGAATTCCTGCTCTAACAGTGCCTGTATGGTGAGAAGTCCTGCTCCCCTATGGCGGCATTCACTTACCATGTATCCAGTGACCGGAGCCTCGGGAGGGGCAATCCGCAGCCCCTGATTCAGAATGCTCACCCAGTTGGAGAGTCGGGAGCCATGCCAGAGCAGCTGCCTAAGAGAGAGACGAACAGAGGGAGCAGGGCTGAACACAAGGGGGAATGCACAGAGGGAAACCTGACAACGGACAATAGAATCCATCCCAAACGCGGGAGCAGGAGGAAGCTGAGGGGAGCCTCAACGCGACTCTGTCACCGAGCCCACATTCTGACCACTTCCATTTTCTCTTGGACGTGTTCATCTCATCGCCCGGTCCCGCCTCCTCCCCAGCACCCACTTCCCAACTCCTACCCACAGCCTGCCGTGAATCAGGACAATTAGCTGGTTTCAGAACTCACTCCTGGCAGCACCTTCCATTTCCCGATTCCAGCGACACCCAATTCGTTTAAAGGCAGCTTGTCCCAGAAAGGGAGACATCTGGGCCGAGCAGCTTTAAAATCGCGCCAGTCAGTCTGGGAAACGGCAGCTCGTATTCCTGCAGCTCATAACGGCAGAGGGTGGCATCACCGTGTCAGGACTGACGGGGCGTGCGAGCAGATGCGATTTTCAACACATCAATTACAGCACGATTTAAAAGTCAGGACTGAATTTCGGGCTCCATTCCCCCACACGCTAACAGCACTTCATCTGAAGAATAGACTTGGGAATGACTCCACGTGTGCCATACCACATCACTTTAACTAAACATAAAAGACAGTCTGATGCACAGCACGCACTTCCAGTGTCATACATGCTCTCTGTCACATTTTGAACACAATGTTCCACAGGAGGTCAGCCGGTTACTGCAGAGTTATCACCCTGAGAGAGAGGGGACTGAGAGACACCAGTCAGTGTACAGATATCACCCTGAGAGAGAGGGGACTGAGAGACACCAGTCAGTGTACAGATATCACCCTGAGAGAGAGGGGACTGAGAGACACCAGTCAGTGTACAGATATCACCCTGAGAGAGAGGGACTGAGAGACACCAGTCAGTGTACAGATATCACCCTGAGAGAGAGGGGACTGAGAGACACCAGTCAGTGTACAGATATCACCCTGAGAGAGAGGGACTGAGAGACACCAGTCAGTGTACAGATATCACCCTGAGAGAGAGGGATTGAGAGACACCAGTCAGTGTACAGATATCACCCTGAGAGAGAGTGACTGAGAGACACCAGTCAGTGTACAGATATCACCCTGAGAGAAAGTGACTGAGAG
This sequence comes from Heterodontus francisci, assembly GCF_036365525.1. Taxonomy (NCBI): domain Eukaryota; kingdom Metazoa; phylum Chordata; class Chondrichthyes; order Heterodontiformes; family Heterodontidae; genus Heterodontus; species Heterodontus francisci. The sequence goes on from NC_090404.1 coordinate 15,159,269, forward strand.
ACACCAGTCAGTGTACAGATATCTCCCTGAGAGAGAGGGGACTGAGAGAGACCAGTCAGTGTACAGATATCACCCTGAGAGAGAGGGACTGAGAGACACCAGTCAGTGTACAGATATCACCCTGAGAGAAAGTGACTGAGAGACACCAGTCAGTGTACAGATATCTCCCTGAGAGAGAGGGGACTGAGAGACACCAGTCAGTGTACAGATATCACCCTGAGAGAGAGGGGACTGAGAGACACCAGTCAGTGTACAGATATCACCCTGAGAGAGAGGGGACTGAGAGACACCAGTCAGTGTACAGATATCACCCTGAGAGAGAGGGACTGAAAGACACCAGTCAGTGTACAGATATCACCCTGAGAGAGAGGAGACTGAGAGACACCAGTCAGTATACAGATATCACCCTGAGAGAGAGGAGACTGAGAGACACCAGTCAGTGTACAGATATCACCCTGAGAGAGAGGGACTGAAAGACACCAGTCAGTGTACAGATATCACCCTGAGAGAGAGGAGACTGAAAGACACCAGTCAGTGTACAGATATCTCCGAGAGAGAGGGACTGAAAGACACTAGTCAGTGTGCAGATATCACCCTGAGAGAGAGGAGACTGAGAGACACCAGTCAGTGTACAGATATCACCCTGAGAGAGAGGGACTGAAAGACACCAGTCAGTGTACAGATATCACCCTGAGAGAGAGTGACTGAGAGACACCAGTCAGTGTACAGATATCACCCCGAGAGAGAGGAGACTGAGAGACACCAGTCAGTGTACAGATATCACCCTGAGAGAGAGTGACTGAGAAACACCAGTAAGTGTACATATATCATCCTCAGAGAGAGTAGACTGAGAGACACCAGTCAGTGTACAGATATCTCCCTGAGAGAGGGGACTGAGAGACACCAGTCAGTGTACAGATATCTCCCTGGGAGAGAGGGACTGAGAGACACCAGTCAGTGTACAGATATCACCCCGAGAGAGAGGAGACTGAGAGACACCAGTCAGTGTACAGATATCACCCTCAGAGAGAGGAGACTGAGAGACACCAGTCAGTGTACAGATATCTCCCTGAGAGAGGGGACTGAGAGACACCAGTCAGTGTACAGATATCTCCCTGAGAGAGGGGACTGAGAGACACCAGTCAGTGTACAGATATCACCCTGAGAGAGGGGACTGAGAGACACCAGTCAGTGTACAGATATCTCCCTGGGAGAGAGGGACTGAGAGACACCAGTCAGTGTACAGATATCACCCCGAGAGAGAGGAGACTGAGAGACACCAGTCAGTGTACAGATATCACCCCGAGAGAGAGGAGACTGAGAGACACCAGTCAGTGTACAGATATCACCCTCAGAGAGAGGAGACTGAGAGACACCAGTCAGTGTACAGATATCACCCTGAGAGAGTGGACTGAGAGACACCAGTCAGTGTACAGATATCTCCCTGACAGAGGGGACAGAGAGACACCAGTCAGTGTATATGGGCCCCACCCTGGCATGCTTCTCACCTGTTGCCCAGGTCTGTGCGGAACTGGTCCTTCTCTCCCTCCTTCTCCACGTCAAAGACCTCCAGCAGCTTCATGGTGTAGTCATTGTGAGTGGAGGCATGAGTGGACTGGAGGTATTTCTCGATGACCTGGGCAAGATGAACAAGGGGGAAAACAAGGACAAACAGTGACTTAAGCGGCTGCTGATTTTGCCTGTCCCGTCCGCCTCCCTAAGGGGGACTCTTTAACTATTGCAGACCCAACAATGCCCTCCCCAGCTGTCATCAGCTCATTCAGTCAGACCGAGGGGGTGGAACCTGGGGATTTCCTGATCTCAATAGGATGGGACAACTGAAAGACGAGTCAGGTCCACTGATCCATATTCCAGGTCTAATTACAAGTAATATGGTGAGTTTACTCTGTATCTAACCCCGTTTTTTTTTGGCTTGGGAGACATTTTTCTTCCATTACGTTGTGGCTTTTGGGCATCTTAAATGATATAGAACATTCTACACTCCTCAGAACTTTATTCTGTATCAAACCCCGTACTGTACCTCTCCTGGGTGTGTTTGATGGGGACAGTGTAGAGGGAGCTTTACTCTGTATCTAACCCCCGTGCTGTACCTGTCGTGGGAGTGTTTGATGGGGACAGTGTAGAGGGAGCTTTACTCTGTATCTAACCCCCGTGCTGTACCTGTCGTGGGAGTGTTTGATGGGGACAGTGTAGAGGGAGCTTTACTCTGTATCTAACCCCCGTGCTGTACCTGTCCTGGGAGTGTTTGATGGGGACGGTGTAGAGGGAGCTTTACTCTGTATCTAACCCCCGTGCTGTACCTCTCCTGGGAGTGTTTGATGGGGACAGTGTAGAGGGAGCTTTACTCTGTATCTAACCCCCGTGCTGTACCTGTCGTGGGAGTGTTTGATGGGGACAGTGTAGAGGGAGCTTTACTCTGTATCTAACCCCCGTGCTGTACCTGTCCTGGGAGTGTTTGATGGGGACAGTGTAGAGGGAGCTTTACTCTGTATCTAACCCCCGTGCTGTACCTGTCCTGGGAGTGTTTGATGTTGGGGAGTGTTGTGTCTCTGACCTCGACACCCCTCACCCACCACGTCTATCCCGCCCAGGGCTGTGGTTATGTATCCTTGAGGAGCAGCCAGGAAAGTTGGGAGCTGCTGACCTTGAATTCCGATGTGTTTTGCTCCAGGGGCTGCAGACTGCAGTGTAGTGAACGATATTGTTTGTCCAGTGGATTCTCTGTGCTCCCCAGCTCTGATTTCACCACTTTGATGGCAATCTCAATGTCGCTCAGAGCCTGAAACATATACAGGGGTCACTCCAGAACTGTTCTCAGCAAAGTGGGGAGGAGGGAAAGGGGGGGGGGGAAAGGGGGAGGGGAGGCGGGCAAGGGGGGGGTGAAAGCCCCATGTGGAGAGTGTGTGAGAGAGAAAGCACTCCACCAAAGGGAGAGAGAGAGAGAGGCAGCGAGAGAGAGAGAGAGAGGCAGCGAGAGAGAGAGAGGCAGAGAGGCAGAGAGAGAGAGAGAGACAGAGAGAGAGAGAGAGAGAGAGAGAGGCAGAGAGAGAGGCAGAGAGAGAGGCAGAGAGAGAGGAAGAGAGAGGCAGAGAGAGAGAGAGAGAGAGAGAGAGAGAGAGAGAGAGAGGAAGACAGAGAGAGAGAGAGAGAGAGAGAGGCAGAGAGAGAGGCAGAGAGAGAGGCAGAGAGAGAGAGAGAGAGAGAGAGAGAGAGAGGAAGACAGAGAGGGAGACAGAGAGAGAGAGAGAGCCAGAGAGAGACAGAGAGAGAGGGACAGAGAGAGACAGAGAGAGAGAGAGAGAGAGAAAGGGGAGACAGAGAGAGAGAGAGAGAGAGAGAGAGAGAGAGAGAGAGACAGAGAGAGCCAGAGAGAGTCAGAGTGAGGGAGACAGCCAGACAGAGAGCGCCAGAGAGAGAGTGGCACATACAAAGACAGAGAGAGCCAGACAGACACACACACATAGACTGCGACAGACAGAGAGGGAGAGAGAGAGAGAGTCGCGGTACTTTGAATAGGTCAGAGTACTGGGGGACAGGTGAATGTTTCAAGTGTGAATCTGTTCAGCGGGCACCACAACAGGGACGGCTAATCGTCCTTCACAGAATTATACAGTGCAGAAGAGGCCCTTCGGCCCATCGAGTCTGCACCGATGCATTAAAACACCTGACCTGTCTGCCTAATCCCATTTGCCAGCACTTGGCCCATAGCCTTGAATGTTATGACGTGCCAAGTGCTCATCCAGGTACTTTTTCAAGGATGTGAAGCAACCTGCATCTACCACCCTCCCAGGCAGGGCATTCCAGACCGTCACCACCCTCTGGGTAAAAAAGTTCTTCCTCAAATCCCCCTTAAACCTCCTGCCCCTCACCTTAAACTTGTGACCCCGCGTAACTGACCCTTCAACTAAGGGGAACAGCTGCTCCCTATCCACCCTGTCCATGACCCTCATAATCTTGTACACCTCAATCAGGTCAGCCCCTCAGTCTTCTCTGCTCCAGTGAAAACAACCCAAGCCTATCCAACCTCTCTTCAGAGCTTAAATGTTCCATCCCAGGCACCATCCTGGTGAATCGCCTCTGCACCCCCTCCAGTGCAATCACATCCTTCCTATAATATGGTGACCAGAATTGCACACAGTACTCCAGCTGTGGCCTTACCAAAGTTCTATACAACTCCAACATGACCTCCCTGCTTTTGTAATCTATGCCTCGATTGATAAAGGCAAGTGTCCCATATGCCTTTTTTACCACCCTATTATCCTGCCCTTCTGCCTTCAGAGATCGATGGACAAACACGCCCAGGTCCCTTTGTTCCTCGGAACTTCCCAGTGTCAGGCCATTCATTGAATACTCCCGTGTCACATTACTCCTTCCAAAGTGTATCACCTCACACTTTTCAGCGTTAAATTCCATCTGCCACCTTTCTGCCCATTTGACCATCCCGTCTATATCTTCCTGTAACCTAAGACACTCTACCTCACTGTTGACCACTCGGCCAATCTTTGTGTCATCCACAAACTTACTGATCCTACCCCCCACATAGTCATCTATGTCATTTATATAAATGACAAACAATAGGGGACCCAGCACAGATCCCTGTGGTACGCCACTGGACACTGGCTTCCAGTCACTAAAACAGCCGTCAGTCATCACTCTCTGTCTCCTACAGCTATGCCAATTTTGAATCCACCTTATCAAGTTACCCTGTATCCCATGTGCATTTGCTTTCTTGATAAGTCTCCCATGTGGGACCTTGTCAAAGGCTTATCTGAAATCCATGTAAACTACATCAACTGCACTACCCTCATCTACACACCTGGTCACATGCTCAAAAAATTCAATCAAATTTGTTGGGCATGACCTCCCTCTGACAAAGCCATGCTAACTATTCCTAATCAAATTTTGCCTCTCCAAGTGGAGATAGATTCTCTCCTTCAGAATTTTCTTCAATAGTTTCCCTATCCCTGACGTGAGACTCACTGGTCTGTAGTTACCTGGCTTATCTCTAAAACCTTTCTTAAATAGTGGGATCACATTAGCTGTTCTCCAGTCCTCTGGCATCTCCCCCGTGGCCAGAGAGGAATTAAAAATTAGGGTCAGAGCCCCTGCAATCTCCACCCTCACCTCCCACAGCATCCTGGGACACAAATCGTCCGGACCTGGAGATTTGTCCACTTTTAAGCCTTCCAAAATCTCCAATACCTTGTCACTCCCTATGACAATTTTCTCAAGAACCTCACAGTCTCTCTGTTTGAGTTCCATATCGACATCCTCATTCTCTTGTGTGAAGACAGATGTGAAGTATTCGTTCAACACCCTACCAATGTCCTCTGGCTCCACCCACAGATTTCCCCCTTGGTCCCTAATGGGTCCTACTCTTTCCCTGGTTATCCTCTTCCCATTGATATACTTATAGAATATCTTGGGATTTTCCCTACTTTTACCAGCCAGAGCTTTCTCATATCCCCTCTTTTCTCTCCTAATTGCTTTCTTAAGCTCCATCCTACACTTTCTGTACTCCATTAATGCTTCCGTTGATTTGCTCTCCTTGTATTTGCTAAAAGCCTCTCTTTTCCTTCTCATCATACCCTGAATGTTTCTGGTCATCCATGGTTCTCTGGGCTTGTTACTCCTACCTATTACCATAGAGGGAACATGTTGGGCCTGTACCCTCCACATTTCCTTTTTGAATGCCCCCCGCCCCCCACCCCCCGTCTTCTATAGATTTCCCGACAAGTAACTCTTTCCAGTCTACCTTGGCCAGGTCCTGCCTTACTTTACTAAAATTCGCTCTCCCCCAATCCAAAACCTTTTTTTGCAACTTGTCTATTTTTTTCTCCATAACAAGCTTAAATTGTACCATGTTATGGTCACTATCACCAAAATGCTCCCCCACCAACACATCAACCACCTGTCCGGCTTCATTCCCCAGAATTAGGTCCAGCACTGCACCCTCCCCGGCTGGATCTTCTACATATTGAGCTAAAAAGTTCTCCTGTATACATTTTAAGAACTCCACTCCATCTAAGCCCATAACATGATGACTATCCCAATTAATGTTGGGAAAGTTGAAATCACCTAATACAATTACCCTATTATTTTTACACACCTCTGCAAATTGCGCACATATTTGCTCTTCAATTTCCCGCTGACTATCTGGGGGTCTATAATAAACACCTAGCAATGTGGCTGTCCCTTTTTTATTCCTAAACTCTATCCATAAAGCTTCAGTTGATGCCCCCTCCAAGAAATCATCTCTCCTTACTGCAGTAACTGACTCCTTAACTAACATTGCAATGCCCCCTCCTCTTTTACCCCCTCCTCTGTCTCGCCTGAAGATTCTATATCCCAGGATATTGAGTTGCCAATCCTGCCCCTCCCTCAACCATGTCTCCGTGATGGCTATTATATCACAATTCCACGTGTCAATCATTGCCCTTAACTCATACGTTTTACTTGCAATACTCCTGGCATTAAAGTAGAGGCCTTCCACCCTGGTCTTACTCCCTTGAAACTTACTTCCGCTGTATTCCCTCTGACTTGTTCGCTTTCCTGTGTTTAGCTTCCTATTTCTCACCCCCACCATCCTCTCTCCAAGGCACAATCAGTTACAGCACAAGCAGCATGTTGTTGGCTTGGGTAATAAATGCTGGCCTAGCCTGCGACACCCACATGCCGCAAACAAATAAAAAAAATAAGGGAGCGGGACAGGTCACTGAATAACTCAAGGGGTGAAAGTTACCTCCAGAAGTCCCACTTTCTCCTGCAGTTCCTTCTTGGTTCGAATCAAGGGAGGTGTCTTCAGCCTTTGAAGAAGGACGAAGAATGCGTTAATTATGTGAACAGAGAAATTGAACTGCTGCAGTCCATGTGGGGTAGGTACACCCACAGTGCTGTTAGGAAGAGAGTTCCAGGATCTTGATCCAGTGACAGTGAAGGAACGGCAATATAGTTCCAAGTCAGGATGGTGTGTGGCTTGACGGGGAACTTGCAGGTGGTGGTGTTCCCATACATCTGTTGCCCTTGTCCTTCTAGGTGGTAAAGGTTGCGGGTTTGGAAGCTGCTGTCGAAGGAGCTTTGGTGATTTGCTGCAGCGCATCTTGTAGATGGTACACACTGCTGCCACTGTGCGTCGGTGGTGGAGGGAGTGAATATTTGTGGATGGGGTGCCAATCAAGCGGGCTGCTTTGTTCTGGATGGTGTTGAGCTTCTTGAGTGTTGTTGGAGCTGCACCCATCCAGGCAAGTGGGGAGTATTCCATCACACTCTTGACTTGTGCCTTGCAGATGGTGGACAGGCTTTGGGGAGTCAGGAGGTGAGTTACTCGCTGTAGGATTCCCAGGCTCTGACCTGATCTTGTATCCACGATATTTATATGGCTACTCCAGTTCAGTTTCTGATCAATGGTAGCCCCTAAGATGTTGATAGTGGGGAATTCAGCGATGGTCATGCCACTGAATGTCAAGGGGAGATGGTTAGATTCTCTCTTGTTGGAGATGGTCATTGCCTGGCACTTGTGTGGCACAAATGTTATTTGCCACTTATCAGCCCAAGCCTGGATATTATCCAGATCTTGCTGCATTTCTACATGGACTGCTTCAGTATCTGAGGAGTCATGAATGGTGCTGAACATTGTGCAATCATCAGTGAACATCCCCACTTCTGACCTTATGACTGAAGGAAGGTCATTGATGAAGCAGCTGAAGATGGTTGGGCCTAGGACACTACCCTGAGGAACTCCTGCGGTGATGTCCTGGAGCTCAGATGATTGACCTCCAACAACCACAATCATCTTCCTTTGCGCTAGGTATGACTCCAACCAGCCGAATCTTCCCCACTGATGCCCACTGGCAACAGTAGTCAGCAATGTATGTGTTCAATTAGTGATATTAATAGTTATTATTGTGTGTCAGCCATGGTGGAGATGGTAGGACTCTTTGCTTCTGTGTCAGAAGGTTGTGTCGTTCAAGTCTCACTCAGAGACCTGAGCACAGAAATCCAGGTCCGACACTCCCAGGGCCAGTACCGAGGGAGCGCTGCACTGTCACAGGTGCCGTCTTTCGGATAAGACATTAAACCGAGGGCCCCGTCTGCCCTCTCAGGTGGAGGTGAAAGATCACAGAGTCACTATGCAGGGGGAGTTCTCCCCGGTGACCTAGGGCCAATATTTATTCCTTAACCAAAATCAGTAAAAGAAAAATGATCCTGCCATTATCACATTGCTGTACGTGGGAGCTTGCTGTGCACAAATTGGCTGCTGTGTTTTCTGCATCACAGCAATGACTACACTCCAAAAAGTGCTTCATTGATTGTAAAGTGCTTTGGGATACCTTGAAATCAGGAAGGGCATTGTATAATGCTACGGAAGTGCATCTATTGTTTGTAAAATATGTTTTAAGGACTTAATGTTGAATTATGGACACTGATTCATCTGGAATCTTGAAGAGATGCTGAAATTTGTGTGTTTTCTTTTTAAAAGAAGTCACCAGAAGGTTCCTGGATCTGGCTTGTAAACAAGATCTTACTGGAAGGCACCTGTCTGTGGATAAACACCCAGCAGGGGTTGCTTTTGACTTGGGGTGATGTTTACAAAGAAGTGGCAGGTCAAGATTTAGAGGTCAGGGGGCTTGACTTCTGAAATGTTTTTGTTTCAATTTGAATTGTTACAAAAGCCAACGAGTACGTGCTTGCCAAAAAGAGACCCAGCTCGCCTCTCTCTCCTTCGAAAAGAAACCCTGCATTTCTAGTGTGTCAGATTCCTATTTCCTCCTGTTTTGAAGAAAGCCTGCGCATCGAATGTGTGGGAACTGATAACCCTTGTTGCTGAATTTCTGCTGCAAGTCCTATCTGAAGACTCTGTAGCTGCACTTCTTGGAAAGCCTACCCAAACTGATCTTCAAAATCACCTGGAAAGAACTGTTCGAGGAAGATCCGAGTGACAGCCATCTAGACACATTTGAGACGCCAAACCAAAACATCGTTCCATATCATCTCTTTTTTTTCTTCAAGTATGAGCAAGTATTCAGCCCAAGTGGTTTTTTTCTTCCTGTTTTCTTTGTAACAAAAATCAAACAAAAAGCGCTAAACAAAAATCCCTTTTATTTTTTCCGGTTAACCGGTGTGTGTGTACGTGAGGGGGGCTAAGATAAAGAAAAATAAAGGAGTTTTAATATTCCATCTGTGTGTGTGTATGCTTTACTTCATTACTGGTTAAGACTTGCTTTATAATAAACTGATAATCTTATTGTTTATTAAAGAAACCTGGTTGGTGTCTTTTATTCTGGGAAAAATAGAGTCTATGATTGATCGTATTGGTAAGTGGGAAAATTTAAATATATGACGTGACCTGCGGAGAAATGGAACGAGGATAAATAGTGCACTCCTCCTGCCTCGGTCCTAACAATAAATAAATGCGAGGATTTCTTTTCATGCTGAATTTCTACGAAAGTGTTTGCACCCAATGACTTGCGGAATAACTCGCAGAATATCCACTGCCGACTGCCCAGCAGTAAAACCTCTTACCCGAAGTCGTGTGGTATCCTGGTGTAAAACTCATTACAAGCCTCCACCAGAGCCTTCCCAGTCACGTTCCGGTTCATACAGTCCTCAATCTTCTGAAGGGAGAGGTAGCCAGCTTTGATCTGAGCAGTGGTCAGCTTACCTGTACAGAGGAATGACGGATAGACAGAGATCGAATCTTAATCGACATTAGCTTCGATCCTTACCAGTCAAAGCCAGATCTCAGGATCACCACCCACGGGAACTTTACCGCTGTCCGCCATGGATCAGTATGTCTCACTCTCTCTCGCCTCTGAGCCACAAGGCTGCCGATCGGGTCCCCACTCCACAGACTTCAGCACAAGATCTAATCTGACACTACAGTACCGAGGGAGCGCTGTAATGTCAGACACGCCATCTTTCAAACGTGAATTTAAACCAAGGCGCCGTCTGCCCTCTCAGGTGGACATAAAAGATCCCAGGACCACTCGAAGAACAGGAGAGTTCCTGTTTACCCCTCAGACACCAGCACTTAAAAACAAAATTATCTGGCCATTATTACACTGCTGTTTGTGGGAGCTTGCTGTGCAAAAACTGGCTGCTGCGTTTCCTACATTACAACAGTGACTACAATTCCAAAAAGGAATATTTCATTGGCTGTAAAGTGCTTTGGGATGTCCTGAGGATGCGACAGGGGTTATGTAAATGCAAGTTCAGTCTAGCCACAATTGGTCACTTGACATCTGTAAAAACCTGCCCAATAAGGGTTTGGGTCCATTGGGATTGTGGACAATGGGAATGAATGGGAAGGGGTTTGGGTCCATTGGAATTGTGGACAATGGGAGTGAATGGGAAGGGGTTTGTGTCCATTGGAATTGTGGACAATGGGAGTGAATGGGAAGGGGTTTGAGTCCATTGGGATTGTGGACAATGGGAATGAATGGGAAGGGGTTTGTGTCCATTGGAATTGTGGACAATGGGAGTGAATGGGAAGGGGTTTGGGTCCATTGGAATTGTGGACAATGGGAGTGAATGGGAAGGGGTTTGTGTCCATTGGAATTGTGGACAATGGGAGTGAATGGGAAGGGGTTTGTGTCCATTGGAATTGTGGACAATGGGAGTGAATGGGAAGGGGTTTGAGTCCATTGGGATTGTGGACAATGGGAATGAATGGGAAGGGGTTTGGGTCCATTGGGATTTTGGACAATGGGAGTGAATGGGAAGGGGTTTGTGTCCATTGGAATTGTGGACAATGGGAGTGAATGGGAAGGGGTTTGAGTCCATTGGGATTGTGGACAATGGGAGTGAATGGGAACGGGTTTGGGTCCATTGGGATTTTGGACAATGGGAGTGAATGGGAAAGGGTTTGGGTCCATTGGGATTTTGGACAATAGGAATGAATGGGAACGGGTTTGTGTCCATTGGAATTGTGGACAATGGGAGTGAATGGGAAGGGGTTTGGGTCCATTGGGATTTTGGACAATGGGAGTGAATGGGAAGGGGTTTGGGTCCATTGGGATTTTGGACAATGGGAATGAATGGGAAAGGGTTTGTGTCCATTGGAATTGTGGACAATGGGAGTGAATGGGAAGGGGTTTGGGTCCATTGGGATTGTGGACAATGGGAGTGAATGGGAACGGGTTTGGGTCCATTGGGATTTTGGACAATGGGAATGAATGGGAAAGGGTTTGTGTCCATTGGGATTGTGTACAATGGGAGTGAATGGGAAAGGGTTTGTGTCCATTGGAATTGTGGACAATGGGAGTGAATGGGAAGGGGTTTGGGTCCATTGGGATTTTGGACAATGGGAATGAATGGGAAAGGGTTTGTGTCCATTGGAATTGTGGACAATGGGAGTGAATGGGAAGGGGTTTGGGTCCATTGGGATTTTGGACAATGGGAATGAATGGGAAAGGGTTTGTGTCCATTGGAATTGTGGACAATGGGAGTGAATGGGAAGGGGTTTGGGTCCATTGGGATTTTGGACAATGGGAATGAATGGGAAAGGGTTTGTGTCCATTGGAATTGTGGACAATGGGAGTGAATGGGAAGGGGTTCTGTCCACAGATGCAAAGAACCGCAAAGAACACAGTGTTTCAGCATCCAAGCAAAATCATTGTCCACACACCTCCATCTACATAATATGTTGAATTCCAAGTCATTGTCCCTACCTAGTGGAGCCTTCTTGGTGTCATATTTCAGCTGAATCACCATCTCCTCCATTGCCTGTATGTTACAGATCAGCTCGATCAGCTCCTGGACTCGACGGTCCAGCTTCGACTCCACCTTGGGGGCTTTGGCCGCTTCTGCAACCTTCCCACCCTCCTAGAACACAGAGACAGCGAACAGATAGTCAGTCAATGCAAGCAAACTGACACTGGGACATGGGGTGAACACAACAGACTTACAAAGTAGATTGGCACAACACAGTCAATGTAAGCATTGCCTTTTTCCACAGGCAGTACTGAACATGGATTACTGGGGGTCGAATGAAAGTCCCATCCTCCTCCCCCCCACACACCCCACCCCCCCCCCCCCCCACCACACCTCCTCTCTCAGTCAAATCCAGGGACAGGGCGGGAGGGGGAGCAATTAAAATGGAGCCGGGGAGACTTGGCCTACTCACTTTCCGTTCCCATCTGGTTGGGGTCCCGTTGGGGAGGAAAGCTGTTTGCTCATAAGGCCAGGCTGCTAAAATAGGCCGAGGCTGCCTACTCCCATTCCCGCCCGGGGAGTTGAATCTAGGGCCCTGATTTCAAATCCTGGAACTGCTGGTCCCCAGTAACCTCGGACTTTAATGGTTTTCTAGTTCCCAGCTGCAGACCCACTGGCGCCGGTCACCCTGGGGGCTGTATCGATATCCAGTTGCCAGTTCCAGATCTCCCAGCACTGAGAGCCCCGAGGTCTGAATGGACTTCAAGTTTCACATTCCAGATCCATCAGCGCTGAGCATTCCGAATTTTCAGTGGACTCCTATCGCAGACACTGTAACTCTCAGTGCTGAGTGCCGTGAGCACTGTGTGGAATGGCTCCAAACTTTGACTGGGGGGGGGGGGGGGCCTTCACAAACGAAAGGAGAACTATCAGTCAATCCCCTGTGTCTCAACAACTACAGAATCAAGGCAAAACGCGTATCAGAAGATGGGGGAATAATTAGACCAGGGCACAGACATGCAAAATAGCCCTGCTTTTAAAGTCATACATTTTTAAATCACTTACTTTATATTGTTACGACTGAGGTAGGAGGAGTGCACGGTTTATTCTAGTCCCACTTCTCCACAGGTCACAACAAATATTTAAATTTTACCGATATGGTCAATAATATGCTTTATTTTTCCCAGAATAAAACACACCAACCAGGTTGTTTTAATAAACAAAATTATCAATTTATTATAAAACATGTCTTAACCAGTAATGCAGCAAAGCATAAACACACAGATTGAAATATTAAAGTTCCCTTTTTACCTTAGCCCCTCCCCCCCCACCCCCCCCCCCCCCCCGCCCACACACAGACAAAGAACAAAGAACAGTACAGCACCGGAAAAGGCCATTCGGCCTTCCAAGCCTGCGCCGATCATGATGCCTGTCTAAACTAAAACCTTCTGCATTTCCGGGGTCCGTGTCCCTCTATCCCCATCCTATTCATGTATTTGTCAAGATGCGTCTTAAACATCGCTATCATACCTGCTTCCACCACCTCCACTAGTCACATTCCTCCATTCAGAAAAGCACCCTTCCACTGATACCCTCTGTCTTCTATGATCGAGCCAATTCTGTATCCATCTTGCCAGCTCACCTCTGATCCCATGTGACTTCACCTTTTGTACCAGTCTGCCATGAGGGACCTTGTCAAAGGCTTTACTGAAGTCCATTTAGACAACATCCACTGCCCTTCCTTCATCAATCATCTTCGTCACTTCCTCAAAAAACTCAATCAAATTAGTGAGACACAACCTCCCCTTCACAAAACCATGCTGTCTCTCGCTAATAAGTTCATTTGTTGCCAAATGGGAGTAAATCCTGTCCTGAAGAATCCTCTCTCATAATTTCCCTACCACTGACGTAAGGCTCACCAGCCTATAATTTCCTGGATTATCCTTGCTACCCTTCTTAAACAAAGGAACAACATTAGCTATTCTCCAGTCCTCTGGGACCTCACCTGTAGCCAATGAGGATACAAAGATTTCTGTCAAGGCCCCAGCAATTTCCTCCCTTGCCTCCCTCAGTATTCTGGGGTAGATCCCATCAGGCCCTGGAGACATATCTACCTTAATGTTTTTCAAGACGCCCAACACCACCTCCTTTTAGATATCGACATGACCCAGACTATCTACACTCCCTTCCCTAGACTCATCATCCACCAAGTCCTTCTCTTTGGTGAATACTGATGCAAAGTACTCATTTAGTACCTCGCCCATTCCTCATCCTTGAGTGGGCCAACCCTTTCCCTGGCTACCCTCTTGCTCTTTATATACATATAAAAAGCCTTGGGATTCTCCTTAATCCTGTTTGCCAATGACTTTTCATGACCCCTTTTCGCCCTCCTGACTCCTTGCTTAAGTTCCTTCCTACTGTCTTTATATTCCTCAAGGGCTTCGCCTGTTCCCAGCCTTCCAGCCCTTACGTATGCTTCCTTTTTCTTTTTGACGAGGCTCACAATATCCCACATTATCCAAGGTTCCCGAAACTTGCCAAACTTATCCTTCAGCCTCACAGGAACATGCTGGTCCTGGATTCTAATCAACTGACGTTTGAAAGATTCCCACATGTCAGATGTTTATTTACCCTCAAACAGCCGCCCCCAATCTAAATTCTTCAGTTGCTGCCTAATATTGTTATAATTAGCCTTCCCCCAATTTAGCACCTTCACCCGAGGACTACTCTTATCCTTATCCTTTAAGTACCTTAAAACTTATGGAATTATGGTCACTGTTCCCAAAACAGTCCCCTGCTGAAACTTCGACCACCGGGCTGGACTCATTCCCCAATACCAGCTCCAGTACACCCCTTCCCCAGTTGGACTATCTATATATTGTTTCAAGAAGCCCTCCTGGATGCTCCTTACAAATTCTGCCCCATCCAAGCCCCTGGCACTAAGTGAGTCCCAGTCAATATAGGGGAAGTTAAAATCACCCACCACAACAACCTGTTGCTTTTACATCTTTCAAACATCTGTCTCCATATCTGCTCCTCTATCTCCCACTGGCTGTTGGGAGGCCTGTAGTAAACCCCCAACACTGTGACTGCACCTTTCCTATTCCTGAGCTCTACCCATATTGCCTCGCTGCATGAGCCCTCCGAGGTGTCCTCCCGCAGTACAGCTGTGATATTCTCCTTAACCAGTAATGTAACTCCCCCACCCCTTTCACATCCCCCTCTATCTGCCTGAAGCATCTAAATCCCAGAACATTTATCTGCCAATCCTGTCCTTCCCTCAACCAAGACTCTGTAATAGCATCAACATCATAGTTCCAAGTACTAATCCAAGCTCTAAGTTCATCTGCCTTTCCTGTTATACTTCTCACATTGAAACAAATGCACTTCAGACCACCAGTCCCGCTGTGCTCAGCAACATCTCCCTGCCTGCTCTTCCTCTCTGTCTTACTGGCCTTATTCACTAGTAATCCCGAGATTACAACCCTAGAGGTCCGATTTTTTAACTTACTACCAAACTTCCTGAACTTCCCCTGCAGGACACACATCAGTTCATTGGAAAAATAAAAGGGATTTTGGTTTTAGAGCTCTGTTACAAAAAAAAAAGACAAAAACACACTTAGGCTGAATAGTTGCTCATTCGTGAAGAAAAAAAAGATATGGAAAGATGTCCTTTGTTTTGGTTCGGCGTCCCAAATGCGTATAGACGAATGTCACTAGAATCTTCCTAGAACAGTTCTTTCCAGGTGATGTTGAAGATCAGTTTGGGTAGACTTTCCAAGAAATACAACTTAGAGGTTTCAGATTGGCCTTACAGCAGAACTGCGGCAACAAGGGGGTTTCAGCTCCCACACATTCGATATGCAGGGTTTCATCACAAATAAGAGGAAAGAGGAGACTGACACATATGCAGGGTTTCTTTCCAAGAGAGAGAAAAAGAGATGAGCTGGGTTTTCTTGGCAGGCAAAAACCTTTTGTAACAATTCAAACTGAAACCAAAAACATTCCAGAAGTCAAGCCTCTTGACCGCGATAAATCTTGTCCTGTCACTTCTCTGTAAACATCTTCTCCAAGTCAAAACTACAAGCTCCCTGCTGATATTTTCTCTGACAACAGGTGCCTTCCAGTAAAGGTTTATTTACAAGCCAAGTCCAGGAAGCCTTCTGGTGACCTCTTTCAGAAAAAACCCCACAAAGTTCAGCATCTCTTCAAGCTTCCAGATTATCAATGTGCATAATTCAACTATAAGTCCTTAAAAACATATTTTACAAGAAGCACTCTCGTATCAATATTACTTAATAAAGTAGCAAAACAGCAATCTGAGAAAAAGCAGGTGACCTGACAGGAGCGCATTTATGGCAGTGGAGATGGGCGACACAATGCTGAGATGCTGCAGCGCCACCACTGACAAATTGCAAACGTGACATGTTTACATAGGCAATTTTCTATAATAAATATGGATATAGGAACTTAAAATGAAAAAAAATTCTTATTGGAGAGAGCAAAAGAGATATATAAAAATGGTAGCAGGAATGAGGAATTTCAATTACGTGGAGGGATTGGAGAAGCTGGGAACATCCTCCTTACAGCAGAGAAGGCTCAGAGGAGATTTGATAGAGGTGTTCAACATGATGAGGGGTTTTGACAAAGTAGATAATGAGAAAGTGGCAGGAGGGTCAGTGACCAGAGGACACAAATTTAAGGTAACTGGCAAAAGAACCAAGAGGAGAGATGAGGAGATTTTTTTGAAACGCAGAGAGCCAAGTTCCTTCTAACTTTTAAAAGCAAAATACTGCGGATGCTGGAAATCTGAAATAAAAACAAGAAATGTTGGAAATACTCAGCAAGTCTGGCAGCATCTGTGGAGAGAGAAGCAGAGTGAACGTTTCAGGTCAGTGACCCTTCTTCAGAACTGGCAAATATTAGAAATGTAAAAGGTTATAAGCAAGTAAAGCAGGGGTGGGGCAAGAGATAACAAAGGAGAAGGTGTTGATAGGATAAGGTCACAGAATAGCTGACCAGAAGGTCATGGAGCAAAGATATGTTAATGGTATGTTGAAAGACAAAGCATTTGTACAGATAGGGTGTTAACGGACTGCTCACAATGTGGTCTCCTCTACATTGGAGAGACCAAACGCAGACTGGGTGACCACTTTGCAGAACACCTCCGCTCAGTCCAAAAGCAGGACCCCGAGCTTCCGGTTGCTTGCCATTTCAACACTCCCCCCTACTCTCATGCTCACATCTCTGTCCTGGGCTTGCTGCAGTGTTCCAGTGGACATCAACGCAAGCTCGAGGAACATCATCTCATTTACCGATTAGGCACACTACAGCCTGCTGGACTGAACACGGAGTTCAATAATTTCAGAGCATGACGGGCCCCACATTTTACTTTTATTTTTAGTTATTTTTTCTTTTTCCTCTTTTTTTTTTAAATATATATTCTTTTGTGTTTATTTTATTTCATCTTAGTTTGTTCAGTTTGCTTACCCACTGTTTTTTTCATGTTTGTACTTGCGGCTGTTCAATGTTCAGACCGTTAACACCCTATCTGTACTAATGCTTTGTCTTTCAACACACCATTAACATATCTTTGCTCCATGACCTTCTGGTCAGCTATTCTGTGACCTTGTCCTAACTACACCTTCTCCTTCGTTAGCTCTTGCCCCACTCCCGCTTTACTTGCTTATAACCTTTTACATTTCTAATATTTGCCAGTTCTGAAGAAGGGTCACTGACATGAAACGTTAACTCTGCTTCTCTCTCCACAGATGCTGCCAGACCTGCTGAGTATTTCCAACATTTCTTGTTTTTATTCCTTCTAACTTTTGTTTGTTGTGTGCCACCCATTTGTTCTGCACCACCCATTTGTTCTGCTGCAGGGTCCCTTTAAGATGGCCACACGGCTGCGCACTCGCGCTGCTTAGAGGGAGTTCAGGCCACGAGTTATGATCTGGAATGCACAGGGTGTTGGAAGCAGATTCAATAGTAATTTTCAGAAGTGTTACAACCGAGGTGGGAGGAGGGCACTGTCTTTTGTAGTTCCACTTCTCCACAGGTCACAACATATATTTAAATGTTTACCCAGTTACCGATACGATCAATCATATACTCTATTCTTTATCGCTGAATAAAATGCACCAACCAGGTTTCCGTAATAACAAAATTATCAGTTTATTATAAAACAAGACTTATCCAGTAAAGAAGCAAAGCATTAACGCACAGATTGAAATATGAAAGTTCCCTTTTTAAATACCCGACACACACACGTTAAAGAAAAATAAATAAATTTTCTCTGCAGAGCTCTTATACAAAAAAACAGACAAAAAAGGACTACTTTGGCCAAACGCTTGCTAATTCTTGAATAAAATATATAGAAGGATGTCAGTTTTCCCTTTTGGGCTGGCATCCGGGCACACAGAGACGAGTCACTGGGATCCTTTCAAAAGCAGTTTGTTCCGGAGACGTCAAGAAATAGTGGCATCAGGAGTTTCAGTTATCGCATTCTGGATTCACAGGGCTTTTTCGAAGAGGTAGAGAAAGAGGAGTGACACACTGGACTTCTCAGGGTCTCTTCGAGAGGTGCAGGAAAGATGAGCTGGGGGTTTCTTTCCAGCAGGATACAAAATCAACTGCTTTTCAAAACTGTCCACACCCCCAGCTGAACCAAAACCATATCTCACAAGCGAAATCAATTCCTGACCCTCATAAATCTTGACATGTCACTTCTCCGTAAACATCTCCCCCAAGTCACCAAGGTTTCTGCTCTTTATTTATCTTAAGGCATGTGATATCCAGTAAAGATTGTCTTCAAACACATCGCAAGCGTCCTTTCAGTGAACTTTCATCAACAAAGCAAAGTCCTTTAACCTTTAACCTTCCAAAATGAATCCATTTCCACAACTTAAATACGAGTCGTCAAAAATTATATTGAACAAAAAAAATGGAAGCGTTTTCACAACAAAAGGCAATTGGATAAACACTTGCAAAAGAAACATTTGCAGCATTATGGGGAAAGTAAAACAGGGGAGGACGGGGTGAAGACGGAATCTCCCTTCCAAAGAGCCAGCACAAGCATGCTGGGCTGAATGTCCTCCCTCTGTGCAGTGGCATTCTGCAAGGTGACACAAAATGTGACAAAAATGTACGCAGACACAGGACCCTAAATATATTAGGGTATGTGGAGACCACTGCACAAGAGCACTGACACAATGATGGAGAGGAACAAACCCGGTGCCCACTCACCTTCTCCGCAGGTGCGTCCCCACTGTAGTCCCGACTCAACACATCGTACTTTCCTGGAACTTTCTCAAAAGACGCTCTCAGGGACCAATCGTTCTTCGTCTTGTCGAAAAACCTGGGAGGGACAGAATGGGGGGAACAATTTAGCCGGTGCAGTGCTCAGCGGACGCAACCCAGTGTTCCAGCCTCCCACATCCACGTGAGCAGCCGAATGGCTAATACAGGCCTCTCGATGAGCTGTTGAGAACAAACTCTGCCAAAGGAATATTCGATTGGAAGCCTGCCGTGCAGTAACAACTGGGACAGTGTAGAGGGAGCTTTACTCTGTATCTAACCCCCGTGCTGTACCTGTCCTGGGAGTGTTTGATGGGGACAGTGTAGAGGGAGCTTTACTCTGTATCTAACCCGTGCTGTACCTGTCCTGGGAGTGTGTGATGGGGACAGTGTAGAGGGAGCTTTACTCTGTATCTAACCCCCGTGCTGTACCTGTCCTGGGAGTGTGTGATGGGGACAGTGTAGAGGGAGCTTTACTCTGTATCTAACCCCCGTGCTGTACCTGTCCTGGGAGTGTTTGATGGGACAATGAGGAGGGAGGTCCATTCTGTACCTGAACTGAGTGTATGGTGTTTATGTGCAGAAGAATCCATGAAGGTTACAGTAAGCATCGAGGCGGGAGCGTGACTGCATTTTTCTCTGCTCTTTAAAGACCATCAAAAGCAACTTTGCTTCACCTACTTTTTCTGAAAGACATCCTTGGCTTTATTCAGATCAGTTCCACACAAGATCAGATTGTTCTGTCCGACCTTCCCCACTGAAAGGGAAACAAGGTGAGAAAATATCACGCCGAGAACGCGGATTCCGATCACAATGCCAGTGCGCCAACTCACATTCCCCCTTAACCTCCTCTGTCCCATTTAATATTTTATACCCTCGATCGAATCCCTTCTTCACCCCCTCTGTCCCATTTAATATTTTACACCCTCGATCGAATCCCTTCTTCACCCCCTCTGTCCCATTTAATATTTTACACCCTCGATCGGGACCCTCCTTAACCCCCTCTGTCCCATTTAATATTTTACACCCTCGATCGGGACCCTCCTTAACCCCCTCTGTCCCATTTAATATTTCACACCCTCGATCGGGACCCTCCTTAACCCCCTCTGTCCCATTTAATATTTCACACCCTCGATCGGGACCCTTCTTAACCCCCTCTGTCCCATTTAATATTTTACACCCTCGATCGGGACCCTCCTTAACCCCCTCTGTCCCACTTAATATTTTACACCTCAAACTCAGCGAGACTGGGTAATGGACCCTGAGACCATGCTGCTGTGTGTGGAGATCAGTGCTACCCCGGGCCAAGCAGTTATCCACTCAGTTCTGCATTAAAACCTGACTTAAATTTATAAAGTGATGAACATCGGAATGCAGAGTGCTCACCTCTGCCCCAGCGCATCCAGACACTGAAATTTCTCTTGGCATCATCCTCCAGTAGCTGAATGATGTAGTACTTGTTGTTATTATACTGCAGGTTTGTCTGTTGGAGGAAGTTTAGAGTACAGAATAACTGGTGCATTGGTCTAGCTTTAACCCATCACCTGGTGCGTGTTGACCAGCCTTGGCTCCCAGACCACCAACAGCTCCACTTTAAAATTCTCATCCTGGTTTTCAAATCCCTCCCTATCTCTGTAACCTCCTCCAGCCCCCATAACCCTCCGAGATCTCCGCCCTCCTCTAACTCCGGCCTCTCGTGCATCCCCCGATTTTAATCGTTCCACCATTGGCGGCCGTGCCTTCAGCCGCCTGGGCCCCGAGCTCTGGAATTCCCTCCCTGCACCTCTCCCTCTCTGCCCCCACCACCTCCTTCATTTAAGACGGGAGGGGGCAGTTCTCCCCAGTTTCCTGGGGCCAATAGTTATCCCTTGATCGAGAGACACTGTTGCCTTGGGTGGAACGCTCGAGAGCCATATTCGGTGGATTGGCAAAAGAAGCAACGGCGACAGGAGGAGAAGCATTTTCACGCAGCGAGTGGTTGGGATCTGGAATGCACTTCCCGACAGTGCGGTGGAGGCAGCCTCAATCGAGACTTTTAAAGGGGAATTGGATAAGAACCTGGAGATTTAAGAAACAATTTGCAGGGCTACAGGGGAAAAGGGTGGGGGTGGAGAGGCAGCAGGACGAGCTGACTAGCTCTTGCAGAGAGCGGGTGCGGACTCGATGGGCCAAATGGCCTCCTTCTGTGCCACAAGACAAATGATCTGGTCAAGCCCCCGAAGAGCTGAAGGCCAACCACAGGGCCGGCAGCTCAGCAGCACCACCTGGGAGAAGTGGCCACTGCCGGTACTGCAGAGTCCTCAGACCCAGGTCTGCAATTGGAACCCCAGAACAGAGGTAGGTGATGCGGGGTCACCGGGGCCAGTCCGGAAGGACCCGGAGAGTGGGGGGGGGGGGGGGGGGGAGTGGGTGCAGCCTTCAGTCCAGGGGGAGGTGGGTCCCCGGGGGGGGGGGGGGGGGGGGTGGGGGTGGATTGGTTCCCAGCAGGGGGGTCCTCCGTGGGCCACAAACTGTCCCCCACCCCTCCAAGCCCGCAGCGAAGGCACCTCGTTCTCCAAGGCATCCTCCCCTCCGATCTTAAGAGTCACAGAGTCACTTAGGGCACAGGAGGAGTGCCACTCAGCCCATCGAGTCCGTGCCGGCTCTCCGCGGGGCAATCCAGTCAGTCCCACTCCCTAATCTGCAGCCCTGCAAGTTTGTTTCCTGCATGAGCCCACCCAATTTCCTTTTGAAATCATTGATCGTCTCGTCTCCACTTCCAACACCCTCGTAGTCAGCAAGTTCCCGTCATTACCACTTGCTGCGTAAAAAAGTTCTTCCTCATATTCCCCTTGTATCTCTTGCCCAAAACCTTAAATCTGCGTTCCCTAGTCCTTCTACGGTCAGTTAACAGTTTTTCCTCGTCTAGCTTATCTCAGCCTGTCATAATCTTGTACACCTCTATCAAATCTCCCCTCAATCTCTGCTCCAGGGAGAACAACCCCAGCACTTCTCCAACCTAACCTTGGAACTAAAATCCCCCATCCCTGGAACCGTTCTGGTAAATCTCCTCTGCACCCTCTCAAGAACCCTCACATCCTTCCTAAAGCGTGGTGACCAGAACCAGACACAATACTCCAGCTGGGGGCCGAACCAGAGCATTATAAAAGTTCAGCATAACCTCCCTGCTTTTGTACTCAATGCCTCCATTTATGAAGCCCCAGATTCCACATGCACTACTAACCACTCTCTCAATATGTCCCGTCAGCTTCTCTTCCAATGGCGGCTGCGGGGTCTTTCACCTCCACCTTGGACAGCAGACCGGGCCGCTGGTTTAATGTTTCACCTGCAAGACGGCACCTCCAACGGGGCAGCGCTCCCTCGGTATTGGCGCCAAGCCGTGCCGGCCCCGGACTATGGAGTTTCAGGAGTGGGGACGGGAATCCTTGAGCTTATGATTCAGAGGGGAGAGCAAGAGCAGCCGAGCCACGACTGACTACGAGCAACGCCACAGGGGAGGGGAGGTCCGCGAGGGTACCAACCTGAGCCACTGCATTGCACCTACCTGGTTTAGGAGCGTGTCGTACACATCGTCCCCTTCGCAGTACACGTGCGCCTGCAGGAGAAGCAAAGAAGAAGTTACAAGCTCCGCCTCTAACAAGCACCGCTAATACAGAGAGGTGTCGCAAAGCACCTTTATAAAAAAGAGGATTCAGAATAGTGGAGCAGGAGAGAAATGGGGAAGCAGGAGAGTGAGGCACCATATGTACACGGTCAATGAGCTGGCTCCTGAGAGCAATGGGGGAAGGAGGTAATGAGGTTGAGTGATCTACAGACAGGGTAGGACCACAAGGAAGTTAAAGGCAGTATCAAATTGAAAGAAAAGGCGTACAATTCCAGGAAGATTAGAGGCAGTTCAGAAGATTGTACAGAGTTTAAAAACCAGCGACTTTTAAAAAAGGGAGAAATTAAGAGTACTAATGGAAGCTAGCTAGAAATATAAAAACAGACAGTAAGAAGTTTTTAAAAAGGAAAACAGTAACTAAAGTCAGTGTTGGTTCCTTAGTGGGCGAGACTGGGGAATTAATAATGGGAAATAAGGAAATGGCGGAAAAAAAATCCCAGAAATACTTGTAAATTGTGAGGTGAAAGGGAGGGAGGAACTTAAAACAATTACAACCACCAGGGAAAGGGCACTGAGAAAACTACCAGAGCTAAAGGCTGACAAGTCCCCAGGACATGATGGTCTACATCCCAGGGTCCTCAAAGAAGCGGCTGCTGGGTTAATAGATGCCCGAGATTCTGGAAAGGTCCCAACAGATTGGAAAATAACGAATGTAACTCCTCCATTCAAGAAAGGAAGGAGACAGAAAGCAGGAAACTACAGGCCCAGTTCGTCTAACAGCTGTCGTTGGGAAAATGCTAGAATCCATTATTAACAAGCTTATAGCAGGGCACTTAAAAAAAATCTTAATTCAATCTGGCAGAGTCAACATGGCTTTGTGAAGGGGAAATCGTGTTTGACTAATTTATAAGAGTTCTTTGAGAAAGCAACAAAGCAGGGTGGACAAAGGGTGTAACCTGGATTTCCAAAAGGCATTTGATAAATTGCCACCTCAAAGATTACTATTCAAAATAAGAGCTCAAGGTGCAGGGGGCAACGTATTAGCATGGATAGAGGATTGGTTAGTTAATAGGAAGCAGACAGTAGGGATAAATGGGTCATTTTCAGGTTGGAAAGCAGAAACTAGTGGATTGTCACAGGGATCAGTGCTGGGGCCTCGACTATTTACAATCTATATCAATGACTTGGATGAAGGGACTGAAGGTATGGTTGCTAAATTTGCTGATGGCACAAAGATAGGTAGGAAAGTAAATTGTGAAGAG
Source organism: Heterodontus francisci (assembly GCF_036365525.1). Classification (NCBI taxonomy): domain Eukaryota; kingdom Metazoa; phylum Chordata; class Chondrichthyes; order Heterodontiformes; family Heterodontidae; genus Heterodontus; species Heterodontus francisci. The sequence goes on from NC_090404.1 coordinate 15,183,104, forward strand.
GATACATGAAGTCTGCAAAAGGATATAAATAGGTTAAGTGAGTGGGCACATATTTGCCAGATGGAGTATAATGTTCACCTCGGCAGGAAGAATAGAAAAGCAGTATATTAACTAAATGGGGCGAGATTGCAGAACTCAGTGGTCCAGAGGGATCTGGGCGTCCTGGTACCTGATTCACAAAAAGTTAGCATGTAGGTACAGCAAGTGATTAGGAAGGCAAATGGAACGCTGTTGTTTGCTGCAAGGGGAAATCGAGTATAAAAGTAGGGAAGTTTTGCTACAGCTGTACAGGGCGTTGGTGAGACCACATCTGGAGTACTGAGTACAGTTTTGGTCTCCTTTCTGAAGAAAGGATATAATTGCATTAACAGTTCAGAGGAGGTTCACTCGACTGATTCCTGGGATGGTGGGGGAGGAGGGGAGGTGGGGGGGGGTTAATCTCATGAGGAAAGGTTGGGCCTGTATCCCTTGGAGTTTAGAAGAATGAGGGGTGATCTTATTGAGCGGTCTTTACAGGGTGGATACTGAAAGGATGCTCCCCCCTTATGGGAGAGACGAGAACTAGGGAAGACTAGGCAGAGATAAGGAGAGAAATGTTTTCTCCCAGAGGATGGTTAATCTGTGGAATTCTCTTCCCCAGAGAATAATTTTAAGGCCGAGTTAGATAGATTCTTGACTGACAAGGGAGTCAAAGGTTATAACGGGTAGGCGGGAAAGTAGAGTTGAAGCCACAATCAGATGAGCCACGATCTTATCAAGCGGCGGATCAGGCCCGAGGGGCCGAATGGCCCAGCTCCTGCTCCTAATTCGTATGTATAGGAACAGGAGGAGGCCATTCAGCCCCTCGAGCCTGTTCCTCCCATTCAACGAGGTCATGACTGATCGGCGACCTAACTCCATATATCCGCCTTTGCCCTTTGGTTTACAAAATCCAATCAATCTCAGATTTAAAATTAACAACGGATTGAGTATCAATTGCCGTTTGCGGAAGAGAATTCCAACCTCCTTTTGCGCGCAGAAGCGTTTCCTAATTTCACTCCTGAGCACACGCAGACCGACCGCTTTGCAGAACACCTCCGCTCGGTCCGCAAGCACGACCCCGAGCTTCCGGTTGCTTGCCATTTCAACAACACCCACCACCCCCCCCCCACCCACCCACTGCTCTCATGCCCACATTTCTGTCCCTGTCCTGCTGCAGGGTTCCACTGAAGCTCAACGCAAGCTCGAGGAGCATGACCTCATCTTCCGATTAGGCACTCTACAGCCTTCAGGACTCAACGTTGAGTTCAATGATTTCAGAGCATGACTGGCCTTTTTTAAATTGACTTTTACTTTATTGAATTTTATTTTATTTTTGAGCCATGGGCCTGTCTTAAACGTGTATTTCAGGTCTTTAATTTACTTTTACTTTATCGAATTTTATTTTATTTTTGAACCATGGGCCTGTCTAAAACGTGTATTTCAGGTCTTTGCTTTTGGACGAAGCTGCTCGTTATTCTGTCATCAACACTCTCTCTGGACTAACGCTTTATCTTTTAATACAGCTATCAGCATTCTCTTTGCCTTTGCCCCGTAACAGCTTTGTTATTTAATCTCTCCAGCCCTCTGCCCTATCACACACCTTCCCTTTTCTTCTCATCCCCCCTCACTTGTTTCAAACCTATTAGGTCCGATGAAGAGGACAGAGTAAATAAGGCCAGTAGGACTAAGAGGAAGAGCAGGCAGGGAGATGTTGCTGAGCACAGCGGGACTGGTGGTCTGAAGAGCATTTGTTTCAATGCGAGCGGTATAACAGGTAAGGCAGATGAACTTAGAGCTTGGATTAGTACTTGGAAATATGATGTTGTTGCTATTACAGAGACTTGGTTGAGGGAAGGGCAGGATTGGCAGCTAAATGTTCCAGGCTTTAGAAGCTTCAGGCGGGATAGAGGGGGATGTAAAAGGGGTGGGGGAGTTGCATTACTGGTTAAGGAGAAGATCACAGCTATACTGCGGGAGGACACCTCAGAGGGGTCATGCAGCGAGGCAATATGAGTGGAGCTCAGGAATAGGAAGGGTGCAGTCACGATGTTGGGGGTTTACTACAGGCCGCCCAACAGCCAGCGGGAGGTAGAGGAGCAGATATGTAGACAGATTTTGGAAAGATGTAAAGGTAACAGGATTGTGGTGGTGGGTGATTTTAACTTCCCCAATATTGACTGGGACTCACTTAGTGCTAGGGGCTTGGATGGGGCAGAATTTGTGAGGAGCATCCAGGAGGGCTTCTTGAAACAGTATGTAGAGAGTCCAACTAGGGATGGGGCCATTCTGGACCTGGTATTGGGGAATGAGCCCGGCCAGGTGGTCGAAGTTTCAGTGGGGGAGCATTTCGGGAGCAGTGACCATAATTCCATAAGTTTTAAGGTACTTGTGGATAAGGATAAGAGTAGTCCTCGGGTGAAGTTGCTAAATTGGGGGAAGGCTAATTATAACAATATTAGGCAGGAACTGAAGAATTTAGATGGGGGGGGGCAACTGTTTGAGGGTAAATCAACATCTGACATGTGGGAGTCTTTCAAACGTCAACTGATTAGAATCCAGGACCAGCATGTTCCTGTGAGGAAGAAAGACAGGTTTGGCAAGTTTCGGGAAGCTTGGATAACACGGGATATTGTGAGCCTCGTCAAAAAGAAAAAGGAAGCATTTGTAAGGGCTGGAAGGCTAGGAACAGATGAAGCACTTGAGGAATATAAAGACAGTAGGAAGGAACTTAAGCAAGGAGTTAGGAGGGCTAAAAGGGGTCATGAAAAGTCATTGGCAAACAGGATTAAGGAAAATCCCAAGGCTTTTTATACATATATAAAGAGCAAGAGGGTAACCGGGGAAAGGGTTGGCCCACTCAAGGACAGAGATGGGAATCTATGTGTGGAGCCAGAGGAAATGGGCGAGGTGCTAAATGAGTACTTTGCATCAGTATTCACCAAAGAGAAGGACTTGATGGATGATGAGCCTAGGGAAGGGAGTGCAGATAGTCTCAGTCATCTCATTATCAAAAAGGAGGAGGTGTTGGGTGTCTTGCAAAGCATTAAGGTAGATACGTCCCCAGGGCCTGATGGGATCTACCCTAGAATACTGAGGGAGGCAAGGGAAGAAATTGCTAGGGCCTTGACAGAAATCTTTGCATCCTCATTGGCTACAGGTGAGGTCCCAGAGGACTGGAGAATAGCCAATGTTGTGCCTTTGTTTAAGAAGGGTGGCAAGGATAATCCAGGAAATTATAGGCCGGTGAGACTTACGTCAATGGTAGGGAAACTATTAGAGAGGATTATTCGGGACAGGATTTACTCCCATTTGGAAACAAACGAACTTATTAGCGAGAGACAGCATGGTTTTTGTGAAGGGGAGGTTGTGTCTTACTAATTTGATTGAGTTTTTTGAGGAAGTGACGAAGATGATTGATGAAGGAAAGGCAGTGGATGTTATCTATATGGACTTTAGTAAAGCCTTTGACAAGGTCCCGCATGGCAGACTGGTACAAAAGGTGAAGTCACACGGGATCAGAGGTGAGCTGGCAAGATGGATACAGAACTGGCTCGGTCATCGAAGACAGAGGGTATCAGTGGATGGGTGTTTTTCTGAATGGAGGAATGTGACTAGTGGTGTTCCGCAGGGATCAGTGCTGGGACCTTTGCTGTTTGTAGTATATATAAATGATTTGGAGGATAATGTAGCTGGTCTGATTAGTAAGTTTGCGGACGACACAAAGGTGGAGTTGCGGATAATGATGAGGATTGTCAGAGGATACAGCAGGATATAGATCGGTTGGAGACTTGGGCGGAGAAATGGCAGATGGAGTTTAATCCGGACAAATGTGAGGTAATGCATTTTAGAAGGTCTAATGCAGGTGGGAGGTATACAGTAAATGGCAGAACTCTTAGGAGTATTGACAGGCAGAGATATCTGGGCGTACAGGTCCACAGGTCATTGAAAGTGGCAACGCAGGTGGATAAGGTGGTCAAGAAGGCATACGGCATGCTTGCCTTCATCGGCCGGGGCATAGAGTATAAAAATTGGCAAGTCATGTTGCAGCTGTACAGAACCTTAGTTAGGCCACACTTAGAATATTGCGTGCAATTCTGGTCGCCACACTACCAGAAGGACGTGGAGGCTTTGGAGAGGGTACAGAGGAGGTTTACCAGGATGTTGCCTGGTCTGGAGGGCATTAGCTATGAGGAGAGGTTGGAAAAACCCGGACAGTTTTCACTGGAACGACGGAGGTGGAGGGGCAACATGATGGAGCTTTACAAAGTTATGAGCGGCATGGACAGAGTGGATAGTCAGAAGCTTTTTCCCAGGGTGGAAGAGTCAGTTACTAGGGGACATAGGTTTAAGGTGTGAGGGGCAAAGTTTAGAGGGGATGTGCGAGGCAAGTTTTTTTACACAGTGGGTGGTGAGTGCCTGGAACTTGCTGCCAGGGGAGGTGGTGGAAACAGATACGATAGCGACGTTTAAGAGACATCTTGACAAATACATGAATAGGAAGGGAATAGAGGGATATGGGCCCCAGAAGTGCAGAAGGTGTTAGTTTAGGCAGGCATCAAGATCGGCGCAGGCTTGGAGGGCCGAATGGCCTGTTCCTGTGCTGTACTGTTCTTTGTTCTTTTGTTCTAACCTTTTGTTCTAACATTTCTAACCTTTGCCAGTTCTGAAGAACACAGATCTAAAACGCTAACCCTGCTTCTCTCTCCACAGATGCTGCCAGACCTGCTGAGTATTTCCAGCACTTTCTCTTTTTATTCCGGATTTCCAGCATCCGCAGTATTTTGCTTTTATCCACTCCTGAAAGGTCTGGCTCTAATTTTTAGACTTTACGCCCGAGTCCGATACTCCCCGACCAGCAGAAATAGTTTCTCCCTATCTCACCCATCAGTTTCCTTTACTATTTGAAAACTCTGACCAACTCATTCCTTAAACATTCTAAAGTCCAGGGAATACAACCCTGGTTTGTGCAATCTCTCCTCGCAAATTAACCCTTGGAGTCCCGGTACAATTCTGGTAAATCTACGTTGCACTCCCTCCAAGGCCAATCTATCCTTCCTAAGGTGCGGTACCCAGAACTGCTCACAGTTCTCCAGGTGTGGGTTAACCGGCTGAAGCATGCCTTTAACCTCCCCGCACTATTTTGGAATAAAAGGGACAGCAGAAGCGTGGGTACGAAGTTGGCTGAGTGACAGGAAACAGAGAGTAGTGGGGAACGGTTGTATTTCGGACTGGAGGGACTATACAAGTGGGGTTCCCCGGGGATCGGTACTAGGACCACTGCTTTTCTTGATCTATATTAATCACCTAGACTTGGATGTAAAGGGCAGAGCTTCAAAATTTGCAGATGACACAAAACTTGGAAGTATTGTGAACTGTGAGGAGGATAGTGATAAACTTCAAGAGGACTTAGATCAGCTGGTGGAATGGGCAGACAAGTGGTGGATGAAATGTAATGCAGAAAAACGTAAAGTGATACATTTTGATCGGAAGAACAAGGAAAGGTAATATCTTGTAAAGTCTACAATTCGAAAGTGGGGGCTTGCAGGAGCAGAGGGACCTGGGGGTATCCGTGCACACATCACTGAAGGTGGTAAGGTGGGTTGAGAAAGTGGTTAATGAAGCAAAGGGGATCCTGGGCTTTATAAACAGAGGCACAGCATACGAAAACAAGGAAGTTGTGATAAACCTGTATAAAACACCGATTCGGCTGCAACTGGAGTATTGTGTCCAGTTCTGGGCACCGCACTTTAGGAAGGATGTGAAGGCTTTAGAGGGGATGCAGAAAAGATTCACGAGAATGGTTCCAGGGATGAGGAACTTCAGTTTCGTGGATAGATTATGGAAGTTGGGACTGTTTTCCTTGGAGAAGAGAAGGCTGAGAGGAGATTTGATAGAGGTGTTCAAAATCATGGGGGAGAGCCAACTGTGCAACAGCCCCGACAAACAAATTTCTCTGCAGCACCTGTGGAAGAGCCTGTCACTCTAGAATTGGCCTTTATAGCCACTCCAGGCGCTGCTTCACAAACCACTGACCACCTCCAGGCGCGTATCCATTGTCTCTCGAGATAAGGAGGCCAAAGAAGGAGTAAAAAGCATGAGGGGTCTGGACAGAGTAGATAGAGAGAAACTGTTCCCACTGGGGGAAGCATCGAGAACGAGAGGGCATGGATTTAAAATGAAAAAAACAAAGGTGACATGAGGACAAACATTTTCACACAGCTGAGTGGTTAAGATCTGGAATGCACTGCCTCAGAGTGTGGTGGAGGCAGGTTCAATCATAGCCTTCAAAAGAGAACCGGATAATTATCTGAAAAGATTTGCAAGGCTATGGGGAAAAGCGCGGGGGAATGGAACTAGCCAAGTTGTTCTTAGAGGGCCGGCACAGACACGAGGGGCTGAATGGCC